>NW_006792411.1:3986542-4002287 GCF_000442215.2 Lipotes vexillifer
AGAGTGAGGACCACTCCCACCACATTCACCCACATTCCACTGGCCAGAACTCAGTCTGCTGCCCCCACTGAACTGCAGGAAGGCTGGGAACTTGTGTCTAGCTGAGTACCCAGGAAGATGAGGAATTGATGGATATTGGCAAACAGAAGCCATCTCTATCACAGAAACTCCTGCTCACTTCTCATGACTCAGCTGTGCCACCTCCTGCGGGAAGCCCTCCTTAAATCTCTCTCTATAAAAGAGGGACACTTGTGTCCTCTCACCTCTCCAATCCCTGTGCCCATGTTTTTCCTATTTCCCGATATTGCCTTGTAATCCTATCTGTCACCCGTACTGGATTGTTAGTGGAGTTACAAGTACCTGACAAGTAGTGGGTGTTAAATGTACTTTCTGTACTCTTGGCCAGCCAAGACTCAGCCTGCAGAGTTCAGAGAGTCAAAAGGCCTCAGATCTAAGAAACTATGAGTGTAACTACTGCTGTCTTTCACTTTGCTGAATACAAACATGACCTGAAAGATGGTTTACCAGGGGCGCCCTTCCTGAGTTAGGTAAAGCCTGCTGAATATTGAATATGGCTGTGGAGGGGAACATGGCAGCATGGAAATTGGATCTGACCTACACGTTTATTCTACTCCCTTGGTGAAGGTTTTATTAATTATATATGACAGCAAAGGAAAAAAATGGCCCTTACCCCAAAAGCAATTTGTGCTTTCAATTACAGAGAAGCAAGATGTTGGTACATCTTTCAAGTTATTATAATTGCATGCAAAAGGTCATCTTTGAGTGGAAGTTTATATAAGATCTTGATCAGAGGGTTCTTCACCTTAAGCCTGAATGAGAACCACCAGGAAAACCTGTTAAAATACAGACTTGCTGGGCCCTAACCCAGAGACTCTGATTTAGTAGGTCTGGGGTGAGGCCTAACGATCTGCATTTCTAACAAGTCCCCAGATGATGCTGTTGCCGCTGCTCTGGGTATGATACTTTGAGAACTGCTACTCTAGATAAATCAGAAGAGTGTGGTTAAGTGTCAGAGAGACCAGAGTTCCAGCCCCAGCTGCACCACCAAGTCACTTGACCTTGGGCAAGTCACTTCAGTCTCTGAGCCCCAGTTTCTTGGTCTGTAAAACAGAGATGATGCTATGGGCATTAATTGACCCTTGCTCAGTGCTTGACACCTTACCATGAACGCTTGTTCCCTTCAGAGATGCCTTGTGAAGCACAAGGCTTATGTACCTAATTAGTGGTTCTGGTAACAAAAGCAACAGTCAGAACACAGCTGAGGAGTCCAACAGACCTGAAAGTAAATCCCAGTTCTATGACTTCCTACGAGGACTCAGGCAAGTTAATTAACATCTCTACACTACCTCTTCCTCTTTTATAAAATGAAGATGAACATAAGGTCAGCATCTACCTCAGAGAGCTTGGGGACTGTTATTATGTGTCTGGCCCAAAATAAGCATGGAGTAAGGTAAAATTTTACTGCTGGCAATTTCTTTTGGTCCCCAGAACCTCTGCTTTTGACATAAATATAAGCCCAAAGGATGGAAAGTGTGCACAAAGAGCCAGACGTTGAGGGACGTGAATAAATATTCAAAAAGCTTAAATTCTGAATTTCCAAGCCAAAATTTCAGGAGGAAAGGTTAAAGATGTGATACATTTGTTTGGGAACTAATTCATGCCCAACGGATTAAGATGGGATAAAAGTTGTGCGGAGGATTCATATTCTTTAAAGTTAGAAAAGCAGTGGGTGAAATTAGTCTAAGGGCTAGAATCCATTCCTGAACTTCCTGTGGTCATTTGCAAAGATGGACATCTTGTTAATCAGTCCACGATTTCTCTCGGTAGCCATGGTGTTGGCCTCACCCCTGGACATAAAGAAATTAGAAGCCAGAAGGACTCGGTGAGTTGAAACAAGGAAGGGAGAAGCCAACCTTTCCAGTCAGATGTCCCTCAGCCATTGTCCAGCCTGGCGCCAAAATACACACTCATTTGAATGCTTCGTAGTTTGCTTGATTCCCTTAACCAGAAGAGTGGTGATCAAAAATCTAAACATTGTATGCCATTCTTCTGATGCCTGCATGAGGTAGAGATGGGGAAGGACAGCAAGAAGAAGACATGGTGGGTGAAAGTGGGTGTGACCCTCCACTGTCTGGTCTTTGAGTAGCAGCCTCAGTGTTGCGTGAAAGATATATGGACCCACACAGGAGAAAGTAGTTTTTTGGTGGAGTTGTAAACATACCCTCCACCGAAACAACAGAACAGAATTATGCAGGTGGTTTAAAAAAGACTTTTAATAAATCCAGCACTGTTCAGGTGTATTATATCCTGAAGGTGTTAGCTCTGACATAGAAACTTGATTTCAGGTTCAACATATTTATTCCCTAATTAATCAATACAGCTTCTTGATTAGCTGGTTGAGCCTCCAGTACCCAGTAAAGATCTGTTGGACAATGGTTACCTTAACAGCCACGTGGCTGTGTCCTCATCAGTCTTACACAAGAGGAGGTGAAGAGGGTAGTACTGCAGGATAGTGGATCTGGCTTGAGTCCCAGCTTTACGACACTGAGCAGGTCACATTCTTTCTCTGATCCTCAGTTGCCTCATCTGTAAAATGGGCCGAGTCCCTACCTCTTAAGTTTATAGGGCTTAAATAAGATGACATTTGTGAAATGTGTAACACAGAGTAAATTGACAATAAGTGTAAGCTGTTGTATTGTCATCATGAGGCTGGACATAAACCCGATGGCACAATGAACAGGCCATCCCTTGGAAATGATGCATCTCCCACTGAACACTGATTGAGTTAGCGAAATGCAGCAATTACAGACCTGCTCTATTTTTTAAAGTCATTGTTATTGGAGGCAAATAAGTATTTGGAGTCCATAAGCCCAGTTTGCAAAGTGGCTTGGCATATTTAAGAATAGAGGCATGCATTTTATTCTAGCAAGTATGGGGAAGGAAAAAAGGAGAAAAGAAGGAGGAAAACAACATTTATTGAGCACCTAGCATGTGCCAGGCACTGTTCTCGACTTCGCATGTACGAACATTGAATCTCAGCTGCTTTAAAAAAAAGCCAAATCCGGGATCTGAACTCAAGACTGTTAGAGCCCCAAACTTTTGCTCTATTCAATTCTCTAAAGCCAACATTCCAGCCCTTCAGCTATGACAAATCTCCATCCCACCTGGAAACTTTGTTCCGAACTCAAAAGATGAGCAAGATGAAAACCTTATTAACAGTCAACTCAAAGAGCCGAATTTCCCACCGTGAGTGACAAGTCCCAGAGAGAACTTGATCATGCAATGTATTATACTCAAGTATGGACAGGGCATGATACAAAAGCACTGGTATTAAGGCAGTCGACATGGAGATCAGTAAAGTGCTCAATTCTTTTGGAAAGGGATTAGATCAATCTGTAGTCCTTTCCACCTACCCAAGGTCAAGTGACATGGAGGAACTCAGACCCAGAGACTGACCTATGGGGAAGCAAAACGTTACACACTGAGCCTCAGATTCAGAAGAGGGTGCTTGAGAAAGCACAGACTTTACGGAACAAATCAAGATTCCACTGTCCCGGTAGTTAGTATTAGGCTCCCTAAAATGCAGCTTAAGAAAAGGTGTTTTCCAACTGTGTTTGGATTACAACCCAAGGTTCTGAGCACAGTCTGAGAGTGACTTCACACCTTCAACCTTTAATCATGCCAACTTTGTATTCCCAACCTCATGCTCACCTCCTTCCAACCACAACGAAGTTCTTTTGTTTTGGGCACACACCAAGCTCACTTGCTCTCATGGGGTTCGCACATCCTATTCTCTCTGGAACGCTCTTCAGCCTGATCTCACAAGACAAAGTCCCTCCAGCCATTGGAATGCCCCACTGGAGCCACTGGAACGCTCCAATGCCCCATTCTCAGGACCTTCCATCAACACCACTGAATATTGCTGTCTTTCTCCCTTCACTTTCTACCACATGTCTTGTTTTCTTTATGGCACATTTATTTATTTGAAATAGTCCTTTTTAGTCACTGGTTTGGGGATTTATTGATGCTCTCCTGCTCCAGAGTGGAAATTCTGTGAATGTTGGGACCTTACCTGTCTTCTTCACTACTGACACTGCCTAGAATGGAGTTTTGCATTTTGTAAGCATTTGATAAACATGTTTGAATTTTAAAAAGTAATTTCTATCAGTTTGGGAGGATGTGAAAAGACCCATGAAGTTTTATACCTCTGTTTTGTTTTCTCTACCTGGAATGTCCCCTAGTCAAGTCCTTGCCATGTTCAAAGTCCAACTCAGGAGTCAATTTCTCCACAGTCTTCCCAGCCACTCACCCATCAGAGGTAACCACTGGCTTTTGTTCACAATCTTTCTATCTTTCATCTACCACAATCTTTACCCATCTCACACTCCATTATGTTTATTTATGTATATGTCCAGCTTCCTCACTTTCATCTGAGTTTCCTGAGGACAGAAAAACCACACTGATCTTATATTTCACACTTGGGACAATGCCTGGCATATGAGGTGCTTGGTGAATGTCTGGGAAATAGGTTGACTTGAAATTAATTAAATAGCATTTACGAAAACAATTTTTCAAAGTCCACAAGCTGTGAAGTATATCCACCTGGTTTCATTCAATTTAACAACTATTTATTCAACATACTTCAGCAAATACTAAGACGGCCCTGGAACTGTAACTCTGTCTGAGTAAAGAAAATTAAGTCTCTGTCTTTAATTACAGTAGTTCATAAACTCAGGAGCGGGGGTTGCTAATGAACAGTTGCAATACTCAACTAAAAGTGTAGAAATGGCCGCACATGCATGGAACACCCCTTCTTGATTAAGTCTAACATTCTATTCTGGGCGTTCAGGAGGGTGGTTGCTCTCAGTGTGGCACATACCAAATATTGTGGGAGCAGAGGAAGGAGGAAAAATTATTGATCTCCATGTGATCTGGAAAGACCTTATGGAGAAGAGGTTTAGTAGGGTCTTTGAAAATGAGCACACTTCAGCCAGAAGAAAAGAGGAGTTCTGAGCATGCCACTGTAGACAGATGTCAGAGGGAGAACATACGTGGGGACACCAGGAGTAAATGTTGTGAGAGAGGAGAGGCAGAACCAAGTGATGAGGGAGACCTCAGTGGCCTGGACCACTCAGAGATCTACTGCAAAAGGCTACCCCATCCTTCCCCCCACTATTTCCCACCGGGTGGGAGATACTGGTGCTGGGACAATGGTGGCCTGCTAGGAGGTTTTCGGAATTCAGCATCCTCATCTTTGTGTGATGCTCAGGCCTACTCTAGCAGGTTGACTGCTTGGCCAGAGGGCTTCCTGAGTCTAAGTTCTGTCTGTGAAGTGCCCACCCCACTCTCTCATACAAGAAGGCTCTGTCCACCCTAGGGAAAAGGACATCTTTAAAGATCTCAGAGCTGCCTTGGGGATGGACTGGAAAGTGTACAGAGAGCCCAAGAGCAGGCCTTCTGGTCAAACATGAAACCTGACCAGAAAGGTCAGGGTGAGTAAAATCCAAAATGTAGCCTTTCTTCAGTCTGTGATACTGAGTGGATCATCATCTCTCCAATATCCTCAACATCCTCCTCTGTAAAATGGGATTATAGCATCTGCCAGCCAATACTGTCCTAGGTCAAATGCGATAATGCAGCATTCCTCAATACACGGGCTATGGAACATTCACAGAGAAGGGATGGTTTTGGACTGCACCAAAGGTGGTATTAAGAGATATTCTGACTGCTTCAAGGAGAAGGTCTTAATATGTGCTAATATCTTTAATACCTCACTCCAACATTCTCTTTTCTCAAGAATAAGAACAATAGACTTTGTGCTCAGAGCCAAGCAAACAATCATACACAGAGTGGCCACGTAGACCTCATGTGTGCCCCAGAGACACCTGTATGCTTTCCTTCACTCTCTGCATACTTTATATTTAATCCAAGTTTCTCCTAGACATTTATTCCATGCTGGTTATTGCAAGTAATTCAATGAAGATCCGGAGAGCTGTTTTTTTGTTTGTTTGTTTGTTTTTTGCAGTACGCGGGCCTCTGACCGTTGTGGCCTCTCCCATTACAGAGCACAGGCTCCGGACGCGCAGGCTCAGTGGCCATGGCTTACGGGCCCAGCTGCTCCGTGGCACGTGGGATCTTCCCGGACCGGGGCACGAACCCGTGCCCCCTGCATCGACAGGCGGACTCTCAACCACTGCGCCACCAGGGAAGCCCCAGAGAGCTGTTTTTTAATTCTCCAAATCCTGTTAGGTGGAATCTCATATGTAGGGACTTCATGGCCAGTCTTTGTCTAGAATTCGCTAACATTCTTCTGTTTCCACTATATTTATTTTTATAAGTAATTTCTACTTATAGCCAGTGATGCTGCATTTTTATTTCAGGTGATGATATATCTTTTCCTTTTTGAAAAATAGCATGTTTTTCCAAGTAACTGAATAATATTGGTGGGACAAAGCTATGACTTGGTGTTCAGAGCTATAACCAGGTGTAGGGATGGTAGGTGTGGAGCTGGTAGTATACAAATGACTGGACTTTGCCAAATGATGGAATAAATTATAGGACAGTGATTTATAAACAGTAACGTAAACATGAGCCACTGTCAAATGGCACATCCCATGTGTATTCTCTGGCATCAAGTCATTAATTCATCCATAATGAGAATGTGCTGGGTTTCATGATTAAATAAGCAGGGCACAGCACAGTCCAGAGTGACCCAGGGACAACCTGGGTGGTCTGCTTTCCAGTTCTGCATGTCAGTGGCCCACCCGAGAGAGAAGAAGCAAAGGTTGGAGCATCTCTGTGCAATGACTGATGCCTTAAACTTGGCAAAGGGAGGGTTGACTCAAATTTCCTGAAACAAACTTCCTGGCAATTGGGTGGACTTTGCACAGACTTCGTTTGTCTGGTGAGGACAACCAAAAAGCAGCTGGGGTGAGCAAGGGATAATGAGAGGAAGGCAGTTACAGTGCCCTTGATGAAAGGAACCCTGGGGCTGTCATGCTAACCAGTCTCTATCAGAGCCTTCGTTGGCCCTGATGTGAGATGAAAGTCCAATGATCTCCCCAGAGATGATTAGCTCAGAAGAACTTCAAAGAGGAACAAGGAGGTACAAATCACTCTGATAAGCTACAGAAACACTAACTTTCTTCAAGTCTGCTTGGAATTAACATAGCAAGTGGAAGTCCTAGCTTGAGCATTAGAGTGAGATTTGTATAAGATGATCCGGCAAAGAGATGCTGTAGCCATGGGGCTGACAGATACTGTAGCCCTAATTGTAGGGGAAGTAGAGAGTCTCCTAGAAAATAACTCAAGTCATGTCCGTGGATAGAATGGGTCCACACCTGGGCGGAGTTTGCAGGAAAACCATGAAACACCCTATGAAAGAACTCATCTGGGGCTGACCCAGGACAAAGCTTTCGTTGTCAGGCCAGTATTCTTAAGGACAACTAAGTACCTACCACACAGTGAATGCTCAATGTATATGTGTGGAATAAACAATAATGAATAAATTCATCTCTGGCTCAGGCAATGAAGTCCCCCTCCCCCGCCATTATGCAACACCCTCCATTAAAAATCGCTCTAGGCTGGAGCATGTAGTTTACTAACTTGTCCTCTACTGTGAAAAATAGCACTGACAAATAATGACAGGTCTCGGCTGTTCCTAAGTCAGTCACAATACAACCCACATTCCTCTCTCTCAGAAGATAAGCCAACTGAGGCAAGGAAAAAATATAATAGCTTTAGTTTCCCTCACTCAAAGTCCTTTGGTTTTGCAGGCTGGATGGCCTGCTTTCCCTTAGAAAATAGAAAGGGACTTATTCTTCTGTATCTCAAAAGTGATCTTTTGATGATGTCATTGACCCACCATTCTTGCTCTAGAAGAGCTAATAAATGGCAACAGAAGACTTTCCTCTTCCCAATCAGCCAATTTTTTAAGTCCATCAAGATTGGCTATGGATTGTGGGCAAACACTCTTGTGTCCATTCTTTTGTCCAAGTGAGTGTTGCCATCTCAGGGCTTTTGCTCTAAGTCCAAGTGTATTAGGGTTCCCCAAAGAAACAAAACCAATAGGATACATATATATATATATATATATATATATATGGAAAGATTTATTAAAGGGATTGGCTCAGGCACCTACGGAGGCCAAGAAGTCCCTCAGTCTGTTGCCTGCAAGCTGGAGAACCAAGAAGGCTGGCGGTATAATTCAGTCTGAGTCCAAAAGTCTGAGAACCAAAGGAGTCAGTGGTGGAATTCCCTGTCTAAGGTCAAAGGCCCAAGAACCAGGGACTCTTCTATGTCCAAGGACAGGAGAAGAAGGATGTCCCAGTTAAATAGAAAAAGGGAGAAAATTCGTTCTTCCTTCACCTTTCTGCTCCATTCAGGCCCCCAGTAGATCTTCTGATGCCCACCCACACTGGTGAGGATGGGTGTTTTCCCTCAGTCTACTAAATCAAGTGCTAATCTCTTCCAAAAAACACCTTCACAGACACACACAGAAATAATGTTTCACCAGCTATCTAGACGTCCTCTATCCCAGTCAAGTTGACACATAAAACTAACCATCTTTAACAGAGAGCTGGAAGTAGGGTAAGTCGATTAAGAACGGTTTGGGTGAACAGAGTTCTGAAATTCCATGCCATTGCAATTAAAATAATTCCAAAATGAAGTGGAATCCCAAGAAGTGGTCCCTTCTAATTTGGCCGAGTTCCTAAAACACCTTTTGTGCCCCTATGGATCATTGGTTACCACCCCTAAGAAATGCTGTGCCTGGTGGCAGTGAGTACCCCCAAAGAATGCAGCCTGGCGTGCCTGGCAAGAGCTGTGCTAACTGACAAAGCAGGTGTGGAGGGCCAACAGAAGCAGGCTTGTGTGTGTCTCTGCAAGACACTCTGAGAGCTTCAAGAAACCTCTTGGGGTGAAGGACAATTTCTCTATAAGAAACTCTTAGCAGATGGGGGGCAGCTTACCCCTGGAGTCCTATCATTAGGGTTTCTATGACCTCTTTCATATCCACAGCTGATAGGATGTAGCAAAATTCAAGCTACCTCCATCAAGCAGTTTGGAACTGAAATGCTGCAGGGTAAGCTTCAGCTCTGGCAGAAGAATCCCACTACCACTCACCAGCATGTGATATCTGGGAAGTTATGAATCCTCCTGGATTTCTTCCTCTCTATTTTGGGAGTCATCCTCCATTCTGTTATGGGAATCATCATGTCTTTTGTGTAAATATGTGAAGAGGACTAGAGAAAATAGATGTAACCGCACACCAGGCAGCTGCTATTTTCACCATGGAATAACCTTGATGTAGGACTGGACTCTGCTGTGCATTTGCCCATGGCTCCAGAGCAATAATGGGCAATGTACTTTTTACTGAAGTCCATAGAGGAAGGCAAGCATTGGCTTTACATCACACATTGCACAGTAGATGACCTCAAACTGTTCCACTCAATGTTTCCCATTCTCCCCGAGCCTTTCCTGCTCGTGCTGTCAACAGAGTCTTCTGCGGGACAGCTTCCCTTCCCAACTTTCTTATTTCTTTCCACATCCATCTGGTTCTAGCTTGCTTCTATCCCAGTGAGCTTACCAAAACCTCTTTTACAAAGCCAGTCTAATCAGGCCTGATGCTAAACCAAATACCATGTGGTACTGAAGCCCAAGGCAAGTAGTAGATGCTCAATAAATGAGATCTTCTTCCCCTTTCCCCTTGATCTCTTTGGATGTGAAATCAGGAAGGCATGAGCATCTGAAGTAATGTAACAGTATAGGAGATGCTGCTGAGTTACCCTCACCATTTTGGGAGGACTGAAGTCAGCTCCAAAAAGCTACAGGTTTGTCTACTCAGAGGCATTGAGGCAGCAGAGAAAACAGTAGGACTGTAACCAGACCTGGCTCTGTCACTTTCAGCTGGGTGACCTTGCAAGACTGTGTTTACAACCCAGGGCATCAATTTTCTCATCTGATATTGAGCAAGATTAAGGGGTAAAGGTAAAGGACACCAACTTATTTTGATGTTGTGAGGCTTAAAAGTGGTGGTGGGTGGGGAAGCATACAGGAAACTGGATGCAAATTGAGGTTGGCTTCATTATTTCACATCCTCCATTAAGAATTAGAATGCCAAATTTAATAGTTAAAGCCTTCTGAAGAGATCTAAATTGAATAGCTGGTTCTGCCAATTATGAATCACACAACTTTAGATAAATGACCTTATCTCTCTGAGCCTTAGTCTCTTCATGAGTAAAATGATGGTGGGGAGGATGGAATGGGGGTTGGTGAGCACAATGGGTATATAATTGTTACTCTGTCTAAGCATGTTGTAAGAATTGAATGAAATAAGGAGATAAGTGTAAAGACTAAGCACAGGTCCTCTTCCTTTCAGGCAGAATGGGTTCAATTTAATATACTTGGCTGAGGCGCTGCCATATTTATACTCTACCAACCTAAAAGGACATTTCACTTTGTAAGCTCGTTTTAAACTTCAAGAATTTGGTTAATTCTCTCTCTCTCTCTCCCTCTCCCTCCCAATTAGATTTAAATTTTACTCTATTGTTATAAAATAATGAGAGTTCATTTTGGAAAATTTGAAAAAAAAAATCATCCATTATTCTCTAATTCAACAGTTTATTCAATTAATATTTCTCAGTTGTCTTCTGTGAATCCAGCTCCCACGCACCATAGCAGTACAAAAGACAGTCAGGCCCCTGTTCTCTGGAGCTGACTCTCAAGTATGGGGAGATAGCGAATCAACAGATAGATAAACAAGAGAATATTGAGCAGCGATGTGCTGTGATGAAAATAAAATAGAGCAATGTGAGAGTCCCAAGTGCCAGAGACCCAGCTACTCTAGATAAAGTAGTCGGGAAAGGCCTTCATGGAGGGGTGATATTTGAACTGAGACCTGATGGAAAAGAAGAAAATAGTGCAAAAATCTGGGAAAAGAATGTTTGAGGCAGAGGATGCAGCAAAGGCCAACATCCTGAAAGGGAAAGAGTGTGATGTGCATGAGAAACAAAAGAAGGTCCGTGGGTCTGGACTGTATTGAGCATAGGGACAATGATGTGGGAAGAATTTGGAGACAGAGGTAGGGATTAGATTAGAGCAAGCGTTGTGGGCTTTAGTGAGAGGCATGTGTTTGATTCAGGTGCAGACTATGGCCACTGGAAGGTTCACACATCTATAAGATCCCACCATGGAGGCAAAACCGTAAGGAGGCAAGAGTGGAAGAAGGAAACCCAGCAGAAAAACTACTGCAATAGTCCGAGCAGAGGATAGATGTGGCCTGGTTCATGGTGGAACAGGAAGAGAAGGAGAGATGTAGGCAGGCTGGGATGTGTCTGGGAGGAAGAGTCATCAGCAATTGTGAATGGATTGGATGTGGGTGCTCAGGGCACATGGGGAATCAGCTATGACTCCCAGGTCTAACCTAAGCAACTGGCCAGTGGGGAAGACAGGAAGAGGTATAGGTGTAAGGAGTGAGAAGACAGAAGGGAGCTGGGAGAAAGAATCAGGGGGTTTAATCTGACAGTGCTACATTTAAGATGCCCATTAGACACCCAAGTGGAGATTACAGAGATGAAATTGGTATTTGAGTATCCAGCTCAAGGATGCGTGGGAGACCAAAGATGTGAAATTGGGAGTCACTATCATGTGACTGACTCTGAGGGAGAGAGTGCACATGAAGAAAAGAGGCCCCAAAAGAGGGCCCTCCATCTTGGAGAAATGGAGAAGTAAAGAAGGAAGGAGCTGAAAAGAAGACTGAAAATGAGTTACCTGTGAATTGGGAGGGAAATCCAGGAGCGTGAGTGGTCACAGAAGCCAGGAGGAGAAAGAGGGAGGGAGGGACTGAATTGGATGCTTCAAGAGACTAAGGTAAACACAAGGAACTGACCACTGCCTTGGGCAACATGGACGTCACTAGTGGCCTGGGCAGCTGTGCACTCCCCGTTCCATCAGAGACAAGCATCTGAGATCACAAGACAGCTCATAAACACAGGCTGTGAGTGCCATCCCAGGGCACCCAGCCCTTTTCCTGCCAAACCACTGGAGAGAGAAGTGAACTCAGGAAAGCCCCCTGGGCTCTCATGGTCACATGAGCTGCCATCTGTCACAGGGTCCTTCTGCCATCCTTTCTCTCCATATGAACCCCACCCTGGGGGACTTCTTGGAATTTTCCCAGCCTGTGGGGCAGAAGCAGGCTGAATCAGAAGAAAGTGATTACTTATTTCTGGGTGAAGTTCTATTTTATATGAAATTCCAGAAGACTTTCTTTGATGCTGTCCATTTACCTAAAAAATCAACGTACTATGAGTATTTCCCTAAACATCAAGAACTCGGGCACCCTGTTTCTATCTGTGATCTGCCAATGACATCAAACAATTTTTCAAAGCTTGGAGGTTAAATATCACTTAGAGGTTGATTTGGGAAAACATTAGAACCGAACGTCTTGGAAACATTGAATATATAAATGCTGATATGGAAGCTTGATTTTGTGATCATAACAGAGTGTATTTCTGTTAATCATATGAAATTGAGAAATCTGGAGCCCATCAAAGTTATTTGCATTAACTGAAATGACTAATATCATATACTGGACCATGAGTACTTTCTGTCTGGGAAAAAATAAAGTTCCCAAAAGTTAGGAAAAGAGGATTTTTCTGTAGCCATGGTAACAAGTGGCCATAGGAGCAGATTTTAAGGCTGTTCAATTGATTAATGACAACTTGCCTCACTGAATCTGCTTCTGCAACCAGTCAGTCAACGCTTGCTTCTGAAAGTCAGCCAAACTGGGACAAACTCATGCCAGAAAATGATGTCTGTGAGTGAAACCTATCAACAACAGTCAACCTCAAGTAACTACACTTCTATAAACAATATCAACCTACGTGGGCTTCTAAAAGTCAGCCAATCCTCTTTTTCTTTTTTTTTTTTTTTTTTGAAGTTTTTAAAGAAATGTCCATACTGTTTTCCACAGTGGCTGCACCAGTTTACAATCCCACCAACAATGTACATTTTCTCCACATTCTCCCCAACATTTGCAATTTGTGTTCTTCTTGATGATACCCATTCTGACAGGTGTGAGGTGATATCTCATTGTGGTTTATACCCAAAGAAACCAAAACCACTAATACAGAAAGAAATATGCACTCCAATGTTCACAGCAGCACTACATATTTACAATAGCCAAGATATGGAAGCCGCCTAAGTGTCCATCAACTGATGAATGGATAAAGAAGATGTGGTATATAGACAACTAAATACTACTCAATCATAAAAAAGAATGAAATTTTGCCATTTGCAGCAATGTGGACAAACTTGGAAGGTGTTACGCTAAGTAAAATGTCAGACGGAGAAAGATAAATACTGTATGATATCACTTACATGTAGAATCTAAAAATACAACAAACTAGTGAATAGAACAAAACAGAAGTAGACTCATAGATACAGAGAAAAAACTACTGGTTACCAGTGGGGAGAGGGAAGGGGGAGAGGGCAATATAAGGGTAGAGGATTAAGAGGCACAAACTATTATGGATAAAATAAGCTACAAGGATATATTGTACAGCACATGGAATATAGCCAATAACTCTAAATGGAATGTAACCAGTAAAAATTGTGAATCATTATATTGTACACCTGTAACTTATATAATATTGTGCATCAACTACACTTCAAATTTTTTAAAAGTCAGCCAATCCTTGCAGTCCATGCTTCCCCAAAGCCCTGTACAAAATCAGCAGTCTGCTCTGCTCAGAGAAACTACCTGACCAGCATGGCTGTCCCTTACTCAATAAGCAATAAATTCAGCTTTGTCTTTTCATTTCAGGTATTGAATGATAATCTCATCAGTGTATGAATTCCCTGGGTTTCACGTTTAAATGTTGGGAGGATCAATTCATTAATTTATTCATTAAACCTTTCTTTAGTGCCTTTTAGGTGCCTGCACTGTGCTTGGTGCTTGGGAACGCAAAGAAAAACACTATACGATTCCTTTCGCAGAGGTACTCTCAGACCAGGAAACACATGGCTAGAATTCAGTATCATAACCACAGTACCAGAAGATCAAGCAAGGGCTACAGAAGCCAAGAGGAGGAAGTAATAAACTCTACTTAGGAGAGGAAGGCCAGAGAAGCATTCCAAAGATGATGCTCAGGTTGACGTTTCAACAACACATATGAGTTTTCCAGATTAAGAAAGGGAGAGGGTGTTCCAGGCAGAGGGAACAGCATGGGCAGAATCCTGGAGACAGGAGAAAGAGTACGCCAGACCGAAATGGGGAGAAATACAGTGCATGTGAGCATTCTTGGGAAAGAGGGATGAGCAGGGAGGGGACGAGTCTGTATGGGTCCCCCATGCTATATATCTGGGAACCTGGATTACTGTGATGAACATGTATCTTTTCAAATTATGGTTTTCTCTGAATATATGCACAGGAGTGGGATTTCTGGATCATATGTCCATCAACAGAGGGATGGATAAAGAAGATGTGGTGCATGTGCACAATGGAATATTACTCAGCCATAAAAAAAAGAACGAAATAATGTCATTTGCAACAACATGGATGGACCTGGAGATCGTCATACTGAGTGAAGTAAGTCAGACAGAGAAAGACAAATATCATGTGATATCGCTTATATGTGGAACTAAAAAATAAGGGTACCAATGAACTTACCTACAAAACAGAAATAGAGTTACAGATGTAGAAAACAAACTTATGGTTACCGGGAGGTAAGAGAGAGGGATACATTGGGAGATCGGGATGGACATATACACACTACTACATATAAAATAGATACCTAATAAGGACCTACTGTATAGCACAGGGAACTCTACTCAATACTCTGTAATGGCCTATATGGGAAAAGAATCTAAAAAAGGGTGGCTATATGTATACGTATAAATGATTCACTTTGCTGTACACCTGAAACTAACACAACACTGTAAATCAACTATACTCCAATAAAAATTTAAAAAAATAGTATAACCTACCTCTCAGGATGGCCATGAGGATTAAATAAAATGAGGTGTATGAATATGTGTTTGGGATACCTTATACACCCAGGCAAGAATATATATAATTTTTACGAGACTTTTCCCTGAAGGACACAAGGGAATGAATTGATGCCAAGATTACATTTGTGTTTTAGAAAGAGCTCTCAGAGGCATTGTGAGGAAGCTGAAGAAATTGTAAACAATTTCCTTTTGAAAAATTCAGGAAATAATTAATAATAATAATAACATTCAGAGCAGCTAAATAGTTCCTGAGCCCTTACTGAGTACCAGGCATGTCTACTTCTGTAAGATGCATTACTTGCATTGACTGGTTAATTACAACAGCCCTGCGGGGGTCGGTGCTAATATCATCCCCATTCAAGGGACTGATTCTTCTCAAGGAAAGTGGAGCGATCCAAGGGAGCTCCACACCAGTACAATAACCTGAGACTGGAGATAGTCTGTGTTTTCCTAGCTTATGCTAATAAGTGCACCAGTTTCATTCTGCACACCGTTTAGTTCAGCTGACATTTTCTCCATAGCAAGTCGTTCTCAACGAAGGCAGTATTATTGTGATTGACATGCTAGTACAAACTGCTTATCTAGCCACAGGGCAACACTGTGAGTAGCAGCAGATGAAAGAGATCAGGGCCAACGAAGCACTCATTTACTCATTTGCACATTGAACACACACTACTGAGCATTGTAGCTGCACGCTAGTGAATGTCATTCCTGC
>NW_006792411.1:4002297-4003756 GCF_000442215.2 Lipotes vexillifer
TACAGAGCTTCTAACAATAACAGCTAACACATACACAGTACTAGCTATCTGCCGGGTACTGTTCTAAGCACTCCATTTCCAATGATTCATTTAATTCTCCTGACAAATGTATGAGGAAGGTAATATTATTATACCCATTCCACAGAGCAGAAACTGAAGCAGATGGAGATTAAATAGTTTAGCCATGGTCACATGGTAAATAGCAAAGCTGGGATTTGAACCCAGGGAGTGTAGCTCCAGTGTTGCTATTCTTCAACAACAGCGGCGCCAGATCGTGGTCTAGGGCAGCAGTACCCAAAACGCTGTCTGAAGTCCCTGGTCTTCTGTTTCACCCACTGTAGCTTGTGCTAGGAAGTGCACCAGCTTAATCATGCAAACCGTTTAGTCCAGAGGACATGTTCTCCATAGCAAGACTTTCTCAACAAAAGTATTGTTGTGATCGACATTTTGGTACAAATTTTTTTTTTTCTTTGGGGGTACACGGGCCTCTCACTGCTGTGGCCTCTCCCGTTGCGGAGCACAGGCTCCAGACGCGCAGGCCCAGCGGCCATGGCCCACGGGCCCAGCCGCTCCACAGCATGTGGGATCTTCCCGGACCCGGGCACGAACCCGTGTCCCCTGCATCGGCAGGCGGACTCTCAACCACTGCGCCACCAGGGAAGCCCAGTACAAATTCTTTACCTGATCACGGGTCAGCACTGTGAGTAGCAGTGGATGAAATGATCACACTGATAAATTTGTAATTGTTATTAGCATCAGTCTTAGGAGAGAAACAGGCAGGGAGCTGGGCGAGAGTGCAACAGGGTAGCAGCAAGCCCTATCCTCCTTGGAACAGAGGAGCACGGTCATGGAAGCATCCCAGAGACCCATGGCATAAGGAGGACTTCTGTAGGTTGAAGCATGGTGATGGAGGGGTGATACAGAAGGGGCACTGCAGGCAGAGGGGAGAGCACTTGTGAGGCCATAAGCGGAAAGATCCTGGCATGTTTGAGAACCCGAGAAAAAAATATGTGAGTATAAGGCAGGAGACTCTTGGGAAGCGGGCAAGCGGATTCCACCATGAACAACTCATGCTAGAAGAGAACACTTCAAGGAATGCTAGAAGTGTTTGCTGTATAGAACTTCACTCAGCTGACCCTTCTAAGGCTGGAAACTGGGGAGAGAAAAGAAGGAAGACAGTGGGAGGGGCAAAGTTTGCACTTGTCTGGTTCCAATCTGGCCCTGAGTCCTTCTGTGTTTTTTAATGACTTCATTGGAGGCGCCCATTGCTGGTCACCTCTCACCTATGATGCCCTTGACTCCGCAGATGCAGTTTTTCTTGCTGTTCCCTATATCTCATTCCTCATTCCCAGGCATGGTTCACACCCAGCTGCCCTGACTGAGCTCACCTCACCCTTCCTGGTGAACTTCTAGGGCAGAGTCTGGGGCAACTGCATATCCTGTTCCTGCTGAGGGGGGA
>NW_006792411.1:4003895-4035023 GCF_000442215.2 Lipotes vexillifer
TCCGATCGCTCAGGCATGAGCCAGAACCTAGTTTAACTCCTAAATTTGTTCTCCCTTCGATGAGAGGTGAACGTTAATAGAAGCAGAAGTGGGCTTCGATCTCCTTCTTTGCTAGTGCTACAGCGTGGTTTCTCACCTCACTCTGGAATATGACATCTCTTGTCTTGAGGCCTTGGAAGAATATGTCCATTCTAAAAGAAAGTTACAAAAAGAAAAAGAAAAAAATTTTAAATAAAAGAAAGTTACATAAAACACCATGAGAATTTGCTGGGACAGGAGATTGGAATCGGAGATGGCTTTCTAGAGAAGGTGATGTTGGATATGGTTCTTAAAGGAGAAATATGAGCTTACCAAGTGGAGAATGAGAGAAAGGCTATTCCTGATGGCAGAAAATTCATGGCAAAGGCACAGGGGTGTGAGAAGAGCTTGACATTTGGGCAGAGTGTAGCAGAATAAGGAGGAACTAAGGCCAACCCAACTTAATTCAACTGGCTCTCCCCACTCACTAGTTGGATGACCTTGGGTAAATATCTCAATGTGGGCTCCTCAACCGGGCTGCCCATTCCTGAAGCCAGTGGCTGTCCAGCTCTAGAAAACATAACAATCCCCCAAGAGCTTCTTAAAAATGCAGATCCTCAGGCCTCCCAGCAGAAACTCTGACAGAGGGGATTTGGGGTTGGACCCAGGATTCTGGTGCAGGCGGTCTGTGGGCCTCGTGTCCCATGCCCAGCACAGGGTCCAGCATACAGCTGATGCTCAGTAAGCGTTTTGAGTAATGAATGAAGGAATCCAATTAATCCAGCTCAATGAAGCTTGCCCTGCAAAAATGCTCCCAGAAGTAACACATGGCTGCCTAAAATATCTCTACCCATTTCACAGCACAGAGGTGACGCCCGCCTCACAGAGGGTTTTGCACAGAAGTAAAGGGCTCAGATGCATCCACCCAACCTGGGAACATTAGTCAGACCTGATGACGGTGGTGCAGGCAGGAAGCCTACCCAAGGACAAATCCTATGGTTATTTTAAGCTTCTCTGTGTTGTCATTGTGGCATTCAGAGGAGCTGGGAAAAGCTGAAAGAAAACTACTTGTAATTCTTTGCAAACAGCAATATTGTACAAGGATCTGAGACCAAGCTGGAAAAAGAATACAGGGTTTTGGGGTCAAATATCCCTGGATATTAGTCCTGGCATGTCTCTGAGCCCAGTTTCTTCAACTGTAAAATGGACGTAACATTCCTGGGAAGATTGCTGTGTGAATCCATTGAGAGGCAGGGCTTACAACTGTTGAGGAACCTGCCGCCAGCAGAGGGAGAGGTAGAGCGTGCTACAGCAAGGGGGTCAGCCACCATCACCTGACTTGGGCAGAGACTCAAAGGCAGGCAGGGGAGTGGGGAAAAGGAAAGGCTTCAGACCACCTGTGATTGGAGGCCGTTCGCGTGGGGAGGCTGAAGGTAGGCTAACTAGAAATGGCGCCCCTGACCTGATGGTTGAGGGAACACACGTGGCTTTCCCTTGTTGGTCCTAAGTCGGAAGCAGGTTCTAAAAATAGGGAAGCTGAAAGTCATTGATCAAATCCCGATTGTTCAGGGAAGACTGCTACAGAGGTAGTTTGGTTTGGCTTCTCAGAAGGGCTGCTGCAGAGACTGTGGTTCTGAGTTGTATTGTCAGCTATGGTCTGGCCGTCACCTGTCTGTGTATTTAGACTCACTGAGCACTTACGGTACACTTACTCAACCGATATTGACTGAGGGTCTCCTCCATGCTCTAGGCACTGAGGACACAGTGCGGGACAGTGCAGGACAGTCCAGACTTCTTGACCTCCTGGGGGTGTTCAGAGGCCGCCTAGCATTGAGCCGAGTGGGTTTTACCTCCATGGCTCTAGAGACCCACCATCTGTGTCCAAGCACTTCTTAGTCCTTCACGGCTGTGGTTGCTGCTGCAGTGGGGGGTTCTATTTATTCAAATTTCCTATTTCTTGAGATTCTGAGTATTCTTCCAGTGGTCACAGGCCCCATGTTAGTCCAATGGCCGGGCCTCAGCCAAAAGCAGGCTCTCTCCTCCCTACTTAACATCAGCCCACCAGGGATGTCCAAATTTTCACTGCCGAGCCCGTCATGCAATGCAGACCTTTACTATTCCATTGTCCCAGCTGTCACTTGCCTTATTCCCCTCTGGTTCCAGTGCCCTGGGCAAGGACTCTTATTGTGGCTACAACCAGGAGACGCCTGCTGTTCCCGCAGGCCTGTGGAGGCCCTTGACACCTGTACCTGAACTGAGTAAGCGCCCAGGAAAACAGTCAGTAGGCTCAGTGCCATTTTTATGAAGCATAGGCTCCTTCCTTCCAGCGAAACTAATGCCTCCACTTGCTGCTTCTCTCGGCTAAACCCTGGACATATTTCTCCTTCCCCTCTTCTCTCTTTCTTGCTCTCTCTTTTCTGCCTTCCCTCTTTCCTCCAGTTCCTCTTAGTGATAGTAGTAGTGACAGGAGCTACTCTGCCCCAAGCAACTTTCACATGCAGCTGCGGAATCAGTTCCTCCCTCCTCAGATCCACGGGAACAGACCTTTATCAGAATAACTACAGACCTCATCACAATCTTTTATTTACAGAGCTGGTTTTGGTTCATGTGCCACAGGCACAGGACTCTTAACTCTAGTGTCAGGGTAAATAAATGCTGATTGGCTGGCTGAGGAAATGACTTGACCATCAGTTTTACATTTTGAGAATATATTTTGGCCCTCATTAGAGGACTCTGGGGGCTATATCATTATTGCCAAGAAAGATGATGTGGTTTATCTATGTCACGCAGCCTCTTAGAGATGGTCTTCCAACTCTAAAGTTTTAAACCCAGGTTTTATGACTCCAGACCTTTTAGCAAAACCGTTAATACCAGTCTCATTCTCCGCTATAGATATTGTGACAAGCTCTCTGTTTTCTAATCTGTGAGAGATTTATTTGAATAGCACTATTTGCCTTTCAAGGGGTTGTGGGAGAAATAATTAGTACTTATCCATTGTCTGGAAATGGCAGGTTATAAAATGCAGCAATCTAACTCAGTTTTCATTTTTATATCTTTTATAGAACATGAAACTACTCTGCAATCATAGTAGAAAGGCTTTTCTTTGTCTGTTTGTGTAAAAGTTTATTTTGAGCCTATCATAGTAGAAAGGCTTTTCTTTGTCTGTTTGTGTAAAAGTTTATTTTGAGCCTTTGATTTTGCAATCTAGAGTCATATTCTTTTGCGTCTCCTCGAGTGTAAGTAAACCTGGATAGAGAATTTTGGCAGCCCAGTGTCTCCATGCAAAACTATCTCTGACCTTCTCTCAGTCTGTGTCCCGCACTGAGAAGAAAGAAAAGGGAAGAGAGAATATTTGAAGGAACATGGCCCAAAACCTACCAAATTTGATGAAATACATGAATATAAACATGCAGGGAGCTCAAAAAATGCCAAGTAGAATGAATTCAAGAGATACACATTGAGACATTGTACAAGCAAATGGCAGAAAGACAAAGACAAAGAGAGAATCTTAAAAGCAGCAAGAAAAGTGACTTGTCAGGTACAAGTCATCGTCAATAAGATTATCAGCAAATTTCTTAGCAGAAACTTTTTTTTTTACAGTCGAAGTGATTATTTTAATCTGTTGAGAGGTGTTTTTTTTTTACATCTTTATTGGAGTATAATTGATTTACAATGGTGTGTTAGTTTCTGCTTTATAACAAAGTGAATCCATTATACATATACATATGTTCCCATATCTCTTCCCGCTTGCGTCTCCCTCCCACCCTCCCTATCCCACCCCTCTAGGTGGTCACAGAGCACCGAGCTGATCTCCCTGTGCTATGCGGCTGCTTCCCACTAGCTATCTATTTTACATTTGGTAGTGTATATATGTCCATGCCACTCTCTTGCTTTGTCACAGCTTACCCTTCCCCCTCCCGATATCCTCAGGTCCATTCTCTAGTAGGTCTGTGTCTTTATTCCTGTCTTACCCGTAGGTTCTTCATGACATATTTTTTTCTTAAATTCCATATATATGTGTTAGCATACGGTATTTGTCTTTCTCTTTCTGACTTACTTCACTCTGTATGACAGACTCTAGGTCCATCCAGCTCATTACAAATAGCTCAATTTTATTTCTTTTTATGGCTGAGTAATATTCCATTGTATATATGTGCCACATCTTCTTTATCCATTCATCCAGTGATGGACACTTAGGTTGCTTCCATGTCCTGGCTATTGTAAATAGAGCTGCAATGAACATTTTGGTACATGACTCTTTTTGAATTATGGTTTTCTCAGGGTATATGCCCAGTAGTGGGATTGCTGGGTCATATGGTAGTTCTATTTGTAGTTTTTTAAGGAACCTCCATACTGTTCTCCATAGTGGCTGTACCAATTCACATTCCCACCAGCAGTGCAAGAGTGTTCCCTTTTCTCCACACCCTCTCCAGCATTTATTGTTTGTAGATTTTTTGTTGATGGCCATTCTGACTGGTGTGAGATGATATCTCATTGTAGTTTTGATTTGCGTTCCTCTAAAGATTAATGATGTTGAGCATTCTTTCATGTGTTTGTTGGCAGTCTGTATATCTTCTTTGGAGAAATGTCTATTTAGGTCTTCTAGCAGAAACTCTGAAGTATGTCAGAAGGCAGTAGCTGATATACTCAAAGTGCTGAAAGGAAAAACTGTCAACCAAGAATCCTATATATGGGAAAATGGTCCTTCCAAAGTGAGGGGAAAATTAAGACATTCTTGGATAAACAAAAACTGAGAGAGCTCATTGCCACTAAACCTCCCTGCATGAAATCCTAAAGGGAGTCCTGCAGGTTGAAATGAAAAAAAGACAGTAGCTCAAAACTGTTTGAAGAAATAAAGATCTCAGTAAAAGTAAATAAAGGAACAATTATGAAAGCTAGTACTATTGTAACTTTCTATTGTAACTCCACATTTTCCTTTCTCCATTATTTAAGAGATTAATACATTTCTAAAAAATTATTAATGTATGTTCTTGAAAACGCTGTACAAAGATGTACATCAAAATTGAAAAGGGGTAAGTATAGAGCTGTAAATGAGCAGGCTTTGTGTATGTTATTGAAGTTAATCTAGTATAAATTCAGTTAGAGTGATATAATTTTATGATGTTAAATGTAATCCCTGTGGGAACCACAAAAAATAGTTACAGAATGTATACAAAAGGAAATGAGAAGGGAAGTAAAACATTTCACTACAATAAATCAACTAAACACAAAGGAAGACAGTAAGGGAGGAAATGAGGGACAAAAATGCTACAAGATAGGAAGAAAACAATTAACAAAATAGCAATAGCAAGTCCCTCCCTATCAGTAATTACTTTAAATGTAAGTGGATTAAACTCCCCAATCAAAAGACATAGATTGGCTGAATGTATTTAAAAAAAACAAACAAACCAGGATCCAACTATATGTTTTCTATAAGAACCTTGCCTTAGATCTAAGGACAAATCTAGACAAGCTAAAGGTGAAAAAACAGAAATAATGTTTCATGCAAATAGTAACCAAAAGAGAGGAGAGGGACTAAACTAAACTAATATCAGACAAAATGATGTTAAATCAAAAGACAAGTGACAAGGAAGGACATTATATATTAATAAAATGTTCAATACAGCAAGAAGATACAACAATTATAAACTCTTACACACCTAATAACAGACTATCAAAATATGTGAAGCAAAAATTGACAGAATTAAAGTGAGAAATAGGTATTTCTACAATAATAGAGAATTCAACTATTGTTTAATGGGCATAGAATTTCAGTTTGCAAGATGAAAATAGTTCTGGAGATGGACAATGGTGATGGTTACACAACTATATAAATGTGATTAATACCACTGAAGTACACAGTTAAAAATGGTGAAGTGGTAACTTTTATGTTATATGTATTTTTCCACTTTTAAAATATTGAAAAAATAAAAGGCTGGACAGGGAGGTGGAAGCAGGCTACCAGAATGGCCAGGGAACATACCAGGAAGAGGAGTGTTCAAGAACCACTTCTTAGATGACGTGATGTTACCATTTCCTTGGTCAATGGGAAATCTCCAGAGGACTTTAAGCACAAGAGGGATGAGATCAGACTTGAAAAGGAGACTAGGACCTTTCCAGCCCTTCAACCATTCTTCTAGGAAAACCCCACCCAGATTTGCAATAGATATAATTCTCCATAGGGCATGCTTCTCCTCTGTACACTTCCAGAGTCTGCAGTGAGACCTTGGGAAGGACATATGCTCCCTCAGCCACTGACCAGGGAATTTGCTCTTCCCTGGAGATAAAGCCTCCTGTGAATATCGTCAGCCAACCTCATGGCTTCAGAGAAGATGATCTGGGCAACTGTCTACCCAAATGGGAATGCTGGTGTGTGTGTGTGTGTGTGTGTGTGTGTGTGTGTGTGTGTGTGTGTGATTGTTCCCTCTTGCAAATTTTTCTCATGTGCTTTTTCTAGAATGCAATTCAAATTTATAGCAAACTAATGGTTAAAATATCAAATAACTCCAAAATGTCAACGAAGAAAACCAACTCTTTAATAAGTCATTTCAAATGTAACATGTCTGAAACTAAACTCTCGAATTTTCTCCCCAGAAATACTGTACTCTTGGTCTTTTCCACCTCAATTACAATTCCAAAAACCTTGCAGTAATCCTCTACACCTCTTTTCCCCTCAGACCTGACATGTGATCCACTAGAAAGTGCCATCAGCTACCTATACCTTCCAAATATGTATAGAACCTGTCCTGTTTCCTCCACCTCGTCTGCTACCTCAATGGTCCAAGCCACTCTCATTTCTTCCTTGAAAACTGTTCTACCCCTGCCCAGCTGGTCTCCTTGAATCTGTTCTAGTTTTTCTACAGCTCATTCTGCACACAGCAGCCTAAGAGACCGTTAAAAAATATAAAGCAGATGAGTTACTATGCCAGTTTCTTCTACTCATAGGAAATAAAATCCAAATACCATAAAGCATACAAGCCCTAAGGGATATGGCCCCCAGCTACCTCTCCAAATTAAACTCTTTCATGCTTTCTTGTTCTTAACAGTCAGCCATGCTGGCCTTCTTGCTCTTCCTCAAATATGCTGCACTCACCACCATCTCAGGTCTATGCTCCTCTATTGGGAAGGTTTTCGTCCAGGTCTTCCTTGGGTTCATTCCTTCAGGTTCAAGTGCTACCTTCTCAAAGAGAAGTCTTTCCTGACCACCATGTTAAAAATGACATACACTGTGTTCCATCATTGTTTCCTTATTCTGTTTCTTCATTGCACTTACCACTATCTGAAATTATCTACTTGTCCACTTGCTTGTCTGTTTTCTACACTAGAAGGTAAAACCTGTAAGGGCAGAGATTCTGACTCTCTTGGTCATTGATGACTCTCCTGTGTCTAGTACATTGCTGTGAGCATGGTAAGTAAATACATAGTTTTGAATGAATAAATGGTTGCTTCACGTCCCTCCCTAATTCCCAGTCCTACTCCCCAGAGGCAACAACTTTTAATTATTTTAGCTATTTCTTTTGGTAGTTGTCTCCATATTCCAGTCTTCTATGTCTTCAATTATTTGTTAAAAAAATTATTTACCACCTATTAAGCTAGATGAAGATTAGCTCATTACCACTTTCACCCTCACCTCTTCCTCCCCCATCACCCAAACATACTTGTGTCACTATCTTTTGATGAATAAATAATATTATTATGACTGCATTAAATCTGCTTGCTTCAGAGCCAAGTAGTATCCTGGGATTATATTTTTTGTATAGCTTTATATTGCCCTTATATTTTCTAATTATTATTTTCTGCTTGTAATTTTTTATAAGCAGTAAGTCTAAATTTTTTTAAAGTTTTATCACATTACATATTCTAATGAGCCCCCTTTTTCAAGGAATCCATATTTCTAGGGTCAACGTCTCCCTTGTCCTCTCTAGACTGTTCCTTTTCTAGCCCTGTACACAGATGACACTTCAGGATTTCCCATAATTTCTTTCTTGGGTTGGACCCATTATTTTCTAAATATCATGTCTTCTTCATTCGGGGTTCATTCCCTTTGGTTCTGAATCCCATAGAAAGTATAGAGGTTCCTACAATTTTCCTGAATCTTATGGCAAATTTAAGTGTGTAAGGAACTTATATTAATTACAATAATACCTTTCATTTAGAACTAATTCAAGACAACTTTATAAAATATATTTTATCCCCATTTTATAGAGAAGTAAACGGAGGTTAAAGCAGTTAGGTAACTTGCCCCAAGTCTCACATCTAGGAAGTAGCAGAGGTGGGATTTGACCCCAGGACTTTCTAGCCCCAAAGTCTGATGAGCTACTTTCTACTGAGGTCTTACCACACGTCAGACATTGTGTTGAGCTCTGGGTATTATCATCATTACATATCACCCTTACCACATCCATCCAGACAATGTTGAAGTGAAAGTTGTTGTCAAATATTGAAGGCTTGTCACGATGAATAAAGAATTAAACTTACTAAAATAAAATAACTGCAGAGAGCATAACTTGGATCAGTGAGAAAAAGTTACAAGGAGACAGATGTTGGCTCAAAATAAGGAAAGAATTTCTCACCCTCTGAGCTGTCCCAGACTAAGTCACTTTGTAAGATAGTGAGCTCTCCATCCCTGGAGATAAACAAGAAAAATCTATTTGCTCTAAGTGATTGTAAAATCAGCTTCTTTGTTTTGTAAGCTGATGACCTAGGGAGGAGAAAGGAACTATCAGGCTGAACTCCAGCTATGGCCAGGCACAGTGCTTTGCATACAGGGTCTCATAAAAAATATGATGTACATATTATTTATTTGATGAGTAAGGTAACTAAGCTCAGAAAAATAAAATTGTTAACCCAGGGTCACACAGTTCATGTGTAATTTTGAATCCAAATCTCTCTGACTCCAAATCGTATAAGGTACCTCGCACTAGATAGGTGATTCCTAATCTTTTAATCCTTTCAGCACCAATATTCCTTTGAGACCCCTCTTACCCTCACAGACTTCTTTAAAAGATCCTATCTACTCAATTAACTGCCTCTATGGAGCAGCAGTTGCTGATCAAAGGCTTATGACCTTGTCAATCAGAAGGAAAGGGCTGATAGAACTCGGTGCCAAAGTAAAGGCACACACCACTTCTGATAACCTGTTCACTCTTATAATTGGTGTATGGTAATTTTAAAAACAGCTCACAAACCTTTGTGACTGTCTTCCAAGGTCCTTCCTGAATTAACAACCTAAAAGTAAAATTAATTTATACAGTTTTTACAGATGTTATCGTTTAGGGAGAAGCATTATTTTTGACTGAATGTTTTTTGTTGTTGTTCAGTGAGCTCTTTTTTATCTGCCTCCCCTCTTCCTAATGTAACCCAAATCATTCAGGATCCAATTAAAACCTAACTTCTCCCTGACATTTTCTGCCTTGGAATTCCCACAACACTTTCATTAGAGCAACCATCTTGAACTACCCTCTAGCAACATTCCATGTCTTGCTTCCTTACAAAACTCTATCTTACAGGCTCCTGTGAGAAAGTTCTAAACCTGAAATTTGGTGCTATGTATTAATCGGGATCCTCTCATTAGCAAGTAACAGAAACCAACTCAACTTGATTTAAAGTAGAAAAAGAAACGTATTGGCTTAAGTAACAGAAAAGTCATGTGCAGTCAGGCATCAGACATGCCTCAGTCCAGAAGGTTAAATATTTACATCAAGACTTGATGTCTCTCTCCACTAGGGTGACCAATAGTCCTAGTCTGAGGGAATGGGGGGAATGAGGGGCTTCCAATTATGGGGGAATTTCAGTGCTAAAGTCTCAGGCAAACCAGGACATGTTGGCACCTCAAGTCTTAGAGTATCTTTAAAACTAACAATTCCAGTGGATAAAGAATTTCTCTTTCACAATGGTTTCATCAGAATCTCAGAATTGTACCTCGCTGGCCTGGCCTAGCTCAGAGGCAGTTCCTGAGCCAATTCCCATGGCCAAGTGAAAGGTGAGACACTAGTTGACCGAGCACGGGGCACACGACTACCTCTGGGGCTGAGTTTTAGAACCAGTCACACCAAAATCAACAAACTGTGTATGAAATCAAGATGGATCTCCAGAGAGAAATCAAGTTGCTGTTTTCAGAAGCAAAAAAGAATGGTTGTGGGCAAGCAAAAACAACGTCCACAACAAGGAGTGGTATGACAGAAAGAACACTGGTCTTGGTGTCACACAGACCTGAGTTCAAATCTCAAGTCTATCATTTTTGGAGTGACCCTGTTGAGCTGCCAGGGTTAATGGGCAGCTCTTAGGACTCTTGTGAGAATTAAAGGCATTAGTTGTTGACGGTAACTGGCAAGGAGCAGATGCTTAGCCAATGTTCTGTTTGCCATTTTTGCCTACAAATAAACAGCTTTAACCAGGTGTCCCCACTGGCAGAACCCAAAGGCAATTTTTTTTGTTTTTTTTTTTTTTTGGCCACACTGTGTGGCATGCAGGATACGGGATCTTAGTTCCCTGACCAGGGATCTAACCTGTGCCCCCTGCATTGGGAGCGCAGAGTCTTAGCCTGAACCACCACTTAGTCTGAACCACCAGGCAAGTCCCAAAGGCACCTTTTATAATATGTAATTGAATAAGAAATGGTTTTTCTGTCTTAAAGCAAGTATGATTCCGGAGTTACTTTGAAAGCATTAGCATTGAACACTTCTACTTACCCTGAGATCCTGGAACTAAAACTCATAATCTCATCTTTTTTAAAAAGTCTAAATACATGAGATAGGATATGAAACATTGGCTTTTGATGAAAATCAGTTTACTTCCCCCCAGAACTGACTAGTCCTTTACACAAGATTTTCAACCCCCACATCTGAGAAAGGTGTCTAGAGCTATAGCCTCATGAGAACTTTGCAACACTATGTGTAAAGGATGGAGATTAAATATCAATTCCTTCTGCAGTCCACTTTGTACTTGAGATTTCAGTTATTCTTGAGAACAGAGGTATAAGAAATGTTCTATCCCTCAAGTACAGAGTTTTTAGAGGATTTTTGGACATTTTCTGATCCACCCTTACTTTACTGTTGGGGAAACCAAGGCCATATTTAGCTACAAGTACTACAAATGAATCAGGATGATCTACTCTCCTGGGTTTCCTGAGATGATATTCCTTCTGCTTCAGATGTTCATGGACCCCTTCCCCATATCTCTGTAAAACGTTTTGCTCCTTCACAATTCAATGTAAGGCCATCTCCCTGAGAGTCTTTCCCTGACACCACCCACTCTAGGTTGGTGGGCTCATCATAATGCACTCAAAGTCACAGTGTACAGTAATCACTGATTTTATAGGTTCCCTCTGTCAAGCCCCACCTAGCACCCTCCCACCCTGAGCTCCTCTTGGGAAGAGTCAATGTATTATTCATTGCTGAATCTCCAGTATCTAACACAGGTCTTGGGACACACAAAGCATTAGTCCTTGTTTGTTTTCAAAAAGACCAACCTGGCTAGATCTATTTTATAAGCATGTGGCAAGCCTAGGTATTTCCATTTTACAGGAAATATTTGGACCACATAGCAAGGAGGTAACTGAGTTCAGCCAGAAAGATAGAATGAGGCATTTTATATCTGTCTAACCGCCGAGACTGGCAAAGTGTATTGAACATATTTGTTATCTTCAAGGAATAGACAGTCAGATGGACAATTTAAGAAGCATACAGAGTCAACAAAGAAAAACGATTTAAGAAAGGAACAGAAAAAGGTCCAGAAAAGGGCAGGTTGCTGCCGCCCAGCAGTGTTTCAATATACACGGTGGAGAAAGGGGGCCAACTTAAGTAGAGGGAACAGCATGAGTAAAGGGCTGGAGGCAGGAAAGTGGATGTAGTGATCAGGCGAGGAGAGCATAGTGACCACAAAGCCGGGGGGTGGGGGGCGTGCAAAAGTGGTAAATAGGGCACTTTATAAAAAGTATGATGTATAAAGTATATGGAGAGAGGAAGATGGCATATATTATCAAGGTGGATCAGACAGGATTCCACTTTACAGACCAGGCTAAGGATGGCATTGGATGGGATGCCAATTACTATGGAGCTAAATAATACTACATACACTAGACTTTTACTCCCATTTATACCTCAAGATCTTCTTGTGAAATGTATGGGTTATGAATCTACCTCCCTGGCTCTGCTCAGAGGCCACATGGAGCATTGAAAAGAAGCCAGGCATTAGATTAGGCATGTTTGTACCCAAATTTCAGCTCTATCAATGACCAGCTGTATGACTTTGGGTACATGACTCTACCTGTTGCAGCCTCTTTCCTAGTCTGTGAAAGTGATGCCTGTATCACTACGTTACTCTGGAATGTAAATGCAATTGCATATGGGAGAGTTCCTGACACAGCAGCTTGCACAGGGCCTGTGAGTTCACCCTTCCTCTTAGCATCTTTCCATTGCTGGTGAGATAAGTACCCAGGAGAAACCCAGGTCCAAGTCATTTCTGCTTCCCCAAGTCCTAATCTAGCACCCATAGCTCTCTATTGAATGAATAGTTGAAGGAGTGAGTGAATAAATAAATAAGTGAATTAGGTTAACTGATAGATGAATGGAGAAATAGATAATTAGTGAATAAATTATTCTCTCACAGTGGAAAAATTTGGTAAATATGAGATAACAATGCCAAGAATAGTGAGAAGTAGGCGCAGAGAAAGAAGAGGTCCAGAAATCTCCCCAGGTTCCTATAGTTAGCATGGGGTGGAGCTGGGGTCCTGACTAAGGCTTTTTGATTGTGCTCACTGTGTGTGCGGGGGACAGGATAGGCAGAGGAGGCTGAATGTCACATATGGGAGGCCATGACATCAAAAACTCAAAAGAATCAACTTAATCCTTTTATTCAAATGACCAAACAAATCGGTTGTGAAAATACCATTAGACACAAGGATTATCATTGATCTCAGTAATCACAACTGCTACCCATTGACCACTGTAGGCTTTCTGAGTGCAATGCTAGACATTTCACATACATTATCCTTTGCAACAACTTCCCAAAGTAAATATTAACCTCATGTTACAGATGAGGAAACTGAAGCCCCAAAAGTTGAATCACTTGCCCAAGGAGACAAGCCAGTAATGGACCCAGGATTTGAAGTCATACTTGATTGTTTCTAAGACAACATGCCCTTTCTTTGCCATATAGCAATTAATTCTTGGTACTTTAGGCTTGCAGTTTGTTATATAAAAGATGACAACACTAAGTGAAACTTTGGAGAAATGTACTTTTCTTGGTCGCAGAACCCAGAATCATGAGCAATGGCACCTCGGCAGTGATACAGTACATTGCATTTCTCTTTTCTGCCTTTTTGAGAAGTGGCATTCTCCATCGTGTCCTTCCTATCCTTGCATCACATCTCCTGATGGACAAGAGTTACCTTCCATGCACATCCACCCATTCATCAACTCCTTGGTTTGCCACTAAATGAGGCTCATGGCTGGAGGCTAGATCTGGGAACAATCTAGGTCTTTCTCTTTCTTTACCTGCCTCTTCACTTCCTCCGGAGGGAAAGAAGAGTGCACCCTGGACAGAAAAAGACCCTTTGCCTCCATCCTCTGATTGAAGGGAGAAACACTGTTTATCTCCTAGCAAGGAAGAAAGTTAAGCATTGCTTTTACTTCGCGTCTGTATGGTGCTTTTGTCTGTTACAAGCTGTACATGTGGATACCACGCATATCTCAGGATTCCTTATAGTCTCTGAGGATTTTTATAAACACACACCCTGAGGTCAGCTGGCCAGGGTATAAATCCCAGATCTGCGCTTTACTAACTTACCATCTTATAAAATACAGGTCATAATACATATATCACTGGACTGTCACAGCATTAGGCACTAAGCCAGGAAGGTATAAGTGCCAGCATATGGTGGAAGCATGGAGTGAATGGCCAGCTGAGGAGCTTACCTTGGCCTTGGCCTTGGCCTTGGAGACCATGAGAGGGATTAATGGGCATGTTAATGATGGGAGCAGAGCAGTGTTGTAGAGCTACTTACGGGAGGTAGCATGCAAGGAAATTTGAAGGCTGGGAAACATGTTAAGGGACCATTTTTGGTCTTCCTGTTGTAAGTGAGGGGCAGAGAGACAGATTTAGGCTCACGGGAGAAATTAGAGATATCCCAGTTCTTTCTCTGATCTACGTGGAGAATCTAGACTATTTTCTTGCCTGTTCCCTGGACTATCACATCACAGATTCTGAGGATGGATTCAGGAGGGCTCAAACATCTGCTCTACCAGGTCTTGCTGGGCAGTCTTGGGGAAAACCCTCCAACATGTCTGAGCTCAATTTACTTACCTGTATAATGAGGTTGAAAACACCTACCTTGGAACATAATTAAAAGATAAGAAACACTGTTCATAATGCACTTTTATGTAGGCCTGGCAAGCAGCAGATACCACATCTACAAAGTGATTTTCACTAGCCAGGAGCATGCTAGCACCTACTGTAAGAACCATAAGGACAAGTCAAAGTAAATTAATTAAATTGAGTATAAATTGAATCCCTTCCAATTTGTCCTCATTTGGGCAATAGTAATAAATATTCATATTTTTGTAGAATCTCACATTTTTCAAAGAACCTGTCTCCATTTACCTGAACAACAGCTCTTTATAGTAACTAAAGTGGGTTTAGCTGGGATTTTTAGAACCAGTGTTCAAACATTTTGGAAACAGTCAGTAGCTCTCCAGAGGGATTCCAGCAGGGGCTAATCCTACTATTCACCATCATGAAAGTCTCCTACATTTCCAGAACTACATGGCTTTTAAGACCTTCTTATTTTTGCACATGCTGTTCCTTCTTCTTGGAGTTCCCTTTCTCCTTTCTCCATCTACTTCCCATTACCCCTCTTTCCCCCCAGTACACAGTGAGCAGAATTGAACAGTCTTAGTTAAGACCCTAACTCCAACCCATTCTAGCTAGAGGAGATTGCACAAATTTCTGGACCTTTTCTATCTTGGTTTCCTCATCTGTAAAATGACAGCAATAATAATAATAATGCCCACTTCCCATTATTCTTGGTATTGCTGTCATCTCATCTTTTCAGACTCAACCTGAAGAGTTCACTCGCTGTTCTCTTCCACAAGCTTGAGGCCAGTGCTGTTTGCCCTTTTCAGTAATCTCATGACCCCCAGGCTCGTTTCTGGTGTGGTGTGAATTACACCCTTTAACCCATCAATTCCATTTTCAGGAATCTAGTTTGTTTCAGACCTACAATCTGAAATGAACTCAGAGCTTATACACAAAGATGTCCGTTGACGCACGGTTCACTTAATAATATTTGCAAATAACCTAAGCGGCCATGCTGCAGGCCGTGGTCAATGAGAAGGCCAATTATTGGTGTGTTGTGTTTTCTTCATCCACCAAGGTCCAGATCATGTCTGAGACCTCTTAAGCCCCAGTGACTCAAAAAGAGCCTCAAACAAAGTGGCTACTCACTAAATGTTTCCATTCATGTATTCAACATAGATTTATAGAACACCTATGATGAAGCAGGAACTGTTGTGCTACATGCTTTACATGCATTATTGTATTAAATCTTCCTGATACTCCTTGTGGTAGGTGCTATTTTTGACCCCAATTTAAAATTGAGGGAACCGAGGCTTGAAAGCTGAAGTCAGACCCAGGTTTGCTGGGGTTGACTATGCAAGTACTAACCACTGATCCACTGCACATGATGAATGAATGAATGAATGAATGGTCCCTGATAAGATCATTGTTTTTTTTGTTGTGAGCATAATTGCTTTACAATGGTGTGTTAGTTCCTGCTTTATAACAAAGTAAATCAGCTTTACATATACATATATCCCCATATCTCTTCCCTCTTGCGTCTCCCTCCTACCCTCCCTATCCCACCCCTCTAGGTGGTCACAAAGCACCCAGCTGATCTCCCTGTGCTATGGGGCTGCTTCTCACTAGCTATTTTTTTTTATATTTGGTAGTATATATAAGTCCATGTCACTCTCTCACGTTGTTCCAGCTTACCCTTCCCCTACCCCAGGTGCTCAAGACCATTCTCTATGTCTGCATCTTTATTCCTGTCCTGCCCCTAGGTTCTTCAGAACATTTTTTTGTTTGTTTCTTTAGATTCCATATATATTTGTTAGCATATGGTATTTATTTTTCTCTTTCTGACTTACTTCACTCTGTATGACAGACTCTAGGTCCATCCACCTCACTACAAATAATTCAATTTCATTTCTTTTTATGGCTGAGTAATACTCCATTGCATATATGTGCCACATCTTCTTTATCCATTCATCTGTCGATAGAAACTTAGGTTGCTTCCATGTCCTGGCTATTGTAAATAGAGCTGCAATGAACATTGTGGTACATGACTCATTTTGAATCATGATTTCCTCAGGGTATATGCCCAGTAGTGGGATTGCCAGGTCATATGGTAGCTCTATTTTTAGTTTTATAAGGAATCTCCATACTGTTCTCCATAGTGGCTGTACCAATTTACATTCCCACCAACAGTGCAAGAGGGTTCCCTTCTCCACACCCTCTCGAGCATTTATTGTTTGTACATTTTTTGATGATGGCCATTCTGACTGGTGTGAGGTGATACCTCATTATAGTTTTGATTTTCATTTCTCTAATGATTAGTGATGTTGAACATCCTTTCATGTGTTTGTTGGCAATGTGCATATCTTCTTTGGAGAAATGTCAATTTAGGTTTTCTGCCCACTTTTGGCTTGGGTTGTTTGTTTTTTTGATATTGAGCTTCCTGAGCTGCTTGTAAATTTTGGAGGTTAATCCTCTGTCAGTTGCTTCATTTGCAAATATTTTCTCCCATTCTGAGGGTTGTCTTTCCGTCTTGTTTATGGTCTCCTTTGCTGTGCAAAAGCTTTTAAGTTTCATTAGGTCCTATTTGATTATTTTTGTTTTTATTTCCATTTCTCTAGGAGGTGGGTCAAAAAGGATCTTGCTGTGATTTATGTCATAGAGTGTTCTGCCTATGTCTTCCTCTAAGAGTTTTATAGTCTGGCCTTACATTTAGGTCTTTAATCCATCTGAGTTTATTTTTGTGTATGGTGTTAGGGAGTGTTCTAATTTCATTCTTTTACATGTAGCTGTCCAGTTTTCCCAGCACCACTTATTGAAGAGGCTGTCTTTTCCCCATTGTATATTCGTGCCCCCTTTATCAAAGATAAGGTGACCATATGTGCGTGGGCTTATCTCTGGGCTTTCTATCTTGTTCCATTGATCTACCTTTCTGTTTTTGTGTGAGTACCATATTATTTTGATTACTGTAGCTTTGTAGTATAGTCTGAAGTCCAGGAGCCTGGTTCATCCAGGTCTGTTTTTCTTTCTCAAGGTTGCTTTGGCTCTTCAGGGTCTTTTGTGTTTCCATAAAAATTGTGAAACTTTTTGTTCTAGTTCTCTGAAAAATGCCATTGGTAGTTTGATAGGGATTGCACTGAATCTGTAGATTGCTTTGGGTAGTATAGTCATTTTCACAATGTTGATTCTTCCAACCCAAGAACATGGTATATCTCTCCATCTGTTTATATCATCTTTAATTTCTTTCATCAGTGTCTTATAGTTTGCTGCATACAGGTCTTGTCTCCTTAGGTAAGTTTATTCCTAGGTATTTTATTCTTTTTGTTACAGTGGTAAATGAGAGTGTTTCCTTAATTTCTCTTTCAGATTTTTCATCATTAGTATATAGGAATGTGAGAGATATCTGTGCGTTAATTTTGTTTCCTGCTACTTTCTGAAATTCATTGATTAGCTCTAGTATTTTTCTGGTAGCATCTTTAGGATTCTCTATGTATAGTATCATGTCATCTGCAAACAGTGACAGTTTTACTTCTTCTTTTCTGATTTGGATTCCTTTTATTTCTTTTTCTTCCCTGATTGCTGTGGCTATAACTTCCAAAACTATGTTGAATAATAGTGGTGAGAGTGGACAACCTTGTCTTATTCCTGATCTTAGAGGAAATGCTTTCAGTTTATCACCATTGAGAATGATGTTGGCTGTGGGTTTGTCATATATGGCCTTTATTATGTTGAGGTAAGTTCCCTCTATGCCTACCTTCTGCAGGGTTTTTTTCATAAATGTCATAAATGTGTGTTGAATTTTGTCGAAAGCTTTTTCTGCATCTATTGAGATGATCATATGATTTTTCTCCTTCAGTTTGTTAATATGGTTTATCACATTGTTTGATTTGCATATATTGAAGAATCCTTGCATTCCTGGGATAAACCCCACTTGATCATGGTGTATGACCCTTTTAATGTGCTGTTGGATTCTGTTTGCTAGTATTTTGTGGAGGATTTTTGCATCTATGTTCATCAGTGGTATTGGCCTATAGCTTTCTTTCTTTGTGACATCTTTGTCTGGTTTTGGTGTCAGGGTGATGGTGGCTTCATAGAATGATTTTGGGAGTGTTCCTCCCTCTACTATATTTTGGAAGAGTTTGAGAAGGATAGGTGTTAGCTCTTCTCTAAATGTTTGATAGAATTCTCCTGTGAAGCCATCTGGTCCTGGGCTTTTGTTTGTTGGAAGATTTTTTATCACAGTCTCAATTTCAGTGCTTGTGATTGGTCTGTTTATATTTTCTATTTCTTCCTGGGTCAGTCTTAGAAGGTTGTGCTTTTCTAAGAATTTGTCCATTTCTTCCAGGTTGTCCATTTTATTGGCATAGAGTTGCTTGTCGTAGTCTCTCATGATCCTTTGTATTTCTGCAGTGTCAGTTGTTAACTTCTCCTTTTTCATTTCTAATTCTATTGATTTGAATCTTCTCCCTTTTTTTCTTGTTGAGTCTGGCTAATGGTTTATCAATTTTGTTTATCTTCTCAAAGAACCAGCTTTTAGTGTTATTGATCTTTGCTATCGTTTCCTTCATTTCTTTTTCATTTACTTCTGATCTGATTTTTATGATTTCTTTCCTTCTGCTAACTTTGGGGTTTTTTTTGTTGTTCTACTTCTTCTTTCTCTAATTGATTTAGGTATAAGGCTAGATTGTTTATTTGAATTGTTTCTTGCTTCTTGAGACGGGATTGTATTGCTATAAACTTCCTTCTTAGAACTGCTTTTGCTGCATCCCATAGGTTTTGTGTGGTCATGTTTTCACTGTCATTTGTTTCTAGGTATTTTCAATTTCCTCTTTGATTTCTTCAGTGATCTCTTGGTTATTTAGTAGTGTGTTGTTTAACCTCCATGTATTTGTATTTTTTACAGATTGTTTCCTTTAATTGATATCTAGTCTAATAGCATTGTGGTCAGAAAAGATACCTGATACAATTTCAATTTTCTTAAATTTACCAAGGATTGATTTGTGACCCAAAATATGATCTATCCTGGAGAATGTCCCTGAGCAGTTGAGAAGAAAGTGTATTCTGTTGTTTTCGGATGGAATGTCCTATAAATATCAATTAAGTCCATCTCATTTAATGTACCATTTAAAGCTTGTGTTTCCTTATTTATTTTCATTGAGGATGATCTGTCCATTGGTGAAAGTGGGGTGTTAAAATCCCCTACTATGCTTGTGTTACTGTTGATATCCCTTTTTATGGCCGTATTTGCCTTATGTGTTGAGGTGCTCATATATATATATATATATATATATATGTTGTGTGCATAAATATTTACAATTGTTATATTTTCTTCTTGGATTGACCCCTTGATCATTATGTCGTGTCATTCTTTGTCTCTTTTAATAGTCTTTATCTTAAAGTCTATTTTGTCTGGTATGAGAATTGCTACTCCAGCTATCTTTTGATTTCCATTTGCATGGAGTATCTTTTTCCATCCCCTCATTTTCAGTCTTTTTATGTGTCCCTAGGTCTGAAGTGGGTCTTTTGTAGACAGCATATATATGCGTCTTGTTTTTATATCCACTCAGCCCATCTATGTCTTTTGGTGGGAGCATTTAATCATTTACATTTAAGGTAGTTATTGATGTATATGTTCCTATTCTCATTTTCTTAATTGTTTTTGGTTTGTTATTGTAGGTCTTTTCCTTCTCTTGTGTTTCCTGCCTAGAGAAGTTCCTTTAGCATTTGCTGTAAAGCTGGTTTTGTGGTGCTGAATTCTCTTAGCTTTTTCTTGTCTGTAAAGGTTTTAGTTTCTCCATCGAATCTGAATGAGATCCTTGCTGAGTAGAGTAATCTTGGTTGTAGGTTTTTCCCTTTCATCACTTTAAATATGTCTTACCACTCCCTTCTGGCTTACAGAGTTTCTGCTGAAAGGTCAGCTGTTAACCTTAAGGGGTTTCCCTTGTATGTTATTTGTTGCTTTTCCCTTGCTGCCTTTAATATTTTTTCTTAGTCTTATTTTTTGATAGTTTGATTAACATGTGTCTTGGTGTGTTTCTCCTTGGATTTATCCTGTGTGGGACTCTGTGCTTCCTGGACTTGATTGACTATATCCTTTACCATATTAGGGAAGTTTCAACTATAATCTCTTCAAATATTTTCTCAGTCCCTTTCTTTTTCTCTTCTTTTTCTGGGACCCCTGTAATTCGAATGTTGGTGTGTTAAATGTCCCAGAGGTCTCTGAGACTGTCCTCAATTCTTTTCATTCTTTTTTCTTTATTCTGCTCTGCAGTAGTTATTTCCATTATTTTTTCTTCCAGGTCATGTGTCCGTTCTTCTGCCTCAGTTATTCTGGTATTGATTCCTTCTAGAGAATTTTTAATTTCATTTATTGTGTTGTTCATCATTGTTTGTTTGTTCTTTAGTTCTTCTAGGTCTTTGTTAAACGTTTCTTGTATTTTCTCCATTTATTTCCAAGATTTTGAATCATCTTTACTGTCATTACTCAGAATTCTTTTTCTGGTATACTGCCTATTTCCTCTTCATTTTTTTGGTCTGGTGGGTTTTTACCTGCTCCTTCATCTGCTGTGTGTTTCTCTGTCTTCTCATTTTGCTTAACTTACTGTGTTTGGGGTCTCATTTTCACAGGCTGCAGGTTCATAGTTCCCATTGTATTTGGTGTCTGCCCCCAGTGGCCAATGTTGGTTAAGTGGGTTGTATAGACTTCTTAGTGGAGGGGACTAGTGCCTGTGTTCTGGTGGATGAGGCTGGATCTTGTCTTTCTGTTGGGCAGGACCGCATCCGGTGGTCTGTTTTGGGGTGTCTGTGACCTTATTATGATTTTAGGCAGCCTCTCTGCTAATGGGTGGGGTTGTGTTCCTGTCTTGCTAGTTGTTTGGCATAAGGTGTCCAGCACTGTAGTCTGCTGGTTGTTGATTGGATCTGGGTCTTAGTGTTGAGATGGAGATCTCTGGGAGAGCTTTCACCATTTGATATTTACGTGGAGCTGGGAGGTCTCTCGTGGACCAATGTCCTGAACTCGGCTCTCTCATCTCAGAGGCACAGGCCTGACACCTGGCCAGAACACCAATACCCTGTCAGCCACACGGCTCATGCTTTTGTTGACTTTTGCTGAACTCTTCCATCACCAGCCAACCTATGCTTGCAATTCCATCATGATTTGACAGTATCAGACTTAGTGTTGACATAATTGACTCCTGAGGCTGCCATGAGAGGCCCTGCTGATAAGATCATTGTTTGCCCACCAACACGGTAAATGCAAGTATGACATTCTTGGATGGAAATCTTTTAATGTTCAGTTCTGTTGCTACTTTGAAAGGTCAGAGTCTAGAACTATTATTAGTTCAATTTTATAAATGTGACTCACTTATCTGAGTCACAGAGCTGATGAATGGCTGATTTCTAATAAGAATTAGGTCACCTGGTTCCTCGTCCATGGCCCTATCCATACTTCTTGTCCCAACTGGAGGCTGTTGACTACAATTCAGTAATAAGACATTGATTAAGGACAAGTCTTAGAATAAAAAAAAAAAAATACATGACCAAGAAGAATAGCATGCAGCTTCTTGAAAAAAGATCTCTGTTGAAGGTCTTTGTCAAAGAGAAGTTCATTGCCAATTTTTTGCCCCATTGTATTGTCACAAAAAATGAGCAATTCAACACCACCCAAGACTCTGAGATCAGTTATCATGTTTAACTCATTCCAACTCTTTCTTGTGGTCTGTGAAATATAAAACAACTATACTCACAAAGAAAATTTGCTCCTGCTTCAGTGTTCTAGACATGCCATGTTGACTGCCAAAATATTGCAATACTGTCTACTTCATATTTGCCCAATGATACTGACCTGTTTTTTCTGGAAATAATTTCTAGAAATGTCTAAAGGTTGAGGGTCTAAAGTGTCTTCAGCTAATTCTACCAAAGAAAAACCAAGTTGAGAGTTAAAGTAAGCACAGTATCATTCCAGTAATAATAGTCATAATAGGACCAGGTCGATAAGTAGTCCAAATCAGCTGGAAGGTCTATACTTTCCCAATTCCTCAAGAAATTGTTAAATTTGCTTCTCTACTTCGGAGATGTGTAAATGCAGCCTACAATGGAACAGAACCTTTAAGACTGAGAATCGCAAATCAGTGTTGCCTCAAAGCCACCATTAGTCAGTGCTATTCAGGAAGGAAAATAAAGATGAAGTTGCCATGGAAACCTCTGTAACACCTGGCATAGCACCTCTGACTCACACAGCTGTATCTTAAAGGAACATAGACATAAACTGATGCTTTTATTCAATTCCCGGGGTCAACTATACCTTCCTGATGTACAGTAAAGGGACTTTTATTGATGTGCATCAATCTTTTTGTAAGGGAGCAATTATGAGAACAATTCAGCCTCTCATAGCCCAAATGTATTTTTATTCTACCCTAAATGTTCACTGTCTTCCCAACCTGAGAAAATTTATTTCTTGCTCCACAACTGTTTCTGTTTCTGGCATAATATAGGAGAGATTTGTCCCCTAAGTTCAATCTTTGCAGCTTGCAAAGAAAGTTGATATGAGAAACAGGTGACAAGTTTAAATATACAGACAGTCAAGTTTGTAAGTGTGAAGTGCACAGACAAGACACAGCAGGAAGGACCACCTATTGGAAGTCAGAAATCTGGGTGTTACTCTTGACTTCACCATTATCAGTTTAGTTATTTCTCCTCTCTAACTGCCAACATTCTCACCAACTGTGTCTATTACCTATGAAAATACCTACATCACAAGGTGAGTGTGAGAATTTCTTTAGATCATTGGGGGAGAGATATCTTTTTGTAAACTATAGAAGGAGGAAAGAGAACTGCCATTTTTGCATGCCTATTATGTCTAGGCACACACAGCAGCTTGATATTTTTCAAGTGTAAAGTACAAAGAAAACCTGAATCTGAGATGAGGCTATTTAGGTCAGCAGGATCAGGTAACACAGGACCCTGAATATCAAACTAAGAGTGTGGATTTCATAATGAGGCAACTGAAAACCTATTGATGGATTTTGAGCAACAGAACTATACAGTCGAAACTGGGTCTTAGAAGGGTCCTTTGTGGGTAATGAGGAGGGTAGATGGAGACAGAGGGGCTGGAGGGAGAACAGCAGAGAGGCTATTACTGTAGTGCAGGAAAGAGATGGTGAGATCTGAAAAAGAACAGCAGAAGTAGAGATATCATGTTTACTTATGCCTCTGTGAGCAAGATGGGGTGGTGTGATTAGGATAATGGTCCAGTAGATGAATTAATATGCCTGCTCACTTAGTGGCTGTTATGGGTGGAATTGTGTCCCCCCCAAAGAATATATTGAAGTCCTAACCCCAGGAACGTGTAGAGTATGAACCTATTTGGAAGTAGAGTCTTTGCAAAGGTAATCAAGTTAAGATGAAGTCATACTGGATTAGGGTGCAACGAATGACATGTCCTTACAAGAAGAGAAGAATTTGGGCACAGAGACATGTGGAGGAAATGCCACGTGATGACAGGTAGAGATTGAAATGATACATCTACGAGCCAAGGAACAAGGATTTCCAGCAACCACCAGAAGCTAGAAAAGTAGCAAGGAAGTATCCTGCCCTAGAGCTTTCAAAGAGATCATGGCCCTGCCAACACTGATTTTGGACTTCCAGCCTCCAGAACTGTGAGACAATAGATTTCTGTTTTTTTAACCAGCCAAGTTTGTGGTACTTTGTTACAGCAGCCCTAGGAAACTAATACAATTGCATAGAGAGAAAAAGAATTCAGCCAATATTTTCTATCATTCCAAATGATGTTATAATCATTAAGAAATGCCCCCACATAGCGGGTACTGGGGTATATATAGTAGGTACCATGTCCCCCTTCAGGACTGAGGCACTCATTGTCCCCACCTGGGAATGGTGGGTACCTTGGTCTCATAGATATTGTCCCTCCCCAGGAATTGTCCTCAGCTGAAAAGAACTGCCTGCCCTGTTCCCTAACTCAAACTATTTCAATCTACTTGCTGATGTCAGGGTACAGAGACCAGTTGCTTCATTTCAGGGTATCTCTGCAAGGATATCCTCGCTTCCGAGATCCCCACAGGATCACCTAAAGCCTCTTTTGTAACTGCATCACATTCCAACTTCCCTCTCAGCCCAATTCAGTTTCCCTCACTTCCTTGCAAATTTGCTCCTGAGAGCACTGCCCAGTATACTTCCTCCATACAAACTTCTCTCTCAGGGTTTTCCTCCAGTGACCTCAACCTAAGATATCCCACAAAATTATTTCTAGCCCCACAAATGGAGTGTTGACTATTAGCCACAGTCTCGGATTTGCATCTGTAAAAACCTGGAGGGTATTTTTGAACAATAAAATATAATCAAGGTATATGAATTAAAGAAAAATTTCCCTCCAAAAAAGTAAATTTCCATGCAATTTTAAAAATGAAGACTCTCATGTGAAAATAAATCTGGTTCCATCTACATTAAGAGAATATTGGAAAGTGCCTGCTTCACTCTAGTCGAGAGCATGGAGTAATCCTGCAAGCCATCATACTTTATCCCCTGAACTACCACCCTTAGAAAGTATCATAATAATTAATTACTGATCCATGGAGATATTATGACCTAGGCCAACCCGAGGTGGTTGAAAGAGTTGGAATTTATAATGATACTGGAAACCAGCTTAGTGAGAATGAAAATAAGAAAAAGTTTATTAAAGTTCCAAAGACAAATAGAATTTGAACCACACTAGGGACAAGAGGCAGAAAGATATGAAGAAATGTGTTAGCTCTATTCATCCGGACTGAGTCACCAATTCCCTTTATCAAAAAGAATTTGATTTTAGGGACAAGAGGCAAAAGATGAGACAAACTGAAGTCAGGACTTGGCCTTTTACTTTTAGGGAGTTCAAGTACCTTCATACACACTCAATCCAAATAAGTTATTACTTCTATGGTCCTCCCTCAGTATCCACGAGGGACTGGTTTGGGGTCATTATCTGAGGATTCTCAAGTCCCTGATTTAAAATGATGTAGTACAATCAGCCCTCCACATCATTAGGTTCTGCATCTGCAGAGTCAACAAACCACGGATTGAAAAGTTGGTTGAATCTGGGGATGCAGAGCACAGATATGGAGGACCAAGTGTATATGCAAAACTACAACGGCCTCAACTGTTTATTGAGTGGTTAATATGTCAGAGACTGTGCTAAACACTTGCCCTGGATTCACCCATTTATTTCTCATAAAATGCTACAATTTGGATTCTAGTAATATTGTCCTCTTTTTTGCAGAGTTGGCCAATGAAGCAGAGGAAGGTAAAGTAACTCACCCAAGGTCTTACTTCTCACCTTTTGGGGATTGGAGCCTGGGGCAGCCTGGCTCCTGGGCTCCTCTTCAGTCCCACATTCTGCTCAGTCAGAAATCTCTCTCTTGAATTCTTCCTTTTCTCCACACTTTTATCTTTTTTTTTTTCTGTCTGGCCTCTGTGCACACCTTCTTATTGATCTACCTTCCTCCTCCTTGCTCTCCTTTTAATCCATTTTGGGATTTGAGGTAGTCTATACAGAAAGACTCTCTCTTCCTGACTAGGTTAGGAACCAAGTAACTGAGGAAATAAGTTCAAAAGGCAGATGGAGATGACCACATTAGCTTTGTTCCTGATAAAAATCTAGGCTGGAAGACAGAGCCTACACCTGGAGACGAGTAGGTTGACAACAATCCCCTGACACTCAGTGACCCTCAAAACTGCAGGATAAAAGGTGAGAGGGTAGTCTTTCTTGGTAAGTTCACCAAAAAGCAGAGAGTAGATAAATAATGTGCCTCTCTGAAGGCAAGCAGATCTAAACAGCAGAAAGAGAGAGAAAGGCTCTACAGGGCAAAGGAATGTGTTCCTCTCCAGCCCACTACGGCGTAAGCTCAGTTCTAAGTGTGTCTCTCCCACTTTCAAATCTTGGCTGGTTTCCCTATACCTTTGAGATCAAATTCAAGTGCCCTATTGATATTTAAGGCCCTTCCTCCTAGTGGTAGTCATTAAAAGCTATTCACCAATGTTTCTAGTTCTCCTTTGGGGCCTATGAGAGGATTGTATTTTCCCATTGTTTTCAAGTTAGGAATGGTCATGTGGCTGGTTTTGGCCAATAAAACATGAATGGAAGTAACATGTGTCACTTCTAGTTAAGAGTCTATAAAATCCACTCCATTCATCATTTTCTTGTCCCCTTGCCACAGTGAATGATGATGATCCATGTGGTAGAGGGTCCATCAGGACAGCACAGAGAAGATCCCAGTTGACCCATGATGAATTATTAGCCCAGGTGAGAAATAGTTAAGTGTGTTGTGCTAAGCCACTGAGATTTAGAAGCTGTTTGTTACTGCAGTATGACCTAACCCATCCTGACCCATGCACTACTGACCTCCCAATCCCTTTCCACATGATATGATTACTGTACACACAGTATGACTATTCAGCTCCATGCTTTGGCCCATGCTGATCACTCTTAGTCTTTATTCACACGTCCTCCAATATCCAAGCAACCTCCAACATCTCTTCCAAACCAAGATCAAATATCACCACCTCCATGAAGCCTTCTCTGTCTCCTCAAGGCAGAGTTAAATGGACTCCCCTTGGAAATCAGCTCCAAAAACATTCCATGAATGACTGAGTGAGGAAGGGGGTGAGGCGAGGCTGTATGATCGGATGTGACTTGTCTGCCATATTTTCCTACGTTAAGGACTCTCAGATGGTGCAAAACCCATAGCCCTTTCTCTTTCACTCTAAAGTATGCCATTTCTCCCTGCAGGGTAAGCAGAAACATGTTAAGTATGTATCCTCTGCACTGCAGGATGCCAGGTTTAGCTTTAACCTAAAGGACATGCTCAATACTTTCCTGAAGACATTCAGTGAATGTGCCAAGCATTTGCTTCAGAATCTCCAGGAGGAGCTGGAGAGGCACAGCAGAGTGGAGAAAAAGGGGCACATGGTGTGGCATATGGTGGCAGTGGCGCCTTGCCAGAGATGGCAGCACTTACATTGGCTGCAGTACAGTGTAATAAATTGCACTCAAGTAGGGGACAGTACAGGAGACAAAATGAGACTGAAGTGTTGTACCAAGACCATGGTAGAATGCTGCAGATGGATGGCCTTTCTGTCTAGAGCAGTGGTTCTCAACCCTGACTGCACCTCAAAATTTCCTGGAGAATTTTTTTTAAATGCCGATGCTTAGGTAGCATCCCAGACTAGTTAGATCAGGATCTCTGGGGGTGGGGCCCAGGTATCAGCATTTTTCAAAACTCCCTATGTGATTCATGTGTCACCAGGGCTGACAGCCACCACTCGAGCACAGCCTTTGCTTGGTCTTCCCAGCAGACCCCAGGAGGCTGATAGCAAATGTTGTGTGCGTTTATCCTGCTTCAGTTCTCATATCCTAAGCAATACTGATATTCTGTGAAATTGGGAGAGATGAGTTAGTATTTGCTGGGTGCCCTCTATGTGCAAGACCTTGGTGGTACACACCTTACACACACTGTTTTATTTAATCATTGCTTCAACCCCATGGAATGACCACCTCCTTTGAGAAAACTGAGGTTTAAATAAGGGAAATATTGTTCATACAGCTAACAAGCAGCAGTCAGTATTCAGTTCAAGAGAGCCTTTTCCTCTGTGCCACTGGTTTTCAGACTATGGTGGTATTTGAGGTGCTGAGGAAATCTGTTCAAATATCGTTTTTTAAAGTACGTTTACAATTTTCAAAGCCATAACGTGGAAGAGCACACACCCAATTGTCCCATGTACCAAACCACAACACATTGAAGCCTTCCAGTGCTTTACTGTGCACTTTCTGTGACAATTCACGGTGATGCAGACTTCCAACGAAGGATTCTTCTGCCACCTCAGTATTTACCATTGAACATCTGGAAAATGGGTTTACTGATTATGATTACAATGATTAGAATTGTTCTTTTAAAAAATATATATCAGGCTCGGGCATGTTTACAATTACATAAAATTGTTCAAAGGAATATATTAGGGGAAAATATGCACCTAGCACCCTTGGATAAATGCTGAACATACCTGCTCAGTGCAAATGCTCATCAAGGTGTCAAGCCAGGTGTGTGACACCAGGTGAAGGCTTACATGGCACAACACGTCCATGTCCTTCTGGGACTACTGCAGGGTTTGCAGCAAGTTTGGGGGCTCCCCTCCAAATGTGATTAAGTTCTGTTGGACAGGTTGCCACTGCACGTAAAGGGTCCGCAATGAGCCTGAAATGTAAAGCTGGGGTTCAATATGCAAAACACAAGGAGTTGGGCAGCTTTGAAACTTACAAGGATGATCATTACTTTAACAATTAAATCATGTTGTATAAAATACTAAATAATACTAAATAATGTTTTATAAAATACTAAATCAACTTCATTGATCCCAGATTCCATGCACTGACTTCTTCAAGCTGTGCATTTGCAATTCAGAAATGCCAATATGTTGTCAGTGATTCAGTGTTGAAACCGAAATTTTGTACTATGTTTTCAAGCTGCTCCATGAGTTTAATTTGACAAATATCCTGAGATTACTCATTGAGCTGTTAAAAACAAACATCTGCAGGTAGCAGCATCAGTGGTAGATTCAGCTGAGCAGAGGCAGCAGCCCAGGGAGCCTGAGGCTGGAGCCTCATGGAGGGGCTCAGAGCCAACAGGGTCCTGAGTAGGCCATGGTCCTGGATAAGAGGGCCCCTCCAGGCCCACTGACGTGCCCTCAATGTCAACTGGGGCTCAGCAGGGTAGAGTGGAGTCTGGGCCCAGACTTTGGGTCTAGTAGGAGGCCCATGTTTATGCTTTCCATCTCTTTCACCTCTGAAGCAGAGTTTGAAGTTGTGGTTGGCTATTTAGAGGACATTATCACGAATTATGAGTTCCAGTTGTTACAGAGAAAAACCATGGACGAGTACTACCAGGAGTTTGAAAACAGAAGGAGAATTAACTCACATACATGTCTACTTTTAATGAATATAATTCTTTGGCAGAAAAGTATATTGAAGAAAGGCTGCGGGAACAGATCCCATAGTCAACATGACGGCCTTCACAGCAACATAGGGCATCACAAAGATGAAGGGGCTGGGGACATATTCAACATGCTACTCACATTGACAGTTGACCCTTGAACAACACGAGTTTGAACTGCCAGCTCCACTTATACGTGGATCTGTTTCTATAAATACATACTACATTACTACATGGCCTGCAGTTGGTTGCGTCCTCAGATGCAGAATGGTGGATACAGAGAGTCAACTGTAAAATTGCAGGTGGATTTTCGACCCCTAACATCCATATTGCTCAGGAGTTAACTGTACTGATTTTTAGGATTTTAAAGACATGCTTCTGGACTACAGAGCAGAAGAAGGCCAGGCACTGGACTTCAGCTGCAGTTCAGTGGAGACTTTGTTGTGCAAATCATCTTCCATGCCAGCCTCCCAGAAAACTCTGTGGTACCAACTCCCACCTCCAGGCAATGGGACTGCTGTGGACATCATTGGCCCAAAAGGCTTGGAGAGGCTTTGGCTAATGGTGACAGGAGAATACATCTTGGAGAGATAGACTCTGTGCTGCAGGTCCTCTTGAATGTTAATTATTGATGAGTCAAAGAGAAAATTACCCGACCATGAAACACCTTGTGTTCTGTATTCCTCCCAGAGCAGACACCTCTCTCCACTGCTTCTGAATCAGATTTCTGGGGTAAGCTAATATTGAACATTCCACCTGGGGGTCCCCTTCCTCCATCACACATGTTGGTGTGCCAAAAATGTGGGATAGCCCACCATCATGAACCCACCCCCCAACTTATTCCCAAATACCAGAGCAGGCTTACAACAAATTTTCTACATATTCTCAGCTCTTTCACTTGAGTGAGAGTCTCAGCCCTTCAGCCCCAGTCGCCCAGCTGTGTGAGAACCGTCTGGGAGTGTTTGTATAGAATGTTACTCAAACCAGCTATCCCTGTCTTGAGATTTTTGAAGCTCCTATTATCACAGCTAGCCTTGGCTATGGGAATAAACTGAAAGAGATGCTCTTTGCCTAAAAGCTTCATGTGAACATCATTCTGTTTTACATTTGCAGGCCTCTTATCACTTTGTCTTCTGCTGGTCCTGATGGAGTCTCACTGTTTCTGGAAGCCTCTTTTAAGTATTATTTTTGAAAAAAAATATTCTATAGCTGAACATTCAGGTTAACTTAATAGATCTATCCTTGGAATTTCCTTTAGTACTCCCTTAAAGATCAAAGTATTATATACTGTGTGCTTTTTAGTTGTTAGTGCTATGAAGGCAAAAATATTTTCCACGTTGGCTTTCTTATTTTAGTGGGTACCAAAGAATGTGTGCTGTGCACTGGTAGTAGGCTAAAAAATATGCTTTCCTTATCCCATGTTACATGTGTTTGTTCAGGTTTATTTAACATCCTTTCTGTATAACTCAGTTTGTTAGATTTTCTGTTGGGGTGGTAGATGTGAGTTTGGTTTTTATTTTGCGGTACGCGGGCCTCTCACTGTTGTGGCCTCTCCCGTTGCAGAGCACAGGCTCCGGACGCGCAGGCTCAGCGGCCATGGCTCACGGGCCCAGCCACTCCACGCCATGTGGGATCTTCCCGGACCGGGGCACGAACCCGTGTCCCCTGCATCGGCAGGTAGACTCTCAACCACTGCGCCACCAGGGAAGCCCATGAGTTTGGTTTTTTTCTTTTTTTTTTAGCATCTTTATTGGAGTATAATTGCTTTGCAATGGTATGTTAGTTTCAGCTTCACAACAAAATGAATCAGTTATATATATATATATATATATATATATAT
>NW_006792411.1:4035033-4057919 GCF_000442215.2 Lipotes vexillifer
TCCCACCCTCCCTATCCCACCCCTCCAGGTGGTCACAAAGCACCGAGCTGATCTCCCTGTACTATGTGGCTGCTTCCCACTAGCTATCTACCTTACGTTTGGTAATGTATATACATACGTCCATGCCTCTCTCTCCCTTTGTCACAGTTTACCCTTCCCCCTCCCCATATCCTCAAGTCCATTCTCTAGTAAGTCTGTATCTTTATTTGGTTTTTTTTTTTTTAAATGATGACTGCAATGCCTTAGCCCTTTCAAAATCTCTCTCTTACCAACTTGGTGTTCCAATGGTCCAGCTCAGCATAAGTCAGGGGTAGAACAGCTTTACCAGCCACCTGTCTGGCTTTGATTCTGTACGATGTTTGGTAGAAAATTACTTAATGGAAAATGTGTATGTCACATCTCCAGAAAGAAGAAAGATGGTAGTTTTTTTAAAGTCTGCCATTTGCAGCTACCTCTCTGTGTGGATCACAACTTTTTCAGCACTGATGGCTCAGTGTTTAGGTTGACTAAAGTATAAAACAAAATACAGGCCTACACAGGGTGCTGAGGCTAATATGTGGTAACCATTCATAAGCCTCAGTTCAAATTGTGCATTCACCAAAACTGCTTTGCTGTCTTTATCGACTAACTTTAACACAAGGAATTGTTATAATTTGAAATTGTAAAATAAATATGAACTAACAAAGTAGTACTTGTGTGCTTTCTGCGTGAACATTTTTTCCTTACAAGCTTCCATTTTCTTTAAAGAGTGTTGAAATTTTTTAAATTACTGTCCTATTTTAGGCTACCCCCCAAAAATTAATTAATGAGAATTGAAACCACCCTGTGGAAAGAAAAATAATTTATTACATAGTTTAATTATGAATGTCTGCCATGTGTGTGTGTGTGTGTGTGTGTGTGTGTGTGTGTGTGTGTGTGTATGCTTAGGCTCACATGTATCCACTTACATGCACATATGTATTGCACACATTTATCAGATGACAAATACTGCTTTGATATAACCAAGCCGTTCACAATAGGGTTTTGGTGAAATGAAGCATGTAACACAGAAGAACCCGGGGTACTGCCAAAGCTTAAGTTCTGACCTCTTTCCTCTGCCTGATTCTGACATCCTCTGAGCTACTTTTGAATCCCACTCTGGTCCATGTCCCATGCCCATCCACCCAACCAATCACTTTCTTGTGTGGAACTAATGTATTAATTATATAGGATTCTCAGTGTCAGTGAGATTTTTACTTCCTCAGAGTTCTTCATAGATTCCACCTGCCTTGAAACACAGTGTTTCTTCCATGGTATTTGAACTGTTCTACCTACATCTATTCCTGCATGCTATTGTACAGTTCCCCAGGAACGAGGGCTCCCCGGGCACAATGCTCTTCCATGTCATCTCATCCTGATAATGCAACTGCCAAAGCCATGCTACAAACGCATAGCTGATGGCTGGATCTATCCCTTGTAGCTCAGGCCACTTTTGACCCAAACAAATAGCTTGGTGAAGGGGCATTTTAAACTCCAGTCCCACCACTTATTAACTTTGTGTCCTTAGACAAATCATTTCACGTCTCTGAGCTCAACCCTAAAATGGAGAGAAGAATCCCTATTTTGCAAGGTTGTTGTGAGCATTGAATGAGTTATGGAGGCAATGTGCTAGACTATAGAAATGTCTGATAAATATGTTGTATTAAAAAATGTGGTTTTTTTTTTTTTTAAATCTCAGCTCCTTTTCTTTCAAGCATTGTCAAATCAGTTGGGATATTTTGCACACTCTTTAAAGTTTTTACTTTCTATCTAAAAAGACAAGTAAAAACATTTCATGATTACCTACTTACTAAAACTTTTCTAATTTCTTTCTTGACAGATAACATTATCTAATGTCTGCCATTCTGGATGCAATGTGTAGAGTATCTGGTATTTTTTACCACCTAAAAGAGTAAATTTTAGGTTGTTTTTAACCTTTTATCATTCATTCTCTCCCTTATACTTTTTAATAATGAATTTAACATAAAATTTTTGTTTTTCCTTTCTTTTCACCTTCTTACCTTCCAGCTTGAATACATACTTCAGCGAGTTTCTAGTCCCATCTCAGGCCAAGAGATGGAAATTAAAGTGGGAAAGTGTGGGATTTAGAGTCAGAGATTGACTTCACTATCCATTTGCTGTGTCACGTGAGCAAATCACCTAGCTCTCTGCTCTACAAAATGAGTCAAAACATGTCCTATCTCCCAGGGTTGGTGTGAGGAGCTGATGACATTCTTGACGAGCAGTGAAGTTTGGAAATTGTGATGTTTTATACACGTGCTCTTCTGTACTTACCCATCTCCCTGGGAGGCTAGAGTAGTAGGGAGAGGAAAATAGCGTTTCACTCAGAACCATAATACAGGAAATGCAGGACCTGCATCCCGGTGGGTGTTTATAGACGGATGTTTAAGGATGGAGTGTTGGCTTTGCTCCAGAGGCACTGCCCATGTTCAAGTCACATCCAACACCTCTCCATGTTGCAAATATTTATAGAGAAGCAGTTTACAGTGAAACCAGTTAGGAGGATGACCCAGTGCCTGCCACATGACAAGAATTTCATTCCACACACTTTCTGAACCCCTGCTCTGGGCCAACCCTGTGCCTGGCATGGAGCTACAGAGGGGAAAGTCCCAGGCACTCAGTAATCTCATCCTCTGCATTTTTGTGGAGCACTTCCATGTGCCAGGCACCCTTCCAGATGCCAAGGACACAACAGAGAATAAGATAAGCTTATATTTTCAGAGAGGGGAAACACGCAATGAAAGGGAAAAAATATTTTAAAGATAAGTTTAGAAAGTGAAAAGTTGCTATGAAGAAAATCAAATGGCATAATAAGACATAAAGGGACAGGGAGCTATTTAGATGTGATGGTCGGGGTTGGGCTCCCTCGGGAGGTGACATTTGAGCAATGAGGATGAGTGTGAACGTGTAGAGCTAGTGATACTACCAAGAGTTTGGTTAGAGGATCGGATAGGGAAAGGAATCCACCCTTTTAAACCACCTACTGTGTGTCAGGGATTGTGGTGTGTTAATAAATTTCCACTTATTTATTCTTCACAAGCAGACACTATACTGACTTTCGTCCCCAGTACCAAGAGCAATGCGTGGCAGGAGTACTCTAATAAAAATAGAATGAATGCAAACATGGATAAGTGAGTTAGAATTTATCAATTCTGTTTTCTAAATAAGGAAAGGGAGGCTCTGAGAATTTAAGTTTCCCAAGGCCACGCAGCTATAAGTGGCAGAGCTAGAGTAGTCTTGTGTTTAAAAGGTTGTTTGATTTTTTAAATTTTATTTTACGAAATTAGAATTCATTTACAAATATTTTGTTTGAGATTATTTGTATTTATGAACATAAAGTGAGACCAACAAGCCTATAATTTTCTTGGCTCAAACTACTCTTTTCAGACTGACCTCAAGGTCATATCAAGCTCATGGAATATACTGATTTGCTCTTCCTATATTGCTACACTCTAGAAGTTGTTGTACAAAATAGGGATTGTTGTTAGTTGAATATTTGGTACATCTTACCTATAGAACCCTTCTAAACAGTTACTTATTAAAGGAACAAGGGTAGTTTTAACTATTACTATTGTTAGTGCATGAGTGTATGGCCCCTCTGGGTCAATTCTGTGCTTTGAGTTGGGGACATGCAAATGAAAAATCAAGTTCCTTTCTGGATCCAATTTTGAAACAGTGATCTATTTATTCAACGAATATTTACTAAGCATCTCTTACAAGTCAGGCATTCTTCTAGGCACCATGAGTACAGCAATAAGACAGAAAAAAAGAATCCCTGCCCTCATGGAATTTATATTCTAATGAAGGGAGACAGATAGTAAACAGAAAAGTAAACAATACAGAATATTACAAGGGGATAATACTCTACAGAAATAAGTCAGAGAAGGGAGATAAGAAATGCAGGGCCTCTCTAAAATGTTTACATGTTAGGCAAAGACTTGAAGGAGGTAAGTATTGCAGAGAAGGAGGAAAAGGCATATGCAAAGCTTAGACTGGGAAGGGCACATGCAAAGCCTAGAGGTGTGTGTCACATATTAAGAAGAGCAAGGAGGTCAGCATGGCTGGAAAGAGTCCAACAACAGAGACAGAGAATCAAATAGGGTCAGAAAGGCAATAGGGCCCAGCTTGTGTACAGCCTTTGGAAGAACTTGAAAGAAATTTGACTTTTACTCTGACCAAGATGGAAAGTAATAGGAGGTTATTAAGCAGAGACATGATGATACCTGATATGTTTTAATAGGATTACTCTGGCTTCCATGTTGAATAGAGAAAGAGAATAACAGCCAAGGGACCAGTGAAGAGGCCACTGCAGCTAACGAGGTAATGACAATGATGGCTTGGACCGTGACACCTAAAGTGGAAATAGACAGAAGTGGTCAGATTCCAGATATATCTGAAGATTAAGCAGTAGGGTTTGCTGATACATGTAAAATAGGTTACATACTGGTGACAAAAAGACACCAATGTTTTTAGCTCAAGCAATCAAAAAATCAAATTGTCATTAATTTAGGTGGAAACTCACTTCAATTAATTGACTAAGAGTTCCATTTTGCACATGTTAAGTTTAAGTTTGATAGACAAGTGGAGATGTCAAGTATGAAAATGGATATGGGAGTTTGAAGTTTAGGAAAGAGACCTAGGCTAGAGATATCAATTTAGGCTTCATCATCTTCAGATGGTATTTAAAGCCATGATGTTAAAGAATATAGCCAAGAAAATGATAGAGAAGATGGAGGGTCCAAGAACTGAATCTTGGAGCACTCCTCATTAAGAAGCAGGACATATGAAAAGGAATCAGCAGGGAAGACTGAGGAAGAGTGGTCAGTGAGAAAGGGGAAAATCAATGCACTGTGATCCACTGGAAGTAAATGAATAAAGCATATCAAAGCAGAGGAAGTGATCAACTGTGTCAAATGCTGCTGATAGATCAAGAAGGCCTATGGATCTGGACTGGGAGACTGGAAGACTGAGAATTAACCACTGGATTTAGCAATGAAGAGATCATCTGGACAGGACCAAGGGAAGTTTTATTATAATTATGGGAGCAAAAATCTGATTAAAGTAACTTCAAGACATAATGGATGCATTATCCTGCTATGGCTGCTATAATGAAATACCCCACACCAGGTGGCTTTAACAGTAAAAGTTTATTTTCTCAGTTTTAGAGGATAGAAGTCCAAGATCAAGGTGCCTGCAGGTTTGCTTTCTCCAGTGGCCTCTCTCCACAAGAAGATGGCCACCTTCTTGCTGTGTCTTCATCTTTCCTTTGCGTGTAAACACTACTGGTGTCTCTCCCTCTTCTTATAAGGACACCAGTCTTATCAGATTAAGGGCCCATCTTATAACCTCATTTAACCTTAATTATACCTTTAAATGCCCCATCTCCAAATATAGTCACATTGGAGGTTAGGGTTTCAACATATGAATGGGATGGTAGGGAGAGGAAGGAGACACAATTCAGTCCATTACAATGGAAGAGAAGGAACTTCCTCTTATGGTGGTGTGAAGAGACGCATAATTCCTCTCAACAAGAAAACAAGTATAAAATTGGACAAGATAGTCGAAAGCAAGCATTTTGGGGCACTGTAAATTGGCCAAGGGCAGACAACAAATTGAGAACTGTCTGTTGCTGAAAAACTGCAAGAGTTTTAGGTAAGAACAGCAGGAGTCTGTCTTCTTACCTGGAACTGCACCTATCCTCCACCTACCAACTCAGAGAGTAAAAAGAGTGGTTTTAATCAGCATGGAGTTGGCCTTGAAAATCAACAGCTGTGCTAGCAAAAGGAAGACATTATCTAGGGTAGAGCAAAGACAAAAGCCCTGTGTTCTTTCCAGGTAAACATGGTTAAATTGGTTGGGAATGAAGAGAGAACACCTTTATCTTTGCTAACGCAGAGCTGTGGTCTCAGATGGGGTGAGAGCTGGACCAGCCTGAAATCCTGGAATTGAGGAAGCTATAGAAAGGTTGAGAGAGGCTTTACACACATTGCTGGCTGACTGGAAAAGCTACACATATGTTCAAGAGAAACCAAAAGAGCATAGAAGAAAGTAAAAGACAAGGCAAACTTGAGAACTGCCTGCAATTTTGAGTGCATTCCCCCACCCACACACGTATCAATCAGCAAATACTGGGGGCCTGGGATTCAGGGTGTTTGAGCACAGTCTGTACCCAAATCATTGACCACTCAGTTATGTGGACACAGGGGTTCCCCTGGGAAGCAGGGCTAATAAATAAAAACAAGAAGAGAAAATTGAGGAGAGAAATCAGTGGATGCCCATTGCAGAAGAGATGGATTCTACAGGTTAGGTCCAAGGAAGTTACTTTTAAAAATACAAAGAAATCCGATAAAGAGGTAAGACTCAAATAACTAAGAAATGAAAGAGGTGACATTATAACAGACTTTATGAAATAAAAAGAATTAGAAAAAATATGAATAATTGCACACCAACATATTTGGCAGCCTAGTGAGATGGATAAATTCCTGAAAACATACAACCTACCAAGACTGAATTAAGAAAGAAAAAATCTGAACAGACCTATCACTAGACCACTATCTAACTAGTAGAATCAGTAATAAAAAATCTACCAACAAAGAAAAACACAGGACCAGGTGGCTTCACTGACAAATCCTACCAAACATTTAAAGAATTAACAATCCTCCTCAAACTCTTCCAAAAAATTGAAAGGGAAGGGACACTTCCAAACTCATTCTAGGAGGTTAGCATTACTCTGATCCATAAGCTAGACAAAGTCACTGCAAGAAAAGAAAACTACAGACCAATATCCACTGATGAATATTGATACAAAAATCCACAACAAAATACTAACAAACAGAATTCAGCAGCATATTCAAAGCATTGTACAGCACTACCATGTGGGTTTTATTCATGGAATACAAGGATGGTTCAACATACAGGAATTAATCAATGTAATACACATAAGAGAATGAAGGAAAAAAACACATGATCATTTCAACTGATGCAGAAAAAAAGTATTTGACACAACCCAATCCTCTTTCATGATAAAAATACTTAAAACAAGGATAGAAGGCAACTACCTCAACATAATAAAAGCCATAAATGAATGACCCACAGCTAACATTATATGCAATGGTGGAAGACTGAAAGCTTTTCCTCTAAGATTAGGAGCAATACAAGGATACCTACTTTTGCCACTTCTATTTAACATAGTACTGGAAGTCCTAGCCAGATTATTTAGGCAAGAGAAATAAAAGTTTACACATTTGAAAGGAAGGAGTAAAATAATCTTGTTTCATAGATAACATAATCTTACATGTAAAATACTCTAAATAATCCATACAATATCAGTTGGAGCTAATAAGTTAATTCTTCAAATTTACAGGATACCAGCACCCCCAAATTTGTTACATTTCTATACATCAATAATGAACAATCCAAATAGAAAATTAAATAAATAATTCCATTTTCAATAACACCAAAAAGAATAAAATACTTAGGAATAAACTTAGTTGATGAGGCAAAAGATTTGTACATTGAAAATTACAAAAGCTTGTGTATGGAAATTAAAGAAGACACAAATAAGTGGAAAGACATCCTGTGTTCATGGATTGGAAGACTTAATATCATTGAGATGTCAATACTATTCAAAGTAATCTACACATTTAATTCAATCCGAAAAGATCTAAATGGCATTTTTTGAAGAATTGGAGAAATCCATACAATTCATGCAATCTCAAGAGACCCCAGATAGTTAAAACAATCTTGAAAAAGAAGAACAAAGCTGGAGATCTCATATTTCCTAACTTCAAAATTTATTGCAAAGCTACAGTAATCACGACAGTGTGGTACTGATGTAAAAAAGAGACACAGATACCCAATGGAACAAAATACAGAACCCAGCAAGAACTTGTAGGTGTGGTCAAATGGTTTCTGATATTCAGCAAATGGTGTTGGGAAAGCCAGATATCAACATAGAAGAGTGAAGATGGATTTTTGCCTAACACCATATATAAAAATTAACTCAAAATGGATCAAACACCTAAATCTAAGACCTGAAACTATAAAACTACTAGAAGAAAGCATAGAGAAAAACTTCATAACATTGGATTTTACAAGGATTTCCTGGATAGGACACCAAAAGCACAGGCAACAAAAGTAAAAATAGACAAATTGGACTACATCAAAATTAAAAACTTCTGTGCAGCAAAGAATACAATCAATAGAGTGAAATGACAACCTACGGAATAGAAGAAAATGTTTGCAAATCATAGCGTTGATAATGGGTTAATATCCAGAATGTATAAATAACTCCTATAGCTCAACAACAACAAAATCTGATTCAAAAATGGGCAAAGGACGTGAGCCATGGACGCTGAGCCATGGCCGCTGGGCCTGCGCATCCGGAGCCTGTGCTCCACAACAGGAGAGGCCACAACAGTGAGAGGCCCGCGTACCGCAAAAAAATAAAAATAAAACACATTTCTTAAAAAAAAAAAAAATGGGCAAAGGACTTAAATAGACATTTCTCCAAAGATGATATACAAATGGCCAACATGCATATGAAAAGATGCTCAACATTACTAAGCATTAGGGAAATACAAATCAAAGCCACAATAAGATACCAGCTCACACCCATTAAGATGGCTACTATGAAAAATAAAATAAAATAAAATAAATTAACAAGCATTGATGAGGATGTGGAGAAATTGGAACCCTTATGTATTGTCGGTGGGAATGAAAAATGCAGATGCTGTGGAAAATAACATGCTGGTTTCTCAAAAAGTTAAAAGTGGAATTACTATGTGATGTAGCAATTCCATTTATCAGTATATACACAGAAGAATTGAAAGTAGGATCTTAAGAAATATTTTCATGCTTATGTTCATAGCAACAATTTACAACAGCCAAGAGGTGGAAGCAAACCTGGTCTCTATCAATGAATGAATGAATAAACAAGGTGTAGTATATACATACAATGCAATGTTATTCCATCTTAAGAAAGAAGAAAATTCTGTTCATGCTACAACGTGGATTAAGCTTAAGGACATGATGGCAAGTGAAATAAGCCAGTCACAAAAAGACAAATATGATACGATTTTACTTATATGAAGTATCTAAAGTAATCAAACTCAAAAACAAAAAGTAGAATGCTGGTTATCCCAGGGCTGAGGGAGAGAAACATGGCGAGTTATTCTGAATGGGTACAGACTTTCAGTTTTGCAAGAAGAAAAATTCTGGAGATCCGTTGCACAACCATGTGAATATACTTAACACTACTGAACTGTACACTTAGAAATGGTTAAGATGGTAAAGTTCATGTTATGTGTTTTTTATCACAATAATTTAAAAAAAAAAAACAACTAAATCCAAAGAAGAGGAAGCACTTCCTCACAGCCACTTGTATAATGAATGGCAGAGACAAGGTTCAAATCCAGGTTTGTCTAACCCCTCAATTAAGGGGTTTCTTCTACTGTACTACAGAGTTTTTGTTTTAAAAAAAAAAAAGGAAAAGAAAAACTCTTAGAGTGTTGGAGTGGCTATATTAATATCAGGCACAATAGACTTTAAGTTCAGGAATATTGCTAGAGACAAAAATATTTCACAATGATAAAAGGGTGTCTTCATCAGAAAGATGTAACAATGATAAATGTGTATCTACCTAAAACAACGACACAAAATACAAAAGCAAAAACTGACAGAATTAAAAAAAAGAAATAGATAACTGAATAATTTTACTTGGAAATCTCATGCTTCTCTCTCAGTGACTGATAGAACAACAAGACAAACTTGACCTAATGACACATCTAGAACACTCCACCCAACAGCAAAAGAGTATAGTCCTTTCAGCTTCACAGGGAAGATTCTTCTCCAGAATAGATTATATGCTGGGCCATAAAACAGACTTCGATAAAACTTTAAATTTGAAATCATACAAAGTATATTTTCTGCCCATAGGAAATTAAACTAGAAATCAGCAACAGAAAGAATCTAGGAAATTCTGGAATATTTGCAAATTAAACAACACATTTCCAAACAACCCATGAGGCTAAGAAGTTACAAGGAAAATAAATAAAATAAAACACAAAATAAAAATATGTAGGAAAGAGTTACAGCTATGATTAGAGGGAAATTTATAGTTTTAAATACAGAAAAAAATACCAAAAATCAAAAATCTAAAGTTCTACCTCAAAAACCTAGAAAAGGAAGAACAAATCAAAAACAGCCTAAATAGAAGGTCAATAGTAATTTTAAGAGCATAAATCAATAAACGAGAAAAACAGAAAAATAAAATGGAGGGAATCAATGAAATCAAACATTAGCTCTTTATAAAGATCAACAAAATTAATGTACCTTTGCCGAGAATGACTTTTAGAAAAATAAATAAATAAATAAAGAGCACACAATTACCAAAGTCAACAATAAAGAAAGGGAAATCACCACAAACCTACAGAAAATAAAAAGAATGTAATGGAACATTATAAACAAGTTTATGCCAACAAAATAGACTTAGATGAAATGGTCAAATGCCTAGATAGATACAAATTACCAAAAGTAACTCAAGAAGGAATAGAGAATCTGAATAGACGTATATCAAGTAAATAAATTGAATTAGTAATTTAAAATCTTGCCACACAGAAAAGCCCAGGTCCTGATAGCTTCACTGTAGAATTCCATCAAACATTTAAGGAAAAAAATACTATGCAAACTCTTTCTGAAAATCGACAAGGGAAAACTTCTTAATCCATTTAATGAGGCAGGTGTTACCTTGATACGACAGCAAGGTAAAGATATCACAAGAAAGGAAAATTACGGATCAATGTCTCTCATAAACACAGATACAAAAAAAAAATCTTAATAAAATATTGCGAGGTCTGGTGATAGATACGCCTGCTTTCTTGCCCTTTGATTGAGATGACTCTGGGGCATGTTTTACAGTTCCTCAGGGCCACCAGTGGGATTGCACCTCAGTTACAGACATGGTAACCAGCTCATAAATGCACCCTGTATGAGCTTCTTTCCCTTCCCTGTCTTACTTCCCCACTCCTGCACTGAGGCTCCCTGGGGTCACCTCCCAAAAACTATGTGTACTCAAATCCTTGTCTCCGGTTCCACTTCCAAGACACCCTTCCTTGCCAACTCCTTTCTTTCTGCAATGGCACAAGCTAAGAACAGTGCAGGAAAGTCTGCCACCAATTTTTAATGTAGTTGTTTGACTTGAAGCCAGAAAGACAGATGACACCTCAGATTATAACTGATTTTTCCAGGAACAGCTTGAAAAAAAATTAATTTGGGCAGAGAGAGGAAAATTCAGCAACAGAAGGAACTGGGTCACCCTTGGCATTTGGGTTTTCAAATCTCAATAGGCAGAGATGATGTGGTAATTGTGGAACTCCAATCCAATCATCGTCTTCATTGTAATAACAGTGCTGACTTCACACAGCAGGCACAGTGAGATTAGGGGACTTTCCCCCATTACCTTGGCACTTACCTAAGTGAGACAATATTCACTTTACAAGGCAATCTACACCCTTTATCCCCACCCCAAGGCCTGGCTGCCCAATTCTGTACACGATCATCCTATATGCAGGGAGAAAGGCAGGATTAGAATTAGCATCCAAGAATGTGAATCCAATCTATTACCTGTCTTTTAAACAAACTCACATGTCCATGTGAATGAAATCTGCCAAGGTATGGAAACAGAAGTCCTGTCTGGGATCTTCCTGGACCTCCTTTCACCAGGTTCACTTTTTGTCATTCACTTCTTCAACAAATATTTATTTTGCATCTACTGTGTCCCGTCTCTGTGACAGAGTATGGTGGATAAGTCTTGAAGTGACCACCCCTGCTGAGTCACACCCTTGTATAATGCCCTCCCCTCAAGTACAGAAGAACCTATGACTTGCTTCCAAGCAAAAGGACATGGCAAAGGCAACAGGGAGTCACTCTGTAATTATATAAGACCTCACTTTAGCACACAGGAGTGGGAGAGACTCTCCCTTAATGACTTGAAGAAGTAGGCTGCCATGTTGTGAAAGTGATCCAAGTGGCAGTCACCAAAGTGCAGCCTCGAGGAACTGTGGTGGCCTCTAGAAGCTGGCCAATGAGAAAACAGGGACCTCAGTCCTTAGCCATAAGGACATTGATTCTGCCAACAACCTGAGGGAGTATGGAAGTTGATTTTTTCCCAGTTAAGCCTCCAGATAAGAATACCTTCCAGCCAACCTCATGATTACAGCCTTGCAAGATCCTGAGCAGAGGACCCAGCTAAGCCATACTTGGATTTCTGATGAAGCTAAGATAATAAACGTGTGTTGTTCAAAGCTGTTAAGTTTGTGGTAATCTGTTATGCAACATATAAAACTAATACACAGAGCTAGGGATACTTCTTTGTTCTCTCACACCCTTTGTACTTAAACCTAGTTTCCCCATATTTAACCTCAGTCATCTTCCTTGACACTCTTAATTGGACGCATCACTCAGGCTCCAGTTCTGCAAGATTTGAGTATGTGACAGACAACTGGCAAAGCGAATACTACTCATGGCCTGGAATGACCAAGCCAACTTGCAGCTGAACTGCACTAAGGGAAAGGGCACTTGCAACTTCTCAGGGGTCAAAATCGCTAATGCTCTCCAGTATCTGAATTCTCACCTTCTTCCTGAGTGCAGTGCCAGATCTCATTTCCCAAACCCCTTGCTAGTCATGACACTGGTTCTCACCAGAGGAATATCAACTTCCCAAAGTGCTTTAGTCACCTCTAGGACAAGAGAGTTAAGAATGAGTGTGCCTTCTCTGTTCGTTATTGCTCTTCTCTCAGCTACCAGCTGAAAAAATTCCAGTGGAAAATCCTGAGGCCCTAAGAAATGGCAGAAACATGATAGAAGGCACCTGGATCCCTGAAGGACTGCATGGAGCTAAGCCCCAACCCCCACCCTGACCATTATTGGACAAGGTCTATTACTTAGGGCTCAAATAGAGAAAGAGAACTCGTGTCCGCAGACAACCCTATTGTCAGGAACCAGCAATTCCCTGGGTAATAAGCAGAGTAGACTAGGACATTTACAGGGTCTCCATCTTATACCTGCAGTTTGTGGCCATAATCATAATGCACGTAAGGCTTTACCAAGAGAGTAGTTACTAATTAAATATTATTCAAAATGTCTCACTCTTGTGCAACCTTCTATATGTGAAGTATAGTGTACCAAAACACAAGTCTCACATCAAGTGATTTTTACCTGCCTGCTTTAATTTCAGTAAGACGCCTTAAGAGAATTGCAGATATTGATTGCCTGTCGAAAACAGCAGGCATGGAGATGCATATTAAGATATGTATTGCAAGAAATTGGCTTACATGACTGTGGGGACTACCTATGCAAGTCCTAAATCCTTAGAGCAGGGTGTCAGGAAAGGCAGGATGGAACTTTCCAGCACAAGCTGAAGCATCAATCCACAGGTGGAATTTCTTCTACATGGAAGTCTTAAGGGTTCTTAAGGCTTTTCGACTAATCAAATCAGGCTCGCCCAGAATATCTAGGATAATCTCCCTTACTTCAAGTCATTTTAGATGTTAATTACATCTACAAAATACCTTCATAGCAATATCTGGATTAATGTTTGATTGAATAACTAGACACAGTAGCTTTGCCAGGCTGACACATAAAACTGTCACAACAGTGATAATAATTAGTGAACACAACTGTGATAAGCCACTGATGTTTGGGGTGTGTCTGTTACAACAGTTAGAGTCTGCCTTGACTAATATGTAAGTTGTCATTCTTCAAAGCCTCAGTTTTTACTTCTGAAGAATGGGGATAAGAATATCTAATTCCTGGGGCTGTCTATACCCCTAATTAGTAGAGATTAGGGCCCCTCAAAGACCTCTGGGACCCCTCATCAGGACACAGGGGGGTTTTCTTCTAATCAGCCTTTGATTTCACAACAAATTACTCTGAATCTCTAGTGTGTCAGCATCCCCATGGCTATGACCCTGCCCCAGATCAGGCCACTTTATCCCTCACCTGGGCCACGATACTACTCATAACTTGCTCCCCACTTCCTGTTTATCATTCGTACTGCTACAGAATGAGATTTTTATGCCCAAATTTGACCATGCTGTATCTCTTGTTAGTTATTTCCATCATTCTTTTTTGCTTGTATGTAAAACCCAAAACCTTTATCTCAAAAGACACTTGAGACTTTACAGCTTACATGTTTAGCTTCATCTTTTATCACCTGCCTCCCCAGCTCTGGGGTATCATGTCTTACATTAATTCTATCCACACACAAATCTACTCCCTTTTCCTGGTAACACTGTATTGTATTTATATGCTTTTATTAAAAGTGATGTTAGTCACTTAATGTTCCTAATAACAAATAATATGCATTATTTCTTATAATTTTCACAATACCACTTTGAGGTTGAACTATTATAACCACCAGCTAGAAATGATTAGATCTGGCATTCACACCCAAACCAGTCTAACTCTAAAGCCTAAATTCTTAACCACCATACTAAACTACTCTCAAGCGTTCATACCTATTGTTGTCTGCTTGGAATTCCCAGTCTCACCTCCCTAGCTCTTACTTCTTCCGTCTGGGTAAGAGCTCCTTCTCATCCTTTGAGGATCAGTTCAAACATCACAGTGTCAACAGAGCTTTTCCTGTTCACTACCAGGCATCTGTATTTCATCCCTCCGCAAACAGCTGTATTTCCCATTCTAAGAGCACATATCACACTAGTGTGGCTTCTCTTTTCCTGACTGGACCTTGACTAATATAAATTCCATCATCATAACAATGCAGAAAGCAGTTAGAGCCCTGATATGGGCCCGTGGAAAGCTGATGAACAGAACTGCCAACTAGGCTGTAGATACTGCAAAACCCACCAAGATCTCTGACGTTTGTCACCCAGGTCCTCCTTCTTATCCAAAAATAATAGGTCAAATGAATTTTTAAAATTATGCTGTCCTACACATAAACCAAAGAGAAACAAAAATAAAAATTGCAAAGCAATAGGAGTGAAGATGATCACTGAGAGCATCCTGTATGTGGTTATAGAAGTTAGGGGGGTTAACAGTGCCCATGTCCTCCAGGGGAAAAAAAAAAATGTTGAATATTACTCAGCCATAAAAAGAAACGAAATTGAGCTATTTGTAATGAGGTGGATAGATCTAGAGTCTGTCATACAGAGTGAAGTAAGTCAGAAAGAGAAGGACAAATACCGTATGCTAACACATATATATGGAATTTAAGAAAAAAAAAAATGTTATGAAGAACCTAGGGGTAAAACAGGAATAAAGACAGAGACCTACTGGAGAACAGACTTGAGGATATGGGGAGGGGGAAGGGTGAGGTGTGTTAGGGCGAGAGAGAGACATGGACATATATATACTAACAAACGTAAGGTAGATAGCCAGTGGGAAGCAGCCGCATGGCACAGGGAAACCGGCTCGGTTCTTTGTGGCTGTCTGGAGGGGTGGGATAGGGAGGGTGGGAGGGAGGGAGACAAAGAGGGAAGAGATATGGGAACATATATATATGTATAACTGACTCACTCTGTTATAAAGCAGAAACTAACAGACCATTGTAAAGCAATTATACCCCAATAAAGATGTTAAAAAAAAAAAAAAGGAAAAAAAAATGTTGAGAAAAGCTAGTCAAATAGATGATTCTACCATGTCCTTTAAGAGGGATCTCAGTCCTGCTTCCCAAATTCCAAAAGCATATTTCTCAACAGAGACACTGGAGGGAGGGAGACCAAGTAGAAGGCTACAACTCCAGTCCTGAAGAGAGAGAGAAATGTCTTTTCATAGAGCAATGAGAGTATTAGATTGTATTTTACTGTTTGCCCCATATTTTGGTTTCCTTCCCATTCTTGCAGGGGAATTACACCTCTCCATCCATACATATATCTCCATCCTGTTGAACATAGGGATGTCCATGTAACTTGCTTCTGATAATGAAATATGGGCAGAAGTGGTGTTTGTCACTTCAAGCAGAAGTTTTAAGAGCCTAGCATGATTACTCGTGTCTCTTTTCCCCTCTGCCACAAAACTGGAACTGTCCCTTGTAGAGGCTACTCCATCGCCTGGATATCAGAGTGAAGAGGTGGCTGACCCAGGGTAAAAATGTTGCAAGAGCAGGTAATAAAACTTTCTCATGGAAAGTCACTGAGGTTTTTAGGCCATCTGTTATACTGCAGAATACTAAGGCTGTTCTGCTAATAAAGAAATTGGTTCCAAGGCTGGTATTTCTTCAACAAAGTCTAAAATATGCAGCTTTTGAAACTGGAAGGATGGCAGTTTAATGCATTGGTGAAACATTTGGTTAAGCTTTCACCTGCCATAATTTAGAAAACATGTAATCCCCTTATGAGCTTGTGACTTGAGTCTAAAACAGAATTTTAGCAGTGTGCTTTGATTTCCCTTTATAGAAAGTGACAAAATAATACAAGAAAGAGATAGATCAGAAAGAATTGGCCAATTCTTGTCAAGACCAAAACCTGATAGGGAATCCAGAAACTCAAGACCTTGTATATTTTGAAGAGCTATCCATCCTTAAGCCCAAACAGGAAAAGATAAAACTGAGGCCTTTGAGTGGCTAAGGCTGATTAAAACTTAGCCTCCTAGAAAGGGCCAACTCAAGAATGTAGCCATCAGACATCACATTAAGCCCTCTGAATTAAGTGGGCATCTGTGTCTTCTTATTAAGTTGGCATGTGTGTATGCACATTTTATTCCCCTTGGGTGTGAGCAGAAACTATGAACATGATGGGCTATCACTCCCATGATTTTCTTAAACCATATGGTAAAAGAGATTTTACAAAAATGTAATTAAGGTTCCTAATCAGAAGACTTTGACTTCATCAAAAAGGAGACTTTCCTGAGTGAGCCTGATAACCAGGTTTGAGAGATTTGAAGAAAAAGAGAAATTCTATTTCTGGCTTTGAAGAAGTAAGCTTCCATGTAAGGATCTGAGTACAGACTCTAGGGGTTGAAAGTAATCCCTGGATAACAGCCAGCAAGAAAATGGGAACCTCACTCCTACAACCACAAGGAACTAGATTCTTCCAAAACCACGTGAGCTTGGAAGAGGACTCCAAGCTCCAGAACGGTACACAGCCCTGCTGAAACCTTGATTTCAGCCTTGTGTGACTCTAGGCAGAAAATCCAGTCACACCATGCCTAGACTTCTGAGCTATAGAATTATGAGATAATTACGTGTTTTGTTTTAAGCCAGTGAGATTCTGGTAATTTGTTAGGCAGCAATAGAAAACTAATACAGCACCTAATAAATCTTTTCAAAGATTTATTAGGACCAAATAGCTCAGGGGAAAGATCCTTAGGGTGTGGCTCTTGCTGAGAAAACTAATAAACTCAAGATACCCACAACTGAATATTAAAAGAAAGTCAAGTCTCAAAAAGAATTGTGGGAGCTACTGACACATGTTGAGTGAAAGATACCAGCAAAGTTTTTGAGAGAGTTTTAAGTCAAAAGAACCATCATTCTCAGAAAAAAAGGACTGTGACAGTGCAAGACTTAAAATGACCTGTGGGTCCTCAAACTTTTATAGGAGAAATCAGGTGAGAAAGCTATTCAGCCTCCAATTAGGATATATTCTTCAAAGTCCTCTTCAGTTGCATCCAAAAAAAGATAATAGGGGCTTCCCTGGTGGCACAGTGGTTGAGAGTCCGCCTGTCGATCCAGGGGACGCAGGTTCGTGCCCTACTCTGGGAACGCTGGGCCCGTGGGCCATGGCTGCTGAGCCTGCGCATCGGGAGCCCATGCCCTGCAGCGGGAGGGGCCGCAGCAGTGAGAGGCCCACGTACCGCAAAAAAAAAAAAAAAAAAAAAAAAAGATAATGGAAAAAGGAAAACACCCCAGGGGGATGAGACAGGCAAACACTGTCTCATCTTCAGCTAGAACTCTCATAATGTCTGGCATACAGAATTACAGAATTACTATGGACCAGTGACTGCTGTGTGCCTCCCATTCTTTCCCTTTCCAAGTAAGAGTATTTAGTAATATTATCCTATCCCTGTTCCAGCACAGAATTTTGTGTAGGAATAAACAAATGACTTGTATTTTTGGTTCACTGATATATGATGTTGTTGGTGTCCCATCCCTGTCCCCTCACCCATAACTCTTTATTATTTATTTATTTATTTATTTATTTATTTATTTATTTATTTATTTATTTTGCGGTACGCGGGCCTCTCACTGTTGTGGCCTCTGCCGTTGCGGAGCACAGGCTCCGGACGCGCAGGCTCAGCGGCCATGGCTCACGGGCCCAGCCGCTCCGCGGCATGTGGGATCTTCGCGGACCGGGGCAAACCCGTGTCTCCTGTATCGTCAGGCGGACTCTCAACCACTGCGCCACCAGGGAAGCCCCCTTAACTCTTTAGTACACACCTACTGAATTTAAACTATTTATATAGCCTGAAATTTTTGCCTGAGGGCTTTTTCTGCCCAAGTGGCAATCCAGAAGTGCTGAGGAATCAACCCCCACCCAAGGAGCAGCCCTCAAACAATAACTAATGAGAGCCAATGTATAAATACCCAAGGTTCCTTGTCCTTCAAGTGGCATAATCCTGAGGTGTGTGCCTTCACTGACTCTCACAATTTCTCCACTGGGATTTAGTTCCAGCTGCCCATGCCTTTTACCGGCTACCTTCTGTTCTTTATCTCATTTCCCCTATCCTCTATTAGCTTTTCCTTTGCTTCCTGGAAAAATCATTTGCACTTGAATCCCTGTCTCAGGGTCCCATTCTAAGGAAACCCAACTATGACAATTGCTCTCTAGATCCAGAGGTTACATATCTGGTAGAGACCATGTAGAAATTACTGCACATCCTGCAGAGATCCTGAACTTTGAGTATGAAGCAGTGACTAGGTCAGGGTTGGGGGCACTCTCGAATTGTCTTCCTCAGGGAAGAGATGAGTAGGGAAGAGGTGAGTTTCTGCTTGAGGTAGAGTAAAGGAACTGAATACCCAGTGACTAGAAGAGTGAACTTTCTCGCTCTGTGTTTCCCTTTCCTGTGGGAAGATAATACATCCCCATTCTACTGAACTTAGAAGTAAACCATGTGACATTTTTGGCTCATAAATGGTGGGAAGAAAGTAATGAGTCATTTCCTGGGGAAAGATTTTAGAGTCAGCACATGGTTGGCTATATCTCTTTTCTTTCTGCTATACAACTGGCAATGTTCCAGACAGAGGTTTTTCTGTCAGCTGGATCTCAGAGTAAAAACTTAAGAGTAAAACCTGGCTGACTCAGGATAGATAGTAATAAACCTTTGTTCTTATAAGACACTGAGATTTCAGGATTGCTTGTTACTGTGATATAATCTAGACTGTCTTGATGGATACGGCGTTCCCAAACAAAGATTTTAGAAAAACAAACAAGACACAAATATCTAATGAAAGAGCATACTGAATCTATGCAACAGTTCACATTCTCTGAAAGTGAGGAGATTTCAAAGAAGAGACTTCAGCTCCTGTGGTTTGCGAAGAAAGACAATCAGTACTCCATGGCTATTTAGAGGAGCAGCAATCATAGGAATAAGAGGACAAAGCAAAATTATGCGAAGGCCATCACTCAAGGAATTCAGGAGAACTTTTTTTCTCCCCACAGATGGAGGTGTAAATAGCCAGAATATATTATCACGGGCAATAAGAAAACTGTTGTCAGTAATTTTAAATGGAACTTTGGCAAGTGAAGTGTTGAAAGAAGAAAAATCATTATGAAAAGCTCCCAGTAATCGCTTGTATGTTTTCTAGGATCCCAGTATCAGGCACCTGTATGGGACACTGGCTCTAATTTAAGCAAAAAAAAAAAAAAAAAAAATAGTTGTAGGGATATTGAATACCTCTTGCATCCCAAAGATGGCTGAAGAGCTGGGTACAGCTGCTATGTAGCCAAGGACAATTTCTCCAAGTCACTGTACATTGTTGACCCAGTAAATACACCAACTCATAGCTACCACTTCTAGGGACAGACTGCAGCTTACACTGGCAATATTGTGTGTCATGATGGTAGAACTGGAACTTGGATGAGGCTGGCACCATCGCTACAACCCATCACCACAAAAGATTTGGCATGATCTTGCCTTTTTTTGTCTCTAACTTGTCATTCAAAGTCTAGGGTGTGGTCCACTTGAAAGATAAATCCAGTGCCGTGTAGAGCTTACAAAAAGAAGATCTGGTACTTTCATTTTTTTTATAGTGAAAGATGGATTCTGCCCCAAAATGAGGGAGTCTTCAAACAGAGGAAGGGGGTTTAGAAGTTAGGTGAAAAAGAATAACAAACATCTACTGTATGACCACAGCCTTCAACAAGGAGACGCACTGAGATGAAAGTATGTGAAAAGGACATGAACCTGGGTTAAGTCCCTGCTCCTCCTACCCTAGCTGTGTGAAACTTCTCTCTGGGCCTCAGCTTTTCATCCATAAAATAGGTGATCACTATCTGTATGATTCCTATCCCTATGTATCTATTGATCTGTAACAGACCTATCCTGTGGGCATTACTGTATCATGCCTTCAAAAGTCACGAAAAGTTACCATAGGCAGGTGGTAAGCCACAAACATGTTTGGATTGGACCGCCATGCTTCTTAAATGTTTGAATTAGTTATCAACACTTCAAATATTTATAAAAGACCTGGATTTATTTTTTCTAAGTTGAAATCAGATATTCTGATTGCTATTTTTTCTTATGCATATAAATGGTATCAACTTTCACCATACACTCCTCATCCAGCTTCCCTAAAACCATTTCCTTACTTTTCCTATCTGCCAATGGAACTTTCAAATCTATGACACAAAAGGAAGCTTCAGGGGGGCTCGAGTTTGATTCCCACTTCTGCCACTTTCCAGCTATGTGAACTTGGGACAATAATTTTTTAAGTTTCACCCCATCTTTCAGAATGACCGTGACTACCCTTTGTAACTGAGCACAATACCAAGGAAAGGACACCACAAGCCCTTTGTCTTCAAGCCCTCTGTTGTCCCCCTAAGACTCACGTCCTGCCACTACTTTCCTTCTTACAATTTAAGTTTTAGCAACAGTGAATTACATTCTCTCTTACATGGTCATACATTTGCATATGCTGATACTGCCTTCTGGGTTGTCTCTTCCCTTCTTTCCTCAACCTGGTTCAAGTGGCACCTCCTCCATGAAGCTCTCCATGATCTCCCTAAGCTGGGTTGGTTGCTTTCAGTATTATCAGGGCTCTGATTCCTTATGCCTTACTACCATTTATCTCACACTTCTGTAAGTTATCTTCCTTTGTCCCCACTAGCCTGAGCACGTTTGAAGGTGAGGTCTTCATGGGGAAAATAGATGAGTTTATTCTCATTTATCAGTGAGCTACTTGGGACAATCTCAAAATCATATTAGTGAATAGATGTCACAGAAGAATACATACAGAACAAATAATATTAAATTTTTAAACATGCAAGAATATTATATATATATTTTAGAAATATGTGTATATGTGGTAGGAGTAAAAAGATATGCGTGAGAAAAATAAATGCAAAAGATGAATAATAAATGTTTCCTGGAGAAGCTAAATGGGACATGCAATGGAAGGAGGGTATGTCTTGTCTATCCAAAAGGCTACATCTTTACTGTAATATTTTGTTTCTTAAAGCTGGATGGTTGGGCTTCCCTGGTGGCGCAGTGGTTGAGAGTCCGCCTGCCGATGCAGGGGACATGGGTTCGTGCCCCGGTCCGGGAAGATCGCACATGCCGCGGAGCGGCTGGGCCCATGAGCCATGGCCTCTGAGCCTGTGTTCCGCAACGGGAGAGGCAACAACAGTGAGAGGCTCCCGGACCGCAAAAAAAAAAAAAAAAAAAAGCTGAATGGTATATTATTATTTATACCTTTGTATGCATGTTAAATATCTTTAAATGAATTCTAAAAGGAAAATAAAGGGCACGGGATTTGGAGTTGGAAAGTTCCTATCTCTGCAACTGTCTGGGAGATCCTAGACACATTACTTTTTTTTTTTTTTTTTTTTTTTTTCCTTGCGTTATGCGGGCCTCTCACTGTTGTGGCCTCTCCCATTTGCGGAGCACAGGCTCCGGACGCGCAGGCTCAGCGGCCATGGCTCACGGGCCCAGCCGCTCCGCGGCACGTGGGATCCTCCCGAAACGGGGCACGAACCCGCGTCTCCTGCATCGGCAGGCGGACTCTCAAGCACTGCGCCACCAGGGAAGCCCTAGACACATTACTTTTTAAGCCTCAGCTTCGCCATGCACAAAATGGGGATAAAGAATTATTTCAAGGGTTTTGTAGAAATTATAAGAAATTACATCTATGAGTATACAGCACAGGATCTGGCACAGATCAAGTGCTCAGGAAGTGTGTGTTGAATAAATGAACAAATATTAAGAACTATATAAGATATTTGTAAATGCTTCCAGAGGAGCTTACTTATTTAGCACCTTGACATCTTTAAAGTAAAACATCCTATCTGTCTCATTTGTAAATACTTGAGGGTGGAGAGTGGAACAAATGTCAAGACCCTGAAATGCTTTCTTCCCCTTCAGAGATCATCTTGAATGTTTAAATATCCATCATGAAGATAAAACATGAGCCCTTCAGCAGAAGGATCACAGTGTAAAGAAGAGGAACTTCAAACAGGATGTCCTGGCTCCCTGGATTCAACTCCTGCTGCCAGTCACTTTCCTTCCACCCTTGATCCAAACTTTGGAGACTCACAGAGCTGCAGGCAGTCAGCATTCACCTTTTTTTTTTTTTTTTTTTTTTTTTTTTTTTTTTTTGGTCCGGGGCCCTCTCACTGCCGCGGCCTCTCCCGTCGCGGAGCACAGGCTCCAGACGCGCAGGCCCAGCGGCCATGGCT
>NW_006792411.1:4058064-4061428 GCF_000442215.2 Lipotes vexillifer
CCCCGGCATCGGCAGGCGGACTCTCAACCACTGCGCCACCAGGGAAGCCCCACCTTTTTTATATACAGTCCCCCCTGCAGCATCTTCCATCCCATCCTCACTAAACTGTCAAAACTCAGAACCAAGGACAGCTCCCTGGCACGCTGAACCTGTGCTACCAAAACTGATGTCGGCAGGCTCCCAAAGCTCTCGAGGAATGTTTGCTCATGAAAGCAAGCTGAGGCAGCCAGAACCAACCCCTGCAGTTCTCTGCTAACTTCGGTAACAGGGTCTTCTTAGTGAAACTGCGAGAAGCTGGTGGCCATTTCTTGACAGTTCTTGGGAAAATCATGGAAACTTGAATTTCAATCATATTGAACAGTTCATTTAAAATAGTTTTCAACCAGATTGTGTGCTAGACGATGTTCTACTGGGGAAGAAAGATTTTAAAAGTAAACATCTAAATGTATAAATACATATTTTTCAAGATAAATCAAAGAAACAACCCTGAGATAGGGGTTGACAGAGGAGCAATTTAAAATTGGCTGACCAAAGGCAATCTGAAAAACTAATATTGAATCTGGACTAAAAGGAACTGGCCATACAAAGAACAGAGAGACACACCCACTGAAAATAAACAGTGTATGCAAAGGTCTGGGGAAGGGAACGAAATGGTCTCGGGAGGCAAAATATTTCCATAAGATGGAACAGAAAGGGCAACAGCTCTGAAAGCAGAATGAGGCTGCCCTGTTTGTGGAATAGAAAGAAAGCAGTGTGGCCTCAGGGCTTTCAGCAAGATGAAGACATTATGCGATTAGGTCAACGAGGGTACCTGGGACCACAACAACCAAGGCTACCAAGGCCATGGTTAAGACTTTGGGTTTTATTCTACAAGTGATGAGAAGTGGTTGGAATGACTTAGGCAGGGAAGTGATATAATCAGATTTATGCTCTTAAAGACTGTTGTTTGGAGAATGAACTGAAATGAGGCAAGCAGTAGGAACAAAGAGGTGTGTGAGCTGTCCAAGTGAGAGATGAAGCCAGCCTACATGAGGAAGGTGGTTGAGATGGAGAAAAGTGTATGGATTCAGGAAATGTTTTGGAAGTTGAATAGATGTGAGGGTAAGAAAAAAGGAAGATTCTATTTGAAGTTTTTCATCTGAGCAATTGAGTGGAGATGCCTTTAAATTGATGTGGGGAGAACAGACCAATGAGAGACAATCTCATGAGCTCAATCTTGAGCATGCTAAGTTTGAGAGCTGAGAAGCAACCAAGTGAAGGTATTCAGTAGCTGGTTATATAAACGTGGAGCTCAGTTTGAGTTGGACATTCATTCAGTATCTTTCACATATAGATTGTACTTAGAGCAGGGGTTCTTATACAGGACAGGGGGATTTTGTCACCAGATGACATTTGCCATTTCTGGAGACATTTTTGTCTGTCACACCTGGGGGGAGGAAGAATGTTACTAGATCTATTGGGTAGGTGCCAGGAATGCTGCTAAACCCTCTGCAAAGCACAGGATAGGCCCCACAAAAGAGAATTATCCCACCCAAAATGACAATAGTGACAAGGTTGGGAAACTCTGGCTTAGCATCTGGATAGAGATTGTACCACCCAAGGAAGAGTATTAATAGACAGGAGAAGGCATCCCGGGACTACTCAAGATTCCTCTGTAGGCTACCCATGTCTTTTCACTCTTACTACGTGTGATCTAAGCCTCTGAAAATAATAACATCAACACCCCCTGGACTTGTGAAAAGGGAAATGAGATGATGTTTATTAGATGTCGGCACATTATCTAGAATCAGGAGGTGCTCAGCAGATGACTACTGCTCCTCTATGTGGCCTAGCTTTACTTCTGTGTTTTTATGAGGCCTCTGTGCTCGTCCCATCCAAAACAACAACATTTTCTTAGCCTAGACTCCCATCTGTGAGCTCCCCAGCACCCTCTGCACACCTTTTTAGGGCACATTTCACATCAGAAGTCTCTATTTATGAGCCTGTCCACCCCTGCTTGCCAGGAAGGAGGAAGCAGATTTTACTCACATTTCCTGAACTCCTGTAATTTGGCCAGACTCCAAGTCAGACACATTCAGTCTCCTTTAACCCACACACCAACCCTGGGGAAGCACGAGCTAGTATTTCCAGTTTACAGTGGCTGTCAGCAGTGCTCAATGTAGGTAACACACAAATTAACTTCAAACATCTTCCTTCTCCACTAAGCCAAATCAGGGTGCAATACCTGCTGATATAGCGTTTTAAAAATTGTTTGATACCAGCCCAGGGAACCCAAACAAAGGTGCCAACTCCCATCCCCTTTTGACCTTGGTTTCCACATCTAGAGTTTCATGGGGCAAAGACAGGCCAACTCTGGTTCTCCCTGTTCAGCCCTCCTACCTGCCCAGCCTCAGGCATCCTCCTTGGAAATTCAGCCTCTGTGCCCACAAGTTGTTCACGCCTCAGCTCCTTCCACTGAGTTTCAGCCAAGCCATTGCCTCTGAGCCCAGCAGGCTTCAGCTAGGTTGCTCAGGGCTGAGCACATAATGGCTGAGCCCCTGATCTTGCAAAAACCTCTTCCCAGGTCCTGAGGGAGAGAGGGCAGCTTTTCACTGCACTGGCTGCCTAGCAAGAAAGAGAGAGGGCTTGAGTTTATCAGTTGGGCCTCTGGTGAAATATCTAGAGGGAACCACTGAAAGATGCCCAACTTGGAAAAGATCTGGTGGCAGCTTTTAGGAGAGGTAACAAGTGGCCTTTAGTCTCTAGCTTTTCTAAGTCTCGGTTTCCTCCTTAAATGCATGGAAATAGTAACCACTTCCTTGCAGGACACCAAGGGGTGTGGGACTTCAGCAGCTAACATATATATACATAGATGAATCACCAAGAGTTCATCTACGTACATAGATTCTATGATCCCATTTCATATTGCACCATATATGAATGCATGATATAAATGAGTGGCTTTTTACTTTCATATTTCATAATACTATTATATTAATAGTATCATGGTCCCATTAAAGGCCTATTAACCTCATATATTTGTCATTAGTCTTTGTCAAATTTTTCCAAAAAATTGTAAGTCCTGCTGTAGAGAGAAATTCTCATGTTATACATACATATTTACATATTATTTCTTCAAAGTATATCATGTGAATTCAGATTTACCTCAATGCCAGGAATAATGTTTAGGTAAGGAAAAAGAAAACTGTTATGATCTCAGGTAGAAAATAGTTAGATTGCTTTGACTTTTAGATTGTTTTAAACTTTTTCAAAACTGGAATTTATTCTGTTTTACTAAAAATGATTAGAAAATCATGCCTTTGGCTTACTTATTGATGACTGCGCTATCCTTCTCTTAGCCTTTTTTTTTTTTTTTTTTCGGTCC
>NW_006792411.1:4061588-4064009 GCF_000442215.2 Lipotes vexillifer
CGTTGCGGAGCACAGGCTCCGGATGCGCAGGCTCAGCGGCCATGGCTCACGGGCCCAGCCGCTCCGCGGCATGTGGGATCTTCCCGGACTGGGACACGAACCCGTGTCCCCTGCATCGGCAGGCGGACTCTCAACCACTGCGCCACCAGGGAAGCCCCTCTTAGTCTTTTGTATTCAACTTCCAGAATCACATTTAATTAGATCCAAACAGTGTTATAAGAATCTGATTGATATTTATCACCTTCATTTAAAAACTACCTTCTGCACACTTCAAAGCTATTAATGTGGATTGATTTGACCAATAACCACTGTTTGATCCTTACAAATAAATTTTGTAGCCAAAAAAAAAGAGCTAACGTATAGTAAAAAGCATACTGTACCATGTCCAGCACGCGCACAGACACACACACACACACAGAGAGCTTGGTGAAGAGCCATTAGAGTATATTCTATTTTATTTTATTAAGCAATACGTGTTCATTGAAGAAAAATTAGATAACACAGAGAAATACAAAAAGAAAAGGCCAACCACAGCCCACCATCCTAAGATAATCACCATGAACATTTTTGAGAGGAACTTTAAATCTTTTTTTTTTCTTTGATGCATGCACCTGTGTATGCATCTAGACTCACAAAAGTGCGATCAGATCATTAGCAGAGGCTGTTATCGTAAAAGCAGTTCTACAGTTCCCAGAGGACCCTCTAGTGTCCATGAACGTGTGTGTGAGCTTCACTTTGCCCTCTGCCCCGTGTGAGTTGGCGTTAGACAGAAACAGGTCAGTATCCTCCAGACGAAGACAAATTCCCTGCAGATGAAGTTACCTAAAGACCAAGGTTCATACCACATGAGCTGCAGTTAGAATGACTCTTGTACGCTTGTTTGGACTGAGTTCCTTTGAAAGTAGGTAATCTTGCAGTGCAGATGCACGTGAGTTTGGTGACTGTGGAGGAGCTTTGGTCTTCCCTGAATCCAGGAATCACTCATAGTCCAGGAGATTCACATTTACGAACCCTTACTATGGAGGAGGCACTTGCTTTCCTGCTTTACGTAGTAGTTGCTCATTTAATCTTTGCAATTTTACGAGGTTTACAGATGGGGAAACTGCGGCATGGAGCATAAAGGGAGCCCTAAGGCTGGCTTCCTCTATGAACTCCTCATGGGACCTCGGGCAGCTCATTTTAACCTCTCTGAGCCTCTCTTCGCTTGGCTGGAAAAGGAAGGTGATAAGCCAGTCTAGAAGTGCAACCTAGAAAGACACAATGTACAAATAGTTCTCAGCACAAAAAGGGAGCTCAAAACATGTTAGTGTATTTTCTTTTTCTTTTTCAAAAAGTCCTTGGCAAAATTTTAACTCTGCACCCCACCCTAGCCTCCTGGACTAGAAGTGTAGTTTAATCAATTTAATCAACTAGTTGTTACTTCTCATCCTGGCCACACATGTGTTTCTGTCTCTTGCAGCCTCATTAGCTGGTCCATGGTGACCGGGCTGGGAACACGCCAAGAGCTGTCAAGTGTAACAGCCCATGGTTCCCACGGCCTTGGAGTGTACCATTTTCTGGTTAATTTTCACCTGCCCGCAGAGGCAGTCAAGTGCTGGGGAAAGCAGAAAACTCATAGAACTCAATCAGAGATTCAAAGCAACTGAGAGCTCATCTAGGTCAACCAGCTCACTGTACAAATGGGGAAACTGAGGCCCAGAGAGGGACCTATTACTTTAACATTGGACATTTGAGGAATTCATTTTTCGAACAAGTATTTTCCCTTTATAGGCTCCCAGAACTTCTGGATGGGTAAAGGAAGGTGCTAAAATAATGAGGTCATGGAGCAACAGAATGTCTATAGCCTTGTAGCTATTCACCTCTCTCAGCTCCAAGCTAGAGGGGACCCCAGAGTTTTCATGGTGGGGATGCTTGCTTCCTGCTATCCCTACACTATCAAGGGATGGTGAGAGGGTAGTAGAGAAGGAGGGTTTGATGGAAAGCCTGTCTCCAGCCCATCCTCTATAAATGAAAGCCCCTCATCACTACGTACATTCTTGCATGAGATGAATGCTCTGAGTGTGTGAAGCTTTGATCATGTGGAGAGTCTGCTAGACAGAAAGTATAGCTGTTCTCCACACAGAACCAACTTGTCACCGAAAGGAGAGACCATTTCTCATTTCTGCCATCTGTTACCTAGGGAATAAGAAGGATCTTCAGAATGAAACAGGGAAGGCTGTCCCTGTGATTACACTGCCTGGATTCTCCAGATCGATTTTCCCGGATGTTTGTCAACAATGTGCCTGGACTATCTCTGCAAGCTCAGTGGATGCTGGGTCGAGGTCTTCACTGGGTGGAGACCACAGCATTAAAGGGGGCTAGTGGGGTCAGAGCCAGAGACAACAATGGTCAGATCCTTTGTGCTGCTGGTTCTTCCTGCTG
>NW_006792411.1:4064536-4108222 GCF_000442215.2 Lipotes vexillifer
CTGCTGAGTGTTCTTGCGTCCAGAGGAAACCTTGTAGTGTTTGGGCTTTTCTTTTACTGAAAACATTTCTTCTCTTCCACTCTCCCAGGGACTGAACTTCTGTAACAATAAATGGCATAACCCAATGCTGAAATAAAAGCCCTGAGGTAGAGGGGCTAATCCATCACTCTTTCTTCCTTCCGGAAGTACGTCACCAAACACATCAAGAGCCATAGAGAGGGATCCAGGCAAACTAATTACCTTTGATAAAAAGAACTAATAATAGTTAAGAAGTCATGTGGACTCAGGGATGACCCACATTACAAGCATTGCCTAACTTAACCCTTGCAAGGTGGGAATTACTATTATCCCCATTTTACAGATGAGGAAAACAAAGGTCAAAGGGGTGACGTGACCATCCAAGGTCATCCAAGGCACAGCTGAAATTCAGAGGTCTCACTCACTTCCAATTCCATGCTTTCACGTCCTCTGCGGGACAAGATGAGAGCCCCCAAAGCAGCATCAGTCATCTCTTCCACCCTCACATGGGGCCGTGTCGGGGGTGTGGAACCCTGGCTGGTTGGCGAGACCATGCAAAAGTCACTATGGCCGACCGCCTGTCCTCAGCATCAGCCTGAGCCTTTGCGCCTATCAGCGGCAGAAATATCGCTGCCGCCTCTTGGCTCACTCACACACATCAGCTACAACCTGCCAGACGCGTGTGGGCGTCGACAAGTTAGGTACAAACTCCAAAAAGTTAACGTTGCCTCTGCTCCAAATCCAGCACTGTAACCCCAGGCATTTTGCTTTCTATCTTCATTTTGCAGACTCAACAGAAGCAGCGCTGGCAATGAATCCCTGCCACCTGCACAGGTCCTGGGAGGGGAACAGCCGTGGAAAGCAGAACTGTGGGCCAGCTTGGCCCAGCTCACCTGGCTGAGCCCCCAACTGTGCCCTGTCAACCAGCATCTTAGCCGACAACCTCTAGGGCTTGGCTCAAATGCTCCCAAAGCCTCCTGCCAGGACTGACCTGGGCATCTTTGCACCCAGCTGGGGACTCAATGTCACCTTCCACAGAAGTGGGAAGGTGATCAGATTGTGGCCTCTGGGCAGACAAACCTGCCTGGAATCCCGGCTTGATTTTAATTAGCTGTGTGGTCTTGGGAAAACTGCTTAAACCTTTCAAACATTAATTCCTTCATCTGTAAAATGAGGAAGATAATAATTACATCTAATAAAAAGGAAGTGACCTGGGGGAGTATGTGAGATGATGTCTGGCATGTAGACCGCACTAAATTATACTGTGATGACTATTATACTATATGAATACTAATTAATAATTAATAATCATTTATTACTAGGTCACATATTCCTCCTCTTCTTAGCCATAAAATATCTAAAGTTCCTTCCAAATCTGCTACCCAGTAGCCTACTAGTGTCTCGTGGAGAGTAAACGAGTCCAAGAAGTCATGTGAAAGCACCTGCACAGCTGGCACGTCACAGTCATGCAAAAGGCAGATGTGAGGCAGCTTCACTAGCAGTTATGAATCTGTGCTCATAGGATGCGGTCTTACTAACCAGGTGGAGGTGTCTTCACGAGGACAATTAAAGTGCCCATCTCATAAGGTTGTTTAATACATACAATGCAGGTTCCAACATTCAACCCACTCTCACCTCTTCCCATCACTATGGCTGCTGCCACTCTGGCTGCCAGATGCTGGCTCTTCCCACTCCCAGCTGCCCCTGCACACTGGGGTCTTCCTGCTGGCCCCTGTTCTTATCCACAGACATAGTCCCTTGAGTCGCTTATAGCCTTCTTTTTTCTTTTTCTCTTTTGCTCTTTTAGATACTGTTGCAATACACCTCTTAGGGCATACAGCTCTTCCTTTCCACTAAGTTACTTCCTTGGGGAGTAAAATTATTATTGTTTTTTATCTTTTGGCCACACCGTGTGGCATGTGGGATCTTAGTTCCCTGACCAGGGATCGAACCTGTGCCCCTTGCATTGGCAGTCTTAACCACTGGACCACCAGGAAAGTCCCCCTGAGAGTAAAATTATTTGATTGAAGGAAGCAACATTGTTTGACTTTGTATACAGCTTGCTACTACTTTTCAAAATGTACTATGTCCATTCACACCATTATCCCTAGGACACAAGTGTGCCAGTTTTACCACATCCTGACCAGCACTGGGAGTTACAATTTTCCCATTTATTTTACTTATTTCATAGGTATAAAACAGTACCCACCCCCTTGTTTAAATTTGTACTTCTTTGACCACCATATGAATAATCCCCCTTGTGTATATTATGTCTTTATCTCTGTTGCACCTGGGTCTCAATAGTTGAGTATTTTTAAAGGATTGCTTGAATCTGAATAACTTCGATTTTGTTAAAGTTGGTGACGGAGAAAGCCCCACTCTGATCAGCTGTGGTTAACTGGGCTTATACTAGCCCAAACTAGTTCAAGCATGGTGGTCTGTGTCTCTAAGGGCTAGTTCCCTTGCTTAAAGCACTTTCCAGATTCTTCTGGATTCCTATAGTTTCTGCAACAAGAGCTCTTGTGCAAACACATGACATTTTCCTCTTAATCCTTCTAGCTGCCATCTATAAATCTAGAGACACGTGGCTGCATCTACCACAGTCAGCCTGGGAGACCTTCTCCTAGAGGAGAATTTCTGCCACACACTCAGGTGACAGGAATCCAGCCAGGATTGATGCCACCCCTACCTCCTCCACATGAAGATGTAACATGTAGGATTAAGAATCCTGGCTCCAACACCTACTGGCTGGGTGACCTTGAAGCCTCTCTCATCTGTTTCCTCATCTCTGAAGTCGGCACAAACAATGTACTTACAGGGATTCCAGGAGGAAAGACGGTGTGGCCAAAACAAAGGGATAACAAAGGCAGAAACTTGGGCGGTAGATGGTCTTGGGTTCAGATCCCAGCTCATCATCTATTCACTGTGAGGCTTTGGGAATGTCTGAACCTCGATTTTTACCTCTGTAAAATGGGGGGAGTTATCTTCACTCCATCAGATTGTGAGGCAGACTAAATGACACAACATGTACACAGTGTTTTGTGCTCTGCCTGGCTCACACGTGAGTAAAAGATACTCCTTCCCTTTCTTGCCTCTTCAAATGAGCTAAATTCTGTGAAAGTGATTTCATGAGGCACCAAATACATTTTAAGTCTCAACCACAACAAACAGACCCTGAGGGTCCACTGGGGGCAGACCCTTCCCTCCTGGTAACTCAGTCAGGATGTGTGCATCTCAGTCACACCCTCTGCCTAGGACTAGGAAAGATTTAGGAGAAAGATTCAACACAGGTCCTACCCTTGAGAGACTGCCAAACAAGGTACCTCATGTGTCTACTCCCTGCTGACAGCAATGACCCACAATGTCTCTGAGGGCATAAAAAGTAGCTAGAGATCTAGCTTAAAAGAAAAATAAAGCCTACATCCCCAGAGATTCTTGCTCCATAGGGCTCGAGCCCCGGATTCTGAATTTTTAATAAGGTACTTTTAAGTACCCCCACCAAGGTACTTTTCATGCAGGTGGCCTGTGGATAGCTTGAGAAACTGTTTAAGGTAAAAGGTAGTAGCTTTTCTTTCCAGTCATCCAACAAATATGTCTGCATTGTCTGCCTCAGACACACACTGAGCTAAGGACAGGGACCAAGTGGTGAGCAGGCAGACATGGTCCTGCCCTCAAGGATTTTCAGCCTCCACCAGTGATGGGAGGAGGGGAGTTAGCAGTTAAAAGTGCTGATTTCTGCATCGGGGAAATTCAAATCAAAACTTCAATGAGATATCACCTCAGACCTGTCAGAATGGCTATCATCAAAAAGAACACAAGTGGCAAGTGTTGGAGAGCACGTGGAGAAAAGGGGACCCTCCAACCTTGTTGGTGGGAATGTAAATTGGTGCAGCCACTGTGGAGATAGTGATTGCTCATAAAACTAAAAATCGAACTACCATATTACCCAGCAGTTCCACTCCTGGGTATATATCTGTAAACAGCAACAACATTAATTCAAAAAGATACATGCACCCCAAAGTTCATAGCAGCACTATTTACAATTGCCAGTATATGGAAGCAACCTAAGTGTCCATCAACAGGTAAATGGATAAAAAAGATGTGATATTTATGTACAATGGAATACTACTCAACCATAAGAAAGAACAAAATTTTGCCATTTGCAGCAACATGAATGGACTTGGAGGGTGTTATGCTAAGTGAAATAGGTCAGACAGAGAAAGACAAATACTGTAGGACATCACTTATATGTGGAATCTAAAAAAACACAACATACTAGTGAATAAAACAAAAAAGAAGCAGACTCAGATATAGAGAAAAAACCAGTGGTTACCAGTGGGGAGAGGGGAGGGCTATGAGGCAATATAGGTGCAGGGGATTTTTAAAAAGGGGGTTATTATGGGATTATAAGAAATCATCTGTGTGAAACTTTTGACTATTGTAAAGCACAGTAGAATTTTAAAAATCTTTCATTCAATATAAACAAACAAATAATAAACAATTTTTTTAATTTAAAAATTAAAAAATATTGCTGATTTCTGGGGCACAGCCTAGAACCACTGAACCAGAATCTCTGCAGGAGGGCTCAGCGTCTGCATGGCTACAAAAGCTCCCCAGGTGGATTTTGTGGACACAAAAGCTTGAGAAGTACTCTCCCAGATTGTCACACACAGCCCTGCCCTCCGAGAGCTTATGATCCCACACTGGCCGCTGACCAGGGAGCAAGTCCCCTACTGGCAGGGATATGTCATGACAGGGCAGCTGTGAGAACTAACTCTCTGGGGCCTGACCCAGGCCAGAGTCGGGGGGGCCTCCAAGAGGAAGTGATGCTCACACCAAGCCTTGTCAGGGACAGGCATTCACCAGGCAGGGGAGTTCTGTGATGGACCAGGGGCAAAGGATGTGATACCTGTAGGGCAAGAGAAAGAAATCCAAGAGTCCTGGGCATCTCCTACAGAGGTCACAAGGTGATGAAGCTGTGAGTGGAGCAAAGGAGACAACTGTCCAGTTCTTACCTCTGCACAAGCCCAAACTCTACTTTGATGACGAATTTTGGGGAAAGTGGGTTCATTGCAACTATCTCAAAGATTTCAGAAAAGATAAGACTATCTCCTCAAGACATTTGTCATGGATTTTACTAACCTGTGCTGAATATCTATACACCAGGCCCTTTTACATGGAGTGTCTCATGCAATCCTGGAAGGAAGAGCAGTGGTTCCCCATTCTAGGAATGGGCAGATTGAGGCTCAGGTTTACAACAGTGGTCAGTTTGTGAGCAGAGGACGGTTGCTGTGAGCATGGAGCAGCTAGAGCAGCTGGCTGGGTTCACATCGTGGCTTCACTACTTATCAGGAGGTGACCATGGACAGGTCACTTCCTTCTCGGTGCCTCAGTTTCCTCATCTGTAAAATGGGGCTAATAGTCACACCTAACTCCTAGGTTGTTATGATGACTGAGTGAATGTATATAAATGCCTTGAACAGTGCTGGGAATATGGCAGTTCAGTGTAATTGTGAGCTACCATGACTATCAATATGAGCAAGCCCTAGAACAGGCCCATGAGGTGGCTTCTTATCGTTTCCATGCTGCAGATAAGGAGGCTGAGGGGTGACATGTCTGCTAAGGTCACATGCCAGGCAAGAGGTAAGGCCAGGTGTGCCTGACCTCAAAGCCTTCATTTCCTCTCCTAAGCCCCAACACCTGCCTGGTTAGATCAGAAATGGCCATTTGGGAGAGGCTATCAGTGGGGGGATAAGAGCACAGGCTGTGGAGGTGGAGTGTGGAGCTAAGATCTCACCCTACCATTCACTAGCTGGGCAACCTCAGGCACACTAACTTCCCTTGCTGCAGTGTTCTCATTTGTCAAAGAGGTATTGTAATATGACTTACCTGGGAGAGTTGCCTGAGGATGAAAAGTTACTACACAGATCCTCCTCAGAGCAGTATTGGCACAGAGAAAGCACTGTGTTAGCTATTTCTGGTCCACATTTCTCTATCTGAAGCCCTGACACCAGATGTGTTCCAGGATGCTTGGATATTAAGAAAGTAATATGTTGTATATGCCATACACTAAGGAATAGTCCAGAGGATTCTGGACCACATTCCATAATTAAACACAATAACATGCCAACAGAAAGACATGAATATCACGCTCAGTGGAATAAACAAGTTGCCTCAGGTTTTGCTACTTAAGGAAGGGGTCAGAAAACTCCTCTGTAAAGGACCAGATACAGAATAATCCAGGTTTTGGGGCCACAGCGTCTTGAGCACAACAACTGAAGTTGCCGACCCATGGCTTATTGTGTTACAAAACTACTCTCTGTTTCCAGAACTCTGAGGATCTGGGAATTTCCTGGAAAGGACTGTGTCCCGGGACCATCATTATTATCACATCATTCCCTCCAATCAAAAGTTATGACAAGTTCTTCTCTGTGTTTACAATTAACAGAAACCCAGAAAACAAATGTATTTTTCAATACTACCCACAGTTCATTTAGTAAAGCAAAATCTTTCCCAAAAGTATGGTTGCAAAGAGAGAAGGAATTATTAAAAGTTGCCACAGAGAATGCTATCGTGCCAGCCCAGAGCAGAGAACCACAGGGACAGCCAGATTGCAGGGAAGTGTAAAATTTCTATCATGTCTTCAAAGATATTGAAAATAGCCATGGACTTTTAGGGCACTTCCTGATGGTTCTGGGGTTCAGCTGCTTTGCCAGTGATTTATATTTTAGGGGAAACTGAATGATATACCAGCTCTGCCCTGCAACCCCCAGAAAAAAAAAAATCACTTGATTTGTGAATCGTGGTCATGGATTTTTTGGGGGTAACGTGTAATATATTCTGAGATGTGCATGGTGTAATTGTCAATATTTCATGTTCATGTAGCTCTGAATTATCTGAGCATCTTCCTACATTGAACAAAGTACCATTTTATTTCAGGAGGATTATGCGAGAGACGCCTGTAAAACTCCGTGAGACTCACAGAGAATGAACACTGCATGCATGCAGAAACCAGCGTTTAAAACGAGGGGGCAAGACTGAATTGAATCCTTGGAACAAAGGAGCTTCTTTGAAAAAAAAAATAGAGCAGTGTGTGTGTGTGTGTGTGTGTGTGTGTGTGTGTGTGTTTTTTGGAGTGTGTACACAGCCCGTTAGAGGTGCATGGTACTGTCTTAGTGCCTGTTAGTCAAAGGCAGAGTCCTGAACTTGAACTTAACTCCGCCCCTACAAACTGTGTGACCTTGGGCCTCAGTTTTTACAGCTATACAATAGCAATAATGTGCTGTCATTAGTGTGACTACTAGTGTCAATAGTCAACAATGTGCTGTGAAGATTAAGTGACCAGTCACTCGTGGAACTTCTTAGCATGGTCCCGAGCTCATCTTATTTCATTTCATTTCAACAAATATTCATTCGGTACCTGCTATATGCCAGGCACTCAGTCAGACCTGGGGATTCAGGGATGAGTAGGACAGAAATGGCCCCTCTCTTTCATGAAGTGTGCAGTTTAGTGGAGGAGTGAGCATGAAACGCACACATAAATCAAAACATCTCAAGATATAAGGAGCACAAAGAAGGTTTTAAAAAATAGGGTAATACGAGAGATAGGGTGGCAGAGGTAGTAGCTGATTTAGACTGGGTGCTCAGGGAAGCTTCTGGAGAAGCAACAGTGCCCCACAAACCTGAGAGTAAACAGAAACCAAACATGGGAGGTGATGACGAAGAGCTTCCCAACCAAGGGAACAGCAGGTGTCTACGTCGTAAGGCAGGAACATACCAGAACTTTTCAGCATCATCTGAGTGGCTGCAGAGCTTTCTCCAAAAGAGTGAACAACTTATTTCCACTTCTTAGCCTGTGGTCAGTGCTCAGTGAAAATTGTTTTTCTTTATTCCTTGTGTAGCACTGAACAAGTCTCAGCTGCAACCTGTGAATAATTGATGCCCGTTTCCATTCAAATCAACAGCGACAGCTTCATGAAGCCTCAGGATGAACCCAGAAAGTCAGATTGGCTCTTAGGCATGTAGCTGAGCCTATGTCCTAAGTCACCTCTGGCTTCGGTCTTCTCCTCCCATTACTTCCGGCTCCCCCATCCCCACTCCCAGCCAGAGTGAAGCTCAGAGCCAACTTTCCCACCTCTACTCCCACCGTCCTCCTGGCTAGGACTGCCTTCCCTCCTGTTCCTCAACATGTGTACCAACTTATCCTCCAGCACCCAACTCCAAGCTCACCCTCTCTTTCAACCTTCCCTGACCTGTTCCCTCTTTCCTCCCTCTTCTATCTGGCAAATTCTCATCCTTCAGGTTTCAGCTCCAATGTCACCTTGAGTGGGCTCCCCTTGGCCATCCCAGCTCTTATGAACTGCATGTCTGTGCACCCCAAATTCATGTGTCGAATACATTCACATGTTGAAGGCCTACCCCGCCCCCCAAATATGATGGTATTAAGAAGTGGAGCCTTTGGGAGCTGATTAAGTCATGAGGGTGGAACCTTCAAGATGGGATTAGCCATTCTAAGTAGAGACAAGAGAGGGGGTTCTCTCTCTCTCTGCCTCTGCTCCCCAGCCTGGTGAGGATACAGCAAGAAGGTGTCCATCTGCAAACCAGCAAGCGGGCTCCCACCAGAGCCCAACCGTGCTGATACCCTGATCTCGAATTTCCGGCCTCCAGAACTGTGAGAAATAAATGTTCATTGTTTAAGCCGCCACTTGAGGGTATTCTGCTCTAGCAGCCGGAGCTGACCGAGACACTAGCTAAATTAAAGCCCCCTCTTTCTTCTCTCTAAAAGCACTGCATCATCTTCCTCCGTTGCACTTATCACAATCCATGGTTACATAATGATGTGTGGGCTTATTGACTCCTCTGAAGCCTTTCTTGCCAAGACCAGGAGCTCCATGGGCACAGACACCAGGTTACTTAGGCTGATGACTGCATTCCACACAGGGCTCGACACTTAGAGGACCCCAGTAAATTCTCCTTCAGCAGCGTCATTTTTCTCTATTGCATCATGTGAATTTTATTTGTTCTCTTGTTTGTTTCCTTCCCACTAGAATGCTATTTCCATGAGACCAGGGACTTGTCTGTCTTGTTCACTGCTCTTTCCCCAGCACCTCAGTGTCTGGCACATAGTAGGTGCTCAGTAAATATTTGTCCGATGAGTGAATGAATAACTGCCTTCTCTGGGTCCCCACATGAAATGATCACACACAAGATGCTCACAGAATGCCCTCTCTCTGCTGAAATTTGGGGAAGGTTTTGGTGCAGTTTGAGCTGTAGCACATGCCCTGTGAAGAGGGAAACTTTTATCAAAATTCTGACCTTGCTCATTTATCAACACACTTGACAATTACAGTTTGAGGTATTAGTATGGAAATGTGTGTGGGGGGGTGGGGCACAGAGTGTGGCTTGGGGCACCAGGCAGATGCGGGAGTGTTTCCCAGCTCCATCACCCACCACCTGTGTGACTGTGACTTCACCACTGTATCTCAGTGTCCTCATCTGTAAAATGGGAATAATAATCATACCGAACTCAGAAGATTCCTGTGAAACTGACGCATGCTATGTACCCTCCTTCTAGCAGTCATACCAGTTCCACACTGGCCAGAGGTGGAGAGAATCCCACTAGCGATGTCCCAAAGGCCAGCTCTTCCCATGGAGAATGGGGTCTTGGTATTCTTACCTTTAAGGAGATGCAAAAACAGGTGGACTGAGGCCTCTTTCCTGAGCTGCCCTGCCACAGACTGATGGAAAGGTCTTCTCATTCAGAGCAGGGATCGGGCTTCACTGCCCATGAAAAGTGGAGCTTGGGGAGTGAGCCATCTGACAGCTGTGGCCTTAGAGCCAGGATGGTCCGAGCCACCTGCCCCCACCGTAAGAATTCCTGGGAGGATGCTGCAGTGGCATTCTGTGCTTTTCACCAGCCCGGCAGCCACTCGATTCTTCAGTGGTAAGAGTATCTGGACCTTCCTTTAAGAAACCTCTTCCCGATGTGGCACATGTATACAGTGGAATATTACTCAGCCATAAAAAGAAACGAAATTGAGTTATTTGTAGTGAGGTGGATGGACCTAGAGTCTGTCATACAGAGTGAAGTAAGTCAGGAAGAGAAAAACAAATACCGTATGCTAACACATATATATGGAATCTAAAAAAAAAAACAAAAAAAGTGGTCATGAAGAACCTACGTGCAAGACTGGAATAAAGACACAGACCTACTAGAGAATGGACTTGAGGATATGGGGAGGGGGAAGGGTAAGCTGGGACAAAGTGAGAGAGTGGCATGGGCATATATACACTACCAAACGTAAAATAGATAGATAGTGGGAAGCAGCCGCATAGCACAGGGAGATCAGCTGGGTGCTTTGTGACCACCTAGAGGGGTGGGATAGGGAGGGTGGGAGGGAGATGCAAGAGAGAAGAGATATGGGAACATATGTATATGTATAACTGATTCACTTTGTTATAAAGCAGAAACTAACACACCATTGTAAAGCAGTTATACTCCAATAAAGGTGTTATAAAAAAAGAAAGAAAGAAAGAAAGAAACCTCTTCCTGACTCTCAAGTCTTGTGGTTTCTGTAGGGTGATTGTCTTAGGAATGGGCACAGGAGCCAGACTGGTTCAGTGGGACTCAATTCCAGAGCTTTTGTTGGACTTATTAGGAACAAAACTCTTTTTCCACTGGGGTTGCTAACTTTAAAGATGAAGCAAGGCAGGAACTGCTGGCAGCCATCATGTGGGGAGAGTCTACCTAAAGGAAAGCCAACACAAAATAAGGCAGAGTCCCAGAAAAAGCAAGATGCTGAGTCTTGATGACTTTGTCTAAGCTCCTGGATTCAGCCACATCTGAAACTAATACATCCCTGAACTTTTCATCTACATGAACCAGTAAAATCTGGATTTTTTTTTTACTTAAGCTTATTCACATTGGGTTTCTGTACTTGCAAAGGAAAAACTGCAATACGGAATTTTTTGTTTCTTTTTTCCTGCAGACTTTGGGTTTTTCATCTAATTAATGTGGGCACTAAAAATATTATATGTCCTAGACCAGCATCTTGAGCTCTGGGCTTGTGTTTCAAGCTGTCTGCTAGATATCCCTCCCCTCATTTGAGGTGTCATGACTAAAGGGAAGGAAGGGGGCTGGCTTTCCAGTACTCCCTGTGTTTCAGGTCTTGTGAAGCAGTGGGGCTATAATCTAGGACGCTCATGGGTTAATTCATTCTTATAGTCATAATGTTCCTTTAACATGCATCATACACTTTATGAGTTTCCTCCTCTCTTTGGAAAAAAAGTGATATAAAAGACAAATTATGACTTATAACTCTTGTTCTCAAGTAAGACCCACTGGGATAAGTGTACACTTTTCTCAAATGCTATGGCTCCCCTGGATGCACCAGACAGAACATAAAATGCTTATAATTTCCTGTGAGAAATGTTTGTCCCATCTGTGGCTCGATACCCCTGTTGAAGGTCAGAGAGTTACTCACTGTTCCAACTGCAGAAAGGGAGTGGTGAATGGATAGCATCTTCACCAGTCAGGGCTGCCCAAGAAAGGTTGTGAAAATGTCAGAGCACCCTCCCTCATCCTACACAGTCTCCCAATGCAGGCAAACACCTCTGGGTCAACCTGCTGAAAAAGGTGGGTGAGTGGTCCAGACCTGCTCAGACAGCCCTAAATATAGTGTGCACAGCAGAAGGCTGGGTCCAAAGTAATCCCATCTGAGAAATGGGTATGCTAGGTTAAGTGAAAAATGAAAAGGTGAGAATATAATCCTCTGACTGGTCTTCTGGAACTTTGGGGTTTCTGGACTTCTACTATTGCTTATTTTGAAAGATTTTTAAAAATTAGGTCTAACCTAGAGAAGAGAGTCAAATGACTCATATATAGAGTGGCCATATAAATGATCACACAAACCAGGACTGTCCCTAGCAAGCAAGACATAGTAAAACAGGGTATTAAAGGGTAAAAAAAGGGTATTAAAACAGGGTATGAAGACAAGGAAAGCCAAGAGAGACCAAATAACTGCATAAGTCGGTGGGGGAATGTCACAAATGAATGGATTATTATATTATAATATGAGACTTTGTTCAACAAACGCTGCCCTAGAAGTAAAGAATATAGAAAAAAAAAAAAAAAAAAAAAAGCCAAGGCATAGACAAGGAGCTCACAGTCTTGCGGGGAGAAAGATGTATAAGTAGACTATTGTAAGATGTCAGAATCACAAGGACGGAGAGAAGCTGGGGTCCATAGGAACAGGGGGAGGAGGACCATGGTTAGACCACAGGGTGCCCCAGTATCCATTCTTCCATCTGTCAAGAGTAAGTCAGGCACCTAGCCGCCCAGAATAAAGATGATGCGTTATTGTGATTTCTGATAAAAAATACACATTTAGTCTTTGCCCAGCTTCTGGCCCAGAGCTCCTCAAAGCCTTGGAATATTTTAAGCTATGAGAGCAAAAAGGTGTCTTTTGTCATATTAATGAGGTGACATTTGAAAATCACCTAACAGTGAGGGCTGGTCACCAGGGGAATCAACCATGTGATTAGAGAGTTGGAACTTTCAATCGCATCCCCTGGCCTTCTGGGAGGGGAGAGAGGCTAAAGATTGAGTTCAATCACCAATGGCCCATCATTTAAATAACCGTGACATGTAATGAAGGCTCCATAAAAAACCAAAAGGATGGGGTTTGGGGAGGTTCCAGGTTGGTGAACACAGAGATTCAGAGAGAGCATGGAAGCTCCTGGTCTTTTCCCCATACCTTGCCCTATGTATCTCTTCTATCTGGCTGTTCCTGAGTTATAGCCATTTATAATAAAGCAGTAATCTATTAAGTTAAATGTTTCTCTTGAATTCTGTGAGCCACTCTAGCAAATTAATCAAACCAAAGGTGGGGGGGTCATGGAAATCTCTGATCTATAGCTATTCATTCAGAAACACAGGTAACAACCTGGACTTATGATTGGCATTTAAAATGGGGGGTGAGGGTAGTCTTAAAGGACTGAGCCCTTAACCAATGTGACCAGAATTGAGTTGAATTGTAGGACACCTAACTGGTGTAGGAGAATTGCTTGGTGGTGGGAGGAAAACTCACACACACAACGGAATTGGTGATCTGAAACATTAGATGGAATTTCCAAGCCTCCCTTGCAGCTAGCAGTTGGCCTTTCAACTAATCCTGACCATTGGGATATGCAGTTAAAGAATGTATACAACTTCCAGGTTTCTTTAAGAAAAAAAGAATGTTGCCTCCCTTTTCCTTCTCCCCCATCACAGTGGCTATAACATGGAGGTGATGGTGAGCCATCTTGGACGTGCCCACAAGGAAAATAAATAGCCTAAGGATGACAAAGCAGCAACAACAATAAAGGAGCACAGGCCCCGGGTGAAATGACCAAGCAAAACCACTACACTAGCTCAGACTTTTTTTACAGAAGAAAGCAAATTATGGGCTTTCAAATCAGAGCACTAGGATTTGGATCTCTGTTGCCCACAGGAGAACTTGCATCCTAACAAACTAGGGGACTTAACTTCCTGGAGTGGATCAGGAAGCTTCTCAGAGGAGCTGACTCCTGACTCAATTAAAGGATCAAGAGGAAGGGCATTCCAGACAGAGAGAACAGCATGTGCAAAGGCATATAGACATGAGGAAGAGAAATGTGTTGGCTTTCTCAGCACAGGAAGAAGGAAGCTGGCAGGTTGTGGAATAGCAGGAATAAGGATGGAGAACTGGACAGGCAAGATGATTCGGAGGTGGGGGACAGGCAGTATCAGATGGAGACAGGAATGGACTTTTTGCCAAGCACCCTGAAATGCAACCAATAAAGGACGAGCCTAGACCATCTGTTTTTTTTTCCCATAATTCCTGGAGAATATGGGGGGGAAAAATAGTATAGTAAGAAGAAAGGCACACGCATGCAGAAACATGCCTTTTAATGGTGCCTGCAGAAGACGCTGTAAGCTGTAACCAAGGCCAGGGGCAGGGCTGTCCTCTCAGCAAGAGACATCCCTAAGCCTTGCCCAAGCCTGTGTACACCCATGGCAGAAACTGTACGCCCTGCATCTTCCTGGCCGTATACCCTCTTCTCTGTGAAAACTCCGACACATCTCTGTTGTCTGATCTGCCTGGAGGCAGGTTGGCCTGGTTGAGTAATTGGTCTGGAATCCAAAGAGCTTAAACTCTGCACAAGGTAGAATGAAAAGACCCTTATAGGGAGCAAACACACCCTGGATGTTATGGGCTGAACTGTGTCCCCCCAAATTGAGGCCCTAACCTCCAGGACCCCTGAATGTGACTGTTTTTGGAGATGAGGCCTTTTAAGAGCTGATTAAGTTCAAATGATGCCATTAGGATGGACCCTGATCCTATTTGACTAATATCCTGATAAGCGGAGGAAATTTGGACACACAAAGACACACAAGGCACACAAGCGCACAGAGGGCAGACAATGTAAGGACACAGGGAGAAAGTGGCCATCTGCAAGTCAAAGAGAGAGGCCGCAGAAGAAAACAAACCTGCTGACACCTTGATACTGGACTTTGAGAAAGTAAATTTCTGTTGTTTAAGCCACCTAGGATGTGGTATTTTGTTACAGTAGCCCTGGTCAACTGGTACACTGAGTTTGAACTGGGTTTGCTAGACTTCTAGTATCCATGGGAGAGAAAAAGAGCAGAGGAAAGGACTGGAGTCAGGAACGTCTGGGCTTGTGACCTTGAACACATCCTTCAGCTTTCGAGCCTCAGTTTCCTCATCTCTAAGGTGGGAATAAGAATGTCTATCTTCTGGCATACAGATGGCCAACAAGCACATGAAAAGATGCTCAACATCCCTAATCATTAGAGAAAAGCAAATCAAGACTATAATGAGGTATCACCTCACACCGGTCAGAATGCTATCTGAGTCTACAAACAATAAATGCTGGAGATGGTGTGGAAAAAAAGAGAACCCTCCTACACTGTTGGTGGGAATGTAAATTGGTGCAGACACTATGGAAAACAGTCTGGAACTTTCTTAAACAACTAAAAATAGAGTTACCATATGATCCAGCAATCCCACTCCTGGGCATATATCTGGAGAAAACTCTAATTCAAAAGATACATGTATCTCGATGTTCATAGCAACCTTATTTACAATAATGAAGATATGGAAGCAACCTAAGTGCCCATCAACAGATGCAACCTAAGTGTCCATCAACAGATGAATGGATAGAGAAGGTGTGGTATATGTACATATATTATATTATATATATATATAATATATATACATACACACACAATGGAATACTACTCAGTCATAAAAAAGAATGAAATCATGCCATTTGCAGCATCAGGGATGGACCCAGAGATTATCATACGAAGTGAAGTCAGTCAGACAATGACAAATATCACATGATATCGCTTATATATGGAATCTAAAAAAATGATACAAATGAACTTATTTAAAAAATAGAAAGAGACTCACAGACATAGAAAACAAACTTATGGTTACCAAAGGGGAAAGGGGGGAGGAATAAATTAGGAGGTTGGGATTAACAGATACACACTACTCTATATAAAACAGATAAACAAAAATGTTCTACTCTATAGCACAGGGAACTATATTCAATATCTTGTAATAAACTATAATGGAAAAGAATCTGAAAATATATGTATATGTACACACACACACACACACACACACACACATATATAAAACCAAATCACTTTGCTGTACACTTGAAACTGACACAACATTGTAAATCAACTCTACTTCCAAAAAAAAACCAAAAAAAGAATGTCTATCTTCTGGGACTGTAAAGATTAAATGAGATTAAATGTCCTGGGACCTGACGTAGAAACGTTAGCTTGCTCTCCCGCCCCCGCCCCTGCTTGCTACGTCTATTCCATGGCCATTATACAAACCTCTGACTCCATAGTCTGCGCCTTTTTCACTCTGCAACTGCCAGGCACGTGCTTCCTGATCTATGACTCAGTATGGAACCCTGAAATGGGGAGGTATTTCATGATGTATGCGAGTTCCCTGGAATAGGAACCCTTAGTGCCACTGCTTCCCGCAGATTATTCAACTTCATGACAAACAATGACCATCTCAGGTGAGAGAGAATCACTTTGTCTGACTCTAACGTCCCTTAGGGGAACCATGTAATAAGATGCAGCAGTCCCTCACAGGAGATGTCGGGTGCCTCTGACTGAAGCCATGCTTGAAGAAAATGACATTCAGGGCCTGGACATATTTTGCTTCCAGTTCTGCCATAGTCACCCTCCCTCTGAGACTTGTTGATACCTTTTCAGCAGACAGAGGCCTCCAGCTGATAAATAAAGGAACTTCCTTGCTGGAGGCAGAGGTCAGGTTCAGGCAATTCCCCAAAAGGTGACCTAGGCAGGGTTAGCAACGAGTAAACTTTACCCCAAATCCCAGGCACCCCCCCAAAATTCTCCTCACTTTCCAAGGGTGTGTCCTTCTATCACTAAGGCTTTTCCTTATTTATCCCAAAGATTCTAGTAAACACATTTCCATCCAGGAAGCTTTCTTTATTGATTCTGCCAGTCTCCCTGGCCAGAACATAGAACACGTGGAAGAATCTTTCTCTTTATTTCAATCTTCACCCCTGAGTTCCCCGTGCATGTAAAGAGGAACGCCAGCTCTACGAACCATCCTTTCATCGTTATTATTTACTGAGCCACTACTATGCACCACTCTGGGGGGAAGAGTGTGAGGATGAGAGGATATAACCCCCCACAACCGCCAGAGGCCCCCTTCTAGAGGGGAGACAGATAGTATAAATGTCAGTCCTGATCCAACAGGACAAGTGCAGTGGCAGGCAGGCACACAACATGCTGTAGAGTCCTGAAGGAAGGAGAGGCTCATTAGGCTCATGGCATTGAGGAGACTACCTAAGGGAGATGCTACGGAGCTGAATCTTCTAAGCTATGCATCAGATGGAGAGGACGAGGCACTCCAGGGACAGAGAACAGCATACTTGGGCCAGGTCACAGGATGCAGTGGCTCCAGACAAGGTCAGAAGTCCTAGGAGGCTGCCCTATCGTTGCATGGCCAAAAGTAGGAGAGACGAGTCTGGAAACAGAATTGGGCTACATCAAGATGAGCCATATGCCTTGTAAGGGTGTTTGGATTTCATCTACAGACAAAGGAGTCCTGGGTGACTTCTAAGGAGCAGAAGGTTATTCCAGAAAGATTTCCCTGAGACAGGGTTAGAGGACGACAGATACAAAGGAGAGGTATTTGAAGGAAGAAGACCAGTGGGTGACTGCCATGTCACTGGCACGGCTAATTGTATGTGTGAACTTGGTTGGGCCATGGTGCCCAGGTATTTGGTCAAACATTATTCTGCATGTTTCTGTGAGGGTGTTTTTTGGATGAGATTAACATTCATATCAGTGGACTAAAGGAGATTGCCCTGTTGAGGGTGAGCCTTGTCCTATCAGTTGAAGGTCTGAATAGAATAAAGAGAGACCTCCCCCGAGCAAGAGGGAATTCTGCAGCAGATGGCCTTGGACTTGAACTGCAGTGTCAGCTCTTCCCTGGGCCTCCAGACCACCAGCTCACTGTGCAGATTCTGGACTTGCCAGCCTCTGTTATTGCATGAACCTATTCCTTAAAATTAACTAATTAATTAGTTAAAATAAAGAAATATGTATTTGTATATATCCCATTGGTTAGGATATCCTAACCAATCCTATTGGTTCTGTCCTATTTGTTCTGTTTCTCTGGAGAAGCCTGACTAATACAATTACATTCTCTCCAAATCTATTTCAAAGCCACTTCTGTGGCTCTGGGAAATGCATGGAAGGCAGTTTTGGCCCCCGGGTGCTTTCTCCCCAACTTCACAGAGGGCACAAGACTGAGCTTCACTCATCTGTCTCTGCCTCCAGCACTTAGCATGGGCCTGGCTCAGTGAAAGCACTTATAAACTTTAAAAAGGTATAAACCAATGACTAAATGATAGTGTTTTCTAAACGATGGTGCATATCCCATTGGTGATGAGATGGTTTAGGGGATTTGCACACATTTTCAACAGTTATAGATAATAGAATTTCCTCAAACAACATCCACTTTACTGAACTCTCCATTTTCTCAGTCCATTTTGTTGATTGACATTTGCATCCCTACAAATACTCACTCGTCCACTCACAGTCTTCCGTTGACACCAGGATCATTGTATGCTCACCAAGAGGCCTCTGAGGTTGTTCCCAAACCGGGCTACGCCAATTGCATTCCTTATCGGACATACGTGATTCAATTAAATATCATGGAAATCAATGGAATATCAGTAGGAAAAGAATGAAAAGCTCAAGTTACATGAAAATCAAGTTGAATGCTTTAGAGAGAGATGACAGAGGTGAATTGCTAAAGAACAATATGGTAAATTGTGCTGCTGAGTTTGGTGGGCAGAAAGACAGCAACCAGTAGGGAAAAGTAATAGAATCCTAGAAGGTTTCGCATCCAGATTTATGTCCAAGATCTGAATTCTCACCCCATTTTAAACAACCTGAATTTGGAAACTGTGGGCCATGCACTTTGGGTGCAGTTTATATAGATGTCACAAAGTCCTAGTCAATATATCTGTTATGGGGAGAATTGCATCCCCCCCAAAAAATATGTTGAAGTCCTAACCTCCACTGTCTCAAGAATGTGACCTTATTTGGAAATAGCGTCATTCCAGATATAATTAGTTAAACTAAGATGAGGTCACACTGTAGAAAGATGGGACCCAATCCAATATAACTGGTGTCCTTATAAAGGGGGCAATTTGGACACAGACATGAACACAGGGGAAGATGAAAGGAGAGATTGGGATGATGCATGTACAAGCCAAGGTTAACCAAAGAGTGTCAGCAGACCACCAGAAGCTCAGAGAAGGCATGGAACAGATTCTCACTCACAACCATCAGAAAGAACCAATTCTGCTGATACCTTCATCTCGGATTTCTAGCCTCCAGATTGTGACACTACATTTCTCTTGTTCAAGCTACTCTGCTTGTGGTACTTTGTTATGGCATCTCTAGGAAACTAATACAATACCACACTCAAAGAGAAGTCCATCGTTTACATCAAATAATGTACATATTTGAAGTTAGGATAAACTACTTATGATATGTATGTGTCACTTTTTTAATACCTTGCTTTAACCTGAATTTATTCTATTAACCCTTCAACTACAAGGCTCAGTGACATTGGACAAAAGACCTCTTATTCTATTCATCTTAATGCAAATTAGAAAAGTTTGTAAACAGCACATCAAATCCATGATCCTACAGATATTATTACGTAACACAAGGCTAAGTAAAAATGGAAAAATAGAAGTCTACATAAAGAAAATTATTGAGTGTGAGGTAATACACGTGGCTCATGGAAATAACATTAATTGTGGAGATGTTACGGAAAATCCTCTAGTTTTGGGAAGCACTCACGAGGAGGAGCTTCACTTGGACATGTGACATCTTAGAAGCTGGAGCAAGTAACATTACCATCTTTCTGAACATCTGTTACCTCATCTGGAAAGGGATGTTAACAGCTGCTTCATTGGCTGTGAGAATCCTATGAGATGGTTTCTGTCACAGCACCTGGCAGGCTGCCTGAGGTGGTAAACAAATGGAAAGAAGGCAATGAACATGACGTGTGCCTTGTGTCTAGCGGGCAGGACCACCACCGTCATCACTACTAACCCTGCCCTCATAAAACGTGCCCAAATTAGGAAACTGGGACAGGCAGAGAACCACCCAGTGCTTACTCTCTGCAAAGCATTGTAAAAGGCTTGGTCTTCCCATTTTATTTGTAAGTTCTGCTTCCCATTGCTCCACATAAGTCAACCTTGGTTGGTCGATAGGTCAGAGGGAGACGTAGGAATGACAAGAGGGAGGAGGGGTTCCTTAGAGAGTATTTCCTGGAGGGAACTAATAAAGTCAAGCTTTCTTCACAGCCCAGTGGCCCCTGTGCAGACCTGATGAGCTTAGAGCCAAAAGGACTTCCCCATAGACTCTAAAGAGACAGAGTCTAATTCCCAGTGCTCTGGGGAGAAATATCCTACATGCATTTATTTAGCACCAGCTGAATTGGACGGGTCTGCCCCCACCCAGGGCATATGGGGTAGACCCCCAGAGAGGGCAGGGGTACAAAGGAGTGTCTGTGGGCAAAGCACTAGAGCTGAAGGTGAAAAAAATGTTTCCCTCTCCAGCAGAGGTCACAAGTTCACTGGGCCACATCTAGCTTATCAATGGGCTTCCATGGGCCAGCAGTGTGTTTCTGCTTTAATAGAAGTAATATTTTTTTTTATATTGGGAGACTAATTAAAATCTGGATTTCTGATTCCTCTTGAAAAATTAGAAGATATAGAAAATTGAACCCACTTCTCACAGGGCAAAAAATTTCTCTGAGAAACGAAATTGAGTTATTTGTAGTGAGGTGGATGGACCTAGAGTCTGTCATACAGAGTGAAGTAAGTCAGAAAGATAAAAAGAAATACCGTATGCTAACACATATATATGGAATCTAAAAAAAATAATGATAAAGTGGTTCTGAAGAACCTAGGGGTAAGGCGGGAATAAAGACGCAGATGTAGGGAATGGACTTGAGGACACAGGGTTGCGGGGAGAGGGTAAGCTAGGATGAAGTGAGAGAGTGGCATGGACATATATACACTACCAAATGTAAAATAGATAGCTAGTGGGAAGCAGCCGCATAGACAGGGAGATCAGCTCAGTGCTTTGTGACCACCTAGAGGGGTGGGGTAGGGAGGGTGGGAGGGAGATGCAAGAGGGAGGAGATATGGGGATATATGTATACGTATAGCTGATTCACTTTGTTATACAGCAGAAACTAACACACCATTGTAAAGCAATTATACTCCAATAAAGATGTTAAAAAAAAATTTTCTTTGAGCAGAGAGGCAGTTGCCACCCCACACCCCCCCCATCCCCAATCTTAGATGACCCTGTACAACCTAGGCCTTGTTGTTCATACCCTGTATGCACAGACTCCCTGCCCTACAGCCAGCTGTGTTGCTTACCCAGCACTGAAGGACTGAACTTGTGAATTCTGGCTCATCATATAAAAAGGCCTAAGTCCTTAGTGTGGCATTCAAGACACCTCATGGCTTGGCCCCTAACTGTTTTTATATACTGTAAGACAGGAGTTCCAAACGCGGGGTCTCCTAAAAGTTCTGTGGATCTCTGTGAAATTGTATAAAATTGTGTGTGTGTGTGTGTGTGTGTGTGTGTGTGTGTGTCAGAGGCAGTGGAATTCATCAAACAATGCACCTGCTCTAGTGTCATTGCTGTTAGTTGGGGCCACATGGTTAGGTCTGGCTGATGGGAAAATAGACTTCTGCAGTGTTAAGGCTGTAAGAATTTGGAGGTTATTTGTTACATCAGAAGATCCTACCCTATCCTGACTTATAAGTGTAAGTGGGAGCTTGACCACAGATTTCATTAGATTTCCAAAGGACCCATGACTAAGATAAGGTTCAGAATCACTGCTCTTAGGGAAAAGTATAAATTTACATTCTTGGGGAACATAAAGTGTTTACCATAGTCCCCCTAATGTGAATCATGTAATTAATCATTCATTTATTCATATTCATTTAATTATTCATTCACTGAAACACTTGCTAGACACAAGGAACTGTGCCAGCCTCTGGGATGCATAGGTAAGTGATATGACCTCTGCATCGCCCTGCCTCTGGAGTGGGTGTTCCACTTACGTTGTTGCAGGGATTGTTGAATGCAGGAATATGCAAATGTTTGGATGAAAATGAATGAATGCACAATGCATATAAGGTAGCTGTGTATCCTATGTGTACACTGCATGAGGGTCCCCAGCAGAGGGAGCAAGTGAGGACAGGAATACAGGCTCCATGCCACTGACCAAGCCAAGCTATGGGAGCCCCCAGACGTGCTTTTTCCTAATTTTGCAAAGACACTGTATGGGATAGCAGAGCCTCTGAAGAGATTCATGCTTGAAGGAAAAGAAGAGAGGGGAAAAAGTAGGCGTGGGTCATGCTCGGGAAGAACATCTAGACTAAGAGAGGAGAATGGCAAACTCATAAATAATTTCTCTATCTCTCCATCTCTAAATACAACAACATTCACAGGAGTAGCCACTCTGCCTGGGTGTGGAAGATCAGCAAAGGACTGATAAAGATGGAGAATGACGGCTGTGTAGTTCTGATGGATGGACAAGAGAGTGAGGGTGTTCCAGGAAGAGGGAATGGCATGGATAAGCAAGCTGGAGGGTTTGCGGTTTGAAACGATCAGGAATCCCCAAGACCACTCTCACTTCTGACACCAACTACAAGTTACAGGATCCCCAAGACCACCCTCCTGTTTGAAAATTTACTAGAAGCACTCACAGAACTCACTGAAAGCTATTATACTCACAGTTGTGTTTGTTACCGTGAAAGGATACAGATTAAAATCAACCAAGGGGAGAGGCACGTAGGGCAGGCTCCAGGAGAGTTCCAAGGGCTAGATGCCAGTTTCCTCTCCCAGCAGAGTCATGTGGACAGTGCTTACTTCTCCCAGAAATGATGTGTGACAACACACACAAAGGACTTCCAACCAGGGAATCTTAATGGAGCCTTGGTGTCCTGAGTTTTACTGGGGCTCAGTCATGTAGACATGACTGACCATCCACATGACTGACCTTAATCTCCAGCCCAAAGAGAGGGAGAGCTGATAACATGGGACCCAAAGCCTTCACCAGAAATCACATTATTAGCATAGACTATCCAGTGTGCTGCAAGCTCCCAGGTAAACAGAGACACTCTTGTCAGGCAGGACATTCCAAAGACTTCAAGATCACCTCCCAGGAGCCAAAGGCAAAGGCCAGACTTCTCTTTGGGCAAAGTTCCTTTCCTGCATAGTGCATACTCTTGCATGGTTGGAATGTAAGGCAGGAGTGTGGGAGGAGGGCTATAAGGGAGAAAGCAAAAAAGACAAGTTGAAGGCTAACGTTCTTATTTTTAGGACATGCATAAAAGAAGCAGTTATGCGGGCTTCCCTGATGGCGCAGTGGTTGAGAGTCCGCCTGCCGATTCAGGGGACACGGGTTCGTGTCCCGGTCCGGGAGGATCCCATATGCCACAGAGCAGCTGGGCCCGTGAGCCATGGCCGCTGAGCCTGCGCGTCCGGAGCCTGTGCTCCGCAACGGGAGAGGCCACAAGAGTGAGAGGCCCGCGTACCGCAAAAAAAAAAAAAAAAAGCAGTTATGGGAAAGTGTCCTGGTGTCTACAGCTGACTTTAAAGGGGTTCATATACATAAAGGAAATACGGAAAAAAATGTTCATTTTTAAATTTGTGTTAAATATTCAGCTGATCATTACAATATTTGACATTTTTCACAGCTGGGGGAAGAAATATAAAGGGTTCAGTTATACATCATGGCTCATCCGCCAACACCAGGAGACCCCAAAACATTCACCAGAGCCCTTTTCAAGAAACCAAGCCTCTGGTTAGGCTGCTGGCTCAGGCTGGGGCTCCCATTCAGAACTTTGTTTCCATGCCCCATGGACAAGAACTGTAGGTCCACTCATGGGTAGCCTGTCCATAAAAAAAAAATCATATCTGTCCCTTCTACCCCCTCTCTGCCTTCCAGCCATGAGAGTCATGAAAAATATTGTAAGCCACTGGGTAATTCACTCCTACTCCCCTTTGATCATCTGATATGGATAAGACTGACATAAACCAAGCTTCCCAAGTAGACCCTGCAGGGCAGTTTACCAGTTTGATCCAATGAGCCAATGGGATAAAGCTTTCTCTTCATGCAAGGGAACCAAAGAGAAGGCCTCTCTTTTTCCTGCTGGACATTTATGAAGAGAGATGTGGCCCCAGGAGCTCCTGGTCACCATCATGGGACTGTGACTGGGAAGACGGATGCCTGAGACTAGATGCTCTCCAAGGAGCTGAGAGATGATGGAGCATCTCAATCACCTGCCAGGCCCCAGACCTCGCCACCTTGTGAAACTACTTGTCCCTGGACTGTTCAATAAAATGATGCAATACATCTTCTAAGCCAGTTTAGTTTGGATTTTCTGCTCTTGGCCACATGATCAGTTCAAACCAGGACAGCGGGGAGTGAGTCAACTGATGCTGTTACAGACAACAGCTGTGACCACCATGTTCATATTCGAGAAATGGATGAGCAGTCCCTAAATGACGCAGTCTCAAGTTTTCCTCCCCTAACCCGCCCCATCTGGCAGCCTTCTCTGCCAGAGTGCACTTCTAAAGAGACTCCATGCCACCTTCCAAAGCACATTTTCTTTTTTTCAGAGGTGCTATACTCTAATTTGGAAATTACATCAGGGACTTTGGAAGTGTCCATGAATTATTCAAGCCCATCAGGATAATGAGCCAGTTTCTCAATGGTCTGTTCAAGTCCCATCTATTTTCTCCTGTAGATCTCCATCTTGTCTTCCCTTTTCCTCTCCTGCTCTCCTATGGAGGGGCTGCTTTGAACTTGGAGTTAGACGGATCTCTCAACCTCGAGCACGTTACTTTACTTCTAAGCTTCCGTTTCTTAATCAGTAAGATAGGAATAAGAATAGTCACTCTGTAGTGTGGAAGTGAGGTTTATCCAAGATTAAATAAGAGAAGACTAGCTCCAGGGCAGTATGTCCAGCTTTTCTTCTTTGTCCTTCTCTTACATAGCATTCTGCTTTACCCCGAGAGCTCCACATCCTTCCAGCCTTTTGGGGTCACCCTTTCCATAACATAACTGCCAGGCAAAGTAACCCAAGTTCCCATCCTCTTGGACCACAGGAAAGCCAGCCTCCTTCTAAACATTTCCGAAGGTTCCATGGCCACGACTCTCACTCATTCTCACCCATTAGTGTACCCCCTATATCCCCCCTCTGCCCCAGACGTTGGGTGGCCCCTTCTCCCTGGTGTGGAGAAGCCAAACCCTCCCATCACATGCCAGAGGCAGCACCAAGAGAGGGCTGCTGGTTCCTTTGGTGTTTACTCCAGACTTCAGGCTATTAGAGGCAAATTCCAATGCAAAACAAGAGAACTGTTGTTTGAAATTACGTTATTAGCACACTTACACAAAATGGTATATAGTTAAAGTGATTGTTCCTCACACTCCAATTTCCTACCCCAAAAGGAATTTAGTTCCTTACGTATCTTTCCAGATAGTCTGTGGATTTACAAGGATACATTTTTTTTTCCCAGAAAACAAACATTGACACTTAATGTTATAGTCCAGGGCTCTGAAGTCTAGAAGTTCAAGTGCACAGCCATGTCTCTCTGTGGTCCAGCTTGCTGTCACTTCCCAGCGTCCCCTCCCACTCAGAACCAAGCCCTCTCTCTCCTGCTCTCCCCTTATCATAAGCCACTAGCCTCTCAACTGTTCCCAGAGCCAGTCAACATACACACTGCTTCTTTATCTCCAGAGTAGCCTATTCTCACCTGCACACGGCAAAAGCCCACGAAGACATCTTCCCAACCAAAGGTCAGCTCTCCTAGGAGCCAATTACGCCCCACCTCTCAAGCTGCGGATACAAATGCAGCAGCTGGTGGAAGAGTAACATTTTGTTGGATTTGTCCCCACTGCATGGTAGTTTTCTGTCGGCCAAGCTGGTTTCAGCAAATGCTGCATGGCTGTTTCTCCCATCTACCGATTTTCTGTCCAGAGACATTGGCTGAGTGTGAAGGATGCCCATCACCTCCAGGGAGCCCTGTGAGTAGACATCACCAGCCCCACTTTACAGGTGAGCAGACGGGGCTCTGAGAGGCTGAATGACCTACCTGACCCCAGAACAGGCATGCAGTGTCGACTCCCACCCTGTGATTGACCCAACAACAGCCCTGTCTCTCCCGCTGCCACCCACAGGGACTAACTTCACCAGATAATCAAACTGCTCCCCTAACTGCCAGCTATGAACCTTGCAGGTTGAGCTTAGACTGGAGACAAGAAAAGGAGCAGAGCTAAATGTTGGAGGAAGAGGCATCGGGTGCTGAGCTTGCAGCAGCAAAAAGAAGGGATCCAAGGACAGTCAAAGGTTAAACCGTACATCGAAGCAGACAAGAGGCAGAGCAGAGCAGGTTGAAATGGGTGCAGCTTGCCCCAGTGCCTTCACGACCGGGTCCCAACCCACCTCGCAGTTCTCATCTCCTGCAGCCACATCCCTCTCTGTTTATTCCCAGCCGGTACAGCTCTCTACTGGAGGACCCCCTATACACCATTCTGCAAGCTTGAGCCATTCCACAAGCCTCCCTGCTCTGCCCATGCTGATTCTTCTGTCCGAACTCCTTCCCATCTCCTCTGATGTCATCCCTCTTGAACACCAAACTTCTGAAACCCGGCTGAAGACACCTGGTCTATGACTCTAGCCATTCCTCCACCCCGTGCCGACCCACCCAGCTGGCTCAGAAGGTCGGGGTCTAGGGAGGAGGGAATCTCCTATTGCTAAACCTGCAAGGAAGGCTGACACAATGGAAGAAAGTTTTATTTCGAGTCTAATATATGCAAATTGTAATCTAATCTCATAGTTGGTAGAGCATGACAACAGGGAGAGAACAATTATAATCATAATTAATTATGAGGGAAATCGAAGATGTTTTTGAATATGTTTTGAAGCTCAACTGTTATTCTGAGGGAAGCTCTTCTGAGATGCATCATGTTTAAATGCAAGAGGACACGCTAGATATTGTGTAGGGTAAGTCCTTTCCTAGTTTATTATTTCTTTTTTATTATTGCCAACTATACCTTATGCTTGCAAGTACCCAAATTTGTCACACAAATTTCATTTACACTCTCATCTGTGAGTGTAATTGTAGTCAGTGAGAACAATAATGACTCCAACCGCCCTGGCTCACTGCCACCACGGCTGGCACGTGACAAGCAGCCTCCAGCAAAGTCCCCACCCCAAGTAGTTCCAGAAGGCCCCAGACAATCCTCCTGCGTGTTCCAGCCAACTCTGCAGCCTCTCTGCTCTTCCACCAGGCTCCCCGGTTCACACTGCAGAAATATCCTCTTAAGTCTTAAGTTCATGTCCCCACTGGCACCACCACCAGTCTCTACGCCACTCTACTGAACACAGAAATCCCCCACCCCCTGCCCTGTGGTCTTCCCTGGTTTGCCAGCACGTACCAGCCATAAAGACTGCTCGTTGGACCCAGAGGTTTCCACTGGGGCTGCTACATCTCTCGCCTTGCCCTCTAGGTACCATTTTCCTGCCTCCGGCTGCCTCTTTGGGAAAGCAGCTCTCCAGAGTGACTGCAGCAGGAGCGGTGGACACTGTGTTAGACACAGCTGCTGTCTCTGCCACTGCAGCTCTGCTCTGGGGGGCAGGGCCTTTCCTCACTGACCAGAGCAGTCTGCTGCCCACTAGAGATGCCCCAAACTCACTCTGGGTCAAGGGTCATGGGAGTGCATGACAAAGTGGGACAGAAGAACGGCTCTCTCTCTTTGGCTGAGAAAGGGACCCCACCCTGAACTGCTTGGACCCCGAGACGTTACACTGACAACTGTGAAAGCGCTCCTTCCTTTTTTCACTACAGTGCATACAGTCTCTTGCTACAGTCCAGTCGTACACCCGGGCAGCTGGTCCAGGTGCATATGGAGTAGCAGGTACCTCGCTGCACAGGCTACGTAAGAGCCTCACTTCCCTCTGATGACTAAGACTTGGTTACTTAGCAACCACCTCAGCCACCACTAGTACCTTCCTCCCTTGGGGTCAGTTCTCTGCAAAGAGACTCCCCCACCCCCTGACACAGGTATTGCAATCAGGCAGGTCCCACCATCTCACCTGAGCATTCATGGGGAGAGCTGGGCTCCCACTGAGTCCCCATCAGGATAATCCTATCAAACATTACCTTCAATCATTTTTCACTAATTGAGCACCTGCTCTGTGCCAAACAACTCTCTGGGCCCTGGGGAGACAAAGTTCCAGGCACACTTCACAGAATCAGGCTCAAGAGGTTACAGGTGACTTAACTGGCACCTCACAGGCAGTGAAGGCAGAGCTGGGCCACCCAGAACCAGCCTTCCGGTCCAGGCTCTGTGACCCCAGGAAGAGATTCTTGCCAAAGGTCCCCAAACCATGCTCTTTACAGAAGCCTTCAGCTATACCAGGAAATAATTTTGCTTTTCCTGCCCATGTTTTGGCTTCTGCCCAATTTCCTGAATATGAGGGAATACTGGGAGAATAAGGACCACTTTTAGAAGTGAGATGAATCGAGGAGCATTTGAAAGTAAAACGTGAATTTGGGCTCAAACACAAGTGTTAAGTCTCTAATCTTCAAGGCATAAAATTTGCAAAGAGCCTATAGGCGTGGTGGGGAAACGGAGTTAACATTGCAAATATGGGCTCCTGGTGGGATCTGAGGCCAAGCTCTGGCACTTAGCATGGTGCTAGGCACCCATGCCCATGCACATTGTGATTGGAATATTAATCTCCATTATTCAAACAGAGATGGCATCCCTCCACCAGGGCTTTGCATTCCACAATCCAGAACGTTTTCTGAGCCAGGCCCTGCGCTGAGCATTTATGTTATAGATACGAACCGGGCATGATTCCACTCTTAAGGATCACGTGATCACAAACACAGAGGCAATCAATGACAGAAATGACAGCAGCTGCCACTAGTTGAGAGCTTCTGTATTCCAGGTGCCATGCCGGTACTTTGCATGCATGATCTCGTTTAATCTTTACAACCTTGCAAGGAGGTTCTATTATGCCCCAGTTCATAGAGAGGGAACTAATTCTGAGAGAGGTGCAATAATAACCTATCCAAAGCCACGCAGCCAACAGACGGGAATCTGGGTCCACCTGGGGAATCCTAACCCGGGTCCATCTGACTTCAAAATCCATGCTGTTAACAACTGTTCTGTCATAATCACAAAACAGTTAGCCGAGTGCTGCACCAGAAGGGTGGACAGGGTAAAGTGGGGTGCAGAGGACAGGAGGAAGTAATTCAGTGGAAGAGGTGAAATGGAGAAGTGGAGGGAGTGAGTTGGAGGAAAAGCTTCCTAGAGGTAGTTGCGTTTGAGCTCAATTTAATAGAATCCTGGTGAGTTTTCCAGGTGGATAAGGAGTCAGGTAAGCATCTCAGGCGCCAGCAACAACATGAACGAAGACAGAGCTTCAGAGTGTGTGGCATAAATAAGAGAAAGCAAGTTGTTTTCAATGGATAGAATGCAGGTGAGTGGGGAGGGGCATTTGCTACCAGTGAGACTGGCAAAAACGTCTGGCACAGAAGAGCCTTGAATGCCGTGCTGACAGGGCCGGACTTCATCAACTGGAAGCCATTGAACGATGTAAAACACAAGATCAATCTGATGAGGGGTTTTGTTTCCTAGAAAATTCACTCTGGGGTATGTAGAGAATGGATTGATAAAGGGAATGGATGATAAGCTATGAGGACATTAAGGGTGGGGAGATGTGACACAACTTCTCAGGTCCCCTAACGGTTGAACAGACATATGCTTCTGAAGTTCACGTGCATCACTTTCTTGGTTGAAATATGACCTAAATAACCCCCCCAGAGAAATAACTTAAATGGTCTGAGAAAATGGTTCCTAAAAAAGGCCAGCTGCATTTTTCTAAGTTCTATACTTGAGGCTTAGAAGTGATCATGGCCCAGGCAGAAATGAAGACACTGGAAATTCCCCAGCAAAGCTGGGCTTAGCCTGCTGCAGACATGGGGAAGGCATGACCTTTTAGGCTCTGGAGAGCCATGATAACAACACACATTGCCCTGGGGACACAGGAAAGATACTTTCATCAGAGATCCAAAGGTCTGAATAGCATTTTTCCTGGCTTACTTTTCAAAAAACCTGAGATTATGGCTCTGAGCTCCAAAGGCTGCCAGGACAGTGTCTGTCATATTTTGTTTTAAAATGCTAGGGATTTTGCACTTTGCTGATATGCCAAGAAAACACTGGCTTTTCAGAGACATCGTTTTTTAAATTGCATTTCTTATCCTAGGACTAAAACATCTATCACCACAAAGGACACAGTGGGAATCCAAAGGAAATGAAATATAGGCTGTATAACCTGTCCAGCCTAAAAGGATCATTTTACACGTGCGATTTCCTTCCACACTGTGCCGTGTGCAGACATATTCTTATAAAGTTGTCATTTCAGAAGATGTAACATCTTTGGGGGGAAAAAAACGTTGCATTGAAAAAAGAAAGTTGCATTGCCCATCTTTCATTGCATAGCATTTCCTTAGGAAACATTTCAGGAGGACAAGAATAAACAAACAAAAAATTAACAAAACATGAGATTTGGAGTCAGAAAGCCCAGTTCTGCCTCTCGCCAGCTGCATGAGCCTAGGCAGGTGACTTCACATTCAGGGTTTCCTCCTCTGCAGGAAGAGTGTAAGGAGAGCCCCTACTTCATTGGATACCGTGAGAAAGAAATGGGATGATGCCTCAGAGATTCCCGGCAGGGTGCCTGGCACAGCGCGAACATCCGCCAAATGTCAGCTGGTGTGACCCAGCCATTATTATTATTATTATTATTGAAATATTAACTTTTAATCTTATTATAAAAGTAATCGGGCTTCCCTGGTGGCGCAGCGGTTGGGAGTCCGCCTGCCGATGCAGGGCACACGGGTTCATGCCCTGGTCCGGGAGGATCCCGCATGCCGCGTAGCGGCTGGGCCCGTGAGCCATGGCCGCTGGGCCTGCGCGTCCGGAGCCTGTGCTCCGCAACGGGAGAGGCCACAACAGTGAGAGGCCCGCGTACCGCAAAAAAAAAAAAAAGAAAAAAGAAAAAAAAAAAAAGTAATCACCTTCACATTAATTTTTTTTAAATATAGATATGCTAAAAGAAAAATTTTCAGCCATGCATAGCCTTGCTGATCCAAACAATACCGTGCATATTTCTATGTTATACCTTCTTGTCTTTTTTCTATCCAAATATACTTGGGTATATACAGAAAAAAAGTTTCAAAAATAGGACCATACTATACATACTTTTTGTCAGTGAGCTCTGTGGCAGGAGACCTCATGAAGGCAACAAACTAGTGAGAACCACCCCGTCCATACTCTGCACTGAGTGGAAAGCGTATAAGCATGTACCCAACGTAAGCAAGTGACCCAGGATTCAAAATTCCTGATTTCTTTCTTGACCAGCAGCCAGCCATCTGTGCAAGCTTTCTAAGAAAGAGGTCATGCTTGGATTCCCATCTATCATAAATAGTAACTACTAATCCTTCGCAACCGAGTTCTGATATCAGTTTCCATTTTCTTCTTACTAAGCAGTTGGTGAAATCGTATAGGCAGATGAGGCGAGGAGACTGTTTGTGTTCAGATCTGTTGAGTTGAAGTGTGCAATGTGTGTCTTGTATTCTTCTGGGATTTCTGGGTTTGCTGCAAATCTCTGTGTGCATATAAATAACCCATCTATTCTGAGGCACTGCTTTGTCCTGTTGTGTCCCTGAGTTTCCCCTGTTACTATCCAGGCTCAGAAGTCCTCTAAGTACAACCACATCAAGTCCCTTCCTAGACAGCTCTGCTTCCTCCAAGGCTCTCTGAAAAATGCCCTTTGCTAGTCAGTGATGGTCAAGAAATGGCAACTCTACTTGCCTGGACATATAGTTCTCTGTGCAATTTAGACAACTGCTGGGAGTCTGACAAGGATGGTTGTAATCCACCCCCTCTATGGAGAACAGTAACTTCCCAGATCCCCCAGGGAATCCAGTGCAATCCAGATAAAAATGGGTTGCCCTAAACGCAGCCTCGACTTTGGGTCGCAACCAAAAGAAATACAAGTACAGTTATGAAAGCCTTGAAAAGTGAGGCAGGTCTGTATTCCAAGATCTGTTCTTTGTGAGCATGCAAAGGGGAAATTGCATGTCACAAAACCAAGCAAGATTTCCTTTAAAATCTCTTTACCCACCACTGTCTCCAAAATCCATCACTCCTAGCAACTGCATCTTTCTCCCTTCTTTCTTTCTCATCCCTCCCCCACAACAGGCTCCCTCCTCCTCACTGGCCTGCCTCTTCACCCACAGTAGGTATTTTGTTTTCCAAGTGTCTGGATGCCCTTGCTGATGAAGATCTCCATGCTGTTTGCTACCATTCATATCCTCAGACACCCATGGAAAGATATGGAAATTGGATACTATAAAAAGAAACAGAGAACAAAAAAATAAAATCTTGGAAAGAGTAGAATTTAAAAACTCAATAGCAGGTTTGAAAGATAAGAGTTGAGGAAATCTGCCTCCCACCCCCCCAAAGTAAGTATTAGAACAATTCAAACAATAAGAACTTCAGGAAGAAGAAAAATAAAACGAGGGAGAGAGAATAGAAGGGAGAAAATCTTCACCAGGATAATTCAAGAAATTTTCTCAGGCAGATAGGAGAATCCAGGCGGAGAGAACCCACCACCTAGGGCCCTACACAGTGGATAAAAATAGACCAATGCCAAAACACCTAATTGTGACATTTCAAAACTTCGGGGGGAAAAATATCTCTCAAGCTTCCAGCAAGGAAATTGTCACATCCAAAAGATCAGACATAACTATTGCTGTGGATTGTTCAGCTGCAAACTGGTAAACAACAATGAATATCTTCAAAATTCCGAAGAAAAATAAATCCGGGCAGAGAATTCTAGAGCCGGCCAAATCTCTAACTGAGTGTGAATAGAGATTAAGAATATTTTCAGAAAGGCAAGGCCTCAGCACACCCATGCACCTGTTCTCAGGCAGCAGCTTGAGAGTGTGCTGTTTCAAAAAAGCAGGTGGCGGGCTTCCCTGGTGGCGCAGTGGTTGAGAGTCCGCCTGCCGATACAGGGGTCGTGGGTTCGTGCCCTGGTCCGGGAAGATTCCACGTGCCGCGGAGCGGCTGGGCCCATGAGCCATGGCCGCTGAGCCTGCGCGTCCGGAACCTGTGCTCTGCAACGGGAGAGGCCCCAACAGTGAGAGGCCCGGGTACCGGGAGAAAAAAAAAAAAAAAAAAAAAGGAGGTGGCAAGCCCAGACAGCGGAGGACAGGGTGCAGGAAACAGGAGGACGAGGAGGAAATCCTCAGGGAGGGGAGAAGGGAGATGGCAGGAGGCAAGATGTGCGCCAGGAACAGGGGGCACCCATCCAGCATGGAAGGGGCCAGAAGTTCCCAGAGATGGATTCAGGGAGATGAAACCTACAGACAACCCAATGCAAGCAAACATCTTGTGAGGAGATTTAGCTCAGGCTTGAAGCGGTTAAGAACCATATAGAAAAACTAATCAACACAATAACAACACATTAAGGGGAAAACTTTTTTTCGCTGAAATGTATTACATGACTCAGAAAAAAAAGTTTGCAAAGTCAAACCATTACGATATATAGATCTTATTTACATTTGATTCGAAAAGGAAAAAGAAATCTTCAGAATGTCAATAGTCAGAAAGGACAATGTGGTTGCCAAGGGCTGGGGGCAGGGGAGTGGGGAGTTGTTCGTTTAATGGGGACAGAGTTGCGATTTTACAAGATGAAGAGTTATGGGGATGGATGATGGTGATGATGACACATTGTGCATGTATTTCAGGCCACTGAGCTGGCCACGTATAAATGATTAAGATGGTTAATTTTATGTTTGTGTCTTTTACCAGAATACGTAATAAAAAGAAAATTAGAAAAAATATGGAGGTTATCATTTCTAACTGATACCAATTCCAGATATTATAGTAGACAACAAAGCCTTCAGTTATTATATTCTTAGTTAATTTTGGATTGTTCTTTTTTTTTTTTTTTTTGCTTTCTATGGATTCCTTAGTTTGCAAGGCCAGTTCTCAGATTGGAAGTTGAATGTTGCTGCTTTTCTCAGCCGTTCAATTATTTTGCTTTGTCTTAGTGGAAAATAAAATTTCAGATTCAAAACCTAATCAAGACGTTTCTCAGCCGTACAATTTTATTTGTGTCTCTTTAATCAACAAACCAAAAGTGAGGGGAAAATGCATTGATACAAAGAAATGGAATAGTCCAGAAAAAGATAAGCAGAGAGAAAGGAGGGTAGATCAAATGGAAAGCATAATGTGCTAGAAATAGATTCAAATGTAGGTCATTTAGAATACCGAGATGCTCAATTGTGTAAGAAAAAAGAACCAGCTATATTCTGTTTTATGAGATGTTATGATGGTATAGCAACACAACACCTTTGAAAATAAGGTGAAATGATAGTCTAAAGCTGGAGACAGAAAATGTTCTCTGTGAAGGGCTTGATAGTACATATTTTAGGCTTTGCAAGCCATAAGGTCTCTGTGACAGCTACTTACGTCCCATTGCAGTGTGAACGCTGCCACAGACAAGAGTAAATGAACAGCGGTGGCTGTGTGTCAATAAATCTTTATTTAAAAACTCAGCCATCAGGCTAGATTTGCCCACAGGCTATAGTTTGCTGGTCATGCTCTGGTCCCTCCCTCCTCCTCCTCCCCGCTGCTCTACCTGCTCAACCCCTGGCTCTCACCCACATCAGCCTTTCTGTTCTTCAAACCTATGAAGTCTTCTCCCATCTCAAGATTTTGCTTTTGCTGTATCCCCTGTCTGGAACATTCTTGCACCAGACTAACATCCTCATTTCATGCAAGAATCTACTCAAATGTCACCTCCTTAAAGAAGTCTCCCCTGATCCCCCATCTATGATACCAGCCTTCCCCAGCCACAACATACTTTATCTACTCACTTTTGATTTCTGCTTTTTAGTGTGTTTATCATCACCTGACACATTGCACACCTGACACATCTTTAATTCTTTTCTTGTTGCTGATCTGTCTTCCCAGACTAGAATGTAAGCTCCATGAGCAAACGCTCTGTCTACTTTGCTCATTGTCGCCTCCCCAGTGCCTAGAACACTGCCTGGTCCACATTATCAGAGCTAAACAAATATTTTTTGAATCTGTAGATGAATGAATGAATGAATAAATGGATATCTGAAGCATTATGGCTATTAGAAAACTTCTCTCAGTGAAGGACACATACATTCTCTTTTCATCTAGAAGAGCAAATTCTCATTTTTCTTCATCAATGATGTAGCGAAACATGAAAAAAAACTTCCATCTCCCACTTTTACAAATAAATGGCACAAAAATCTTCCCCTGTAGACAGGATGTTTCTTAAACATGTCTAAGCACTGGTGATGTATGAACAATAAAGCCAGGTACTTCTAATTTTTGAAATAATTTTTTTAAAAGATTGTTCTTTATAAAAGAATTGTGTCATCAGAGGTGAAAGGCCCTCATCCATCCCTCTCTTCCCAGAGGGGACCATGAGGCTAGAGAGGGGAGAGGAACTCTCAAGGTCACAGAGCAGGATGGCAAAGGCTCTGACCAGCATCCTTACAGTGAGTCAAGGCTACATAACTTTGCACTCTAAGATAGCACATTTTCAGAAGCATGTCTTTTTTAATTTTGAGAGTAGCATTTATAAGAAAATGGATTCAGCTATTAAGTGTGGAGCTTTAACATCTAATGGATTCTTCCCTGTCTCTCAGTTATAAATAATCAGAAAATGAATATACTCCCCCCACCTCTAAAAAAAAAAAAAAAGCCCAGTTTCATGTGAAATTATTTTTATCTTTCAAACAAAATTCTGGCTTTGGAGTTTAATTAGCTAATCCTTGGTATCTCGCATCAAAATTAGTTGTCTTTCCAATGTAGGTGTATAATCATTGAAGTGTTTACCAGGGAGCATCTTTCATCCATTTTTCAAACCATTTTTCTCTTATTTTGAGTATCTGAAGTAGAAAGAGCTTCTTAGTCCTTCCACTATTTTTCCCAAACCTGCTGAAGCTGGAGAAGGAAATCAAATTGACTGAGAACCAACAATCTACTCTGTTGTGAGCATTTTAGAGACATGATCTCACTTAATCTTCACCCCCGCCATTTGAGGGGTTTACTTTTGTTTTACAGATAAAGGAACAGGCTGGGAGAGGTAAAGTTAGTTTTTTCAAGTTCAGGGAAGGAAAGGGAACAGAGGATTTAGAATCAGACAGACTTTCCTCAAATTTCAGCCCCAGACCTATCTACTCTGTGACTCTGGACAAATCACTCAACTTCCCTGAGCCTCCAGACCAGTGCCGTTCAGTAGAACTTTCTATGAAAATGGAAAGAACCTGTATCTGTGATATCCAGTGTGGTAGCTATGAGCCACATGGGGCTCTTGAAATGTGTCTAAAGCAACTGAGGGATTGAATTTAAATGTTATTTAATTTTTATTAATTTAAATGTACATAGTCACATATGACCCATGGCTAACATATTGGTTAGTGTAATTCCAAGTAGTATTCTCTTAGACACAGGCAAGAGGGCCCCCTGTTCTGGACTGTGCACTTTCCAGGCCCTATACTGCTCTCCAGGCCCTATACTGCTCTCCTCTGGCCTCACCCATGGGGTGAGGCATCCACAGTCGCCCTGGCCCATACCTACTCCCCACCTCCAGACCATGCTCTGAGTGTCTGCAACCATGATCTGGAATTCCTGCCCAAACAGCGCAAGTCCAGGGCTGCCAAGACCTCTTCCTTAGTGTCAAGCTTCCAAGAGCAATCTGTACCTGTGTCGTTCACACCTCTGAGCCAAGGAGTATCTAAATATGGTCATTTGGGGGACGTGTAAACACACCTTAGACACAAGACTGATGGGTCCACATGGGATTGCACAAGGCCCCCTGTGACGCTGCATAAAGCCAGGTGTGAAAAGAGTGCAGCTGGGAACCCATTCTCCCTGCAACCCAGTTGCCAATGTGGAACTCACCAAGAGCTTTCACACACATCCCCTTGAGCCTAAGCCTTGGTATCTCACATCAAAATTTGTTACCTTTCCAATGTAGCTATATAATTGTTGCTACTGTTTGCAGCCAAAGAACATTATTCCACTATCTTATCTCCCAGCAGCAGCTTCCAGCCCAGAAGATTCCTTCTGCATCACAGCTCCTGCTTCCTATGTTTTAGAAATCCTTGGGTTCTGCCTGTTTCCAAGCCTCTCTCTCCAGCCTCCCATCAATATGCTCTGGAGAATGGGTTCTTCAATCCAGCAACTGGCCCATCACCCCCACCACACCCCATCATACAAGCCTGGAGGTCATCCTGGGCCCCTCCTTTTCCATTATTCCTCACACCTGCTCACCTACCAAGTTCTGTCCAATCAGTCCCATTCTTCAGGCTCATCCTTGGTGTCTGAGGAAGATGTGGGTTCACATTTTTTGGCTCTGCCACTGCAGTTGAGGCTGCTGCTGCTATCTTATAGAAGAACAGGTGGTGCAGGCCATTGCTGCACACCTCAAAGGCTGCACAACTGCAAAAGCCAACTCCAAGGCCAGTGACTGTTTCTTTTGAGGACAAAGAATGTCTTCAGGTTAAGACAAAGACTAAGGAGGAGTTAACTTGGAAACTCTGTGAATTATACTTTCCTCAAATATTCCTTTCTGAAACTTCATCAAATGTGGGTTTAAGTAAAGCCTTCCTCCTAAATTGCAATTGTTTGGCCACTGACCCCTCAGAAGGGAAGTAAAAGAGATTTTCATTTTAAATCATCTATCTCAGTTGAGTAGTTTTTCCCCCACAAAGTCTAAGGGCAGAGATGATTTTGAATGAAAGAGAGTTCAGAAAGAAATCAGATAGGGACAAATTGCCTGTTGCTTCTTTAGGTACGCTGTTGCCTGACCTGTGCCCTCTTCCTGGCACGCCCTTTCCCCCTTGTCTACTGATGAACTCCTATTCATCCTTCAAAAACCTCCTTGAATACGTCCCGTGTGAACTCTTCCCCCACACACACATCTATGGAGGCAAGTGTTCCTTCTGTTATCTCCTACAGCTTCTTATACAGCCCTCTCTTAGGACATTCCTCATGCTGCATTGGAATGTATTCATTTACCTACACCAGACAGTGAGCCCTGGATATGGAGGGTAGGAGACTTGGGAAGAAGGGAGGGGAGGACATGCTTCTTACAACTAGTTAAATCACACCTGAGAAATGAATTCCTCTGTCAGTCTTTCTGGGTCCCTGAGGGCCTGAAGCATGCAGAAGAGGAAGAAGGGGAGGAGGGGAGAAAGTGATGGAGGGCAAGACCATCAAGGAAGGAATTAGTGACCGTAACCTGATAGGCAGCATCCGAAGCCAGGAGAAGCTGAAGCAGTCAGGACTCCCGGGACCGGCATGTGGCAACTGCAGTCCCACATGAGCTGGGAGTCAGCAGCATGAGAAGCAGGGTCCAGGGCCCAGGACAGGAGCTGATGGGCATTAGACCCAGTGCCGAGATGTTGTTTCTAAATGTCCTGGACTTGAAGAAACAGGATCAATCCCATGGTCCTCTCAAGGTTTGGAGTGATTCGCCCCAAACAGATCTGGGACAGACACATAAAGGCAGCAATGGGTACGGTCAGTGTTGTGACAGATGTGTGGACGAGATGTTGCGGGAGCCCAGAGGCAGAACTCACCCTGTCCACAAGGGTGGAGATCGGAGCTCCAAACCCATGGAGCAGCTGAGACAGGTCCTGACTCCTACAAACCTAATCCCCTCCCCGCCAGAGCCCCAGGCTGCATCCCTATGAATCTAAAAGCTGGACAGACTGTCACTCCAGTGATCCGTCCCGAAGGGCTGAGCAGAGGGGGAGAATGGTAGTGACAATATTCACAGGCTGGAGACACAGGAAGCAAATAAGAGCAAGGAGCCCCCAAAGGAAGGGAGTCCTCCATAGCAAGTCGGAAACATGACACCGGCAGGAGCCCGCGTCTCCCCTGCAGTCTGGTGTAAGTAAACGAATAAACTGTGTTTCCCAAGACCTGTGTGGGTGAGCGCCTGTTGGTCTTGGCTGCACATTGGAATCAAGCAGGGAGATTTAAAAATACTGTCGCCTGAGCCCTTCCCCAGAGAGTCTGAGTTCATGGGTCCGGGGCCTGGCCTGGGCATCAGGATGTTATCAAGCTTCCCAGGTGATTCCAATACACAGTCAAGATTGAAAACCACTGATTTAAAGGGCGATGACACCAGATCCTTCTCAGTCAGAAAAGGAGGGAGGGAAATGCTTAGAGGCAAAGATGGAAGGAAGCAATGTGACCACATGGAGGTGTGGAGGGCTTCTTCCAAGACTGCAGAGGCACTGACTGGGGAGGGCCTGGGTTTCTGTCCACAGTGAGGGCGGGTGTCCCTGCCACACCAACTCTCACCCCCTTCTCACCAACTGCATCTGTTCCTTCACAAGGCATATGCCAGTAGCTCCAACTGGTGCCTGTGCAGTTGGTAAAAGAGGGGAATGACATCAGGACAAAGCAAAAGGTTCATAATTTCATACCTGATTTTTCCCAGCATGTTCATGACTGATGAATCATAGTAGCATAAGAGAAAACTAAACATAAGCCAACACAGCTGATCGCAGCCCTGTTATATTTTTTAATTTTATTTTTAAATTATCATACTGTAAAATCGACCTTTTGCCTTTCATGTCCATGTCTATGAACGTTAACACATGCATACATTTGTGTAACCTCCACCACGATCAGGATACAGAACAGCTCATCCATCACCCAGGGAAACCCCCCCACTGCTCTCATTCATTGTCACACCTTCTCCCCATTCCTGTTCCCCAGCAACCACTGATCTGTTCTCCATCACTGTAGTTTTGTCTTTTTGAGAATGTCACCTAAATGAAATCAGACCGAGCGTGACCTTTTGAGGATGAATTCCTCCCTGCTGCATGATGCCTTTGAGAAACTTCCAAGGTGGTTCGTATATCAATAACCTCTTCCTTTTTATTGCTGACTAGTACTGCCTTGTATGGATGTTTATCCATTCACTCACTGAAAGACATCTGTGTTGTTTCCAGGGTTTGGCAGTATGAACACAGCTGCTGTATACATCTGTGTACGGGTTTTTGTGTAAGTATAAGTTTTCATTTCTCTAGGATAAATAACTAGAAGTGAGATTGCTGATGAATGCAGTCCTGTCATGTTTGGGGGCCCAGTTTTTAAGAGTACAAGGATTTTTAAGAATAAATAAAATAGTATTAGAGAAGGAACATGGTACAGTTCATGGCATGGAATAATCTGTCTTTTTTTAAGCCTATTTACTAACTATATTATCATTTTCCTCCCCAGTGGTGTGTCCCAGGGTTGTTGGAAGGATTCAATGAAATGCTTTCTGTTAAGTGCTGGCCCAAGATAAATGCTCCATATTCATTGATTCTCCTTTCCTTTCTTTTATCAACACAACTTCAGTGAAATCTGTTTTAAAGTTCCCTAGGTCTTAAAGCTCTTGTTTGGCATGTTTGACACTGTTTGCTTAAAAGTAAGCACAAATCCTTCCTTGTTGACAATTTTCTAAGGAAAAGAATGAAGCAAAGGCATTCTGTTTTTGACTCAGAAATGCGTTTATAGGTTTTCTATACATCCAAGAAAATTTCATTCTGTCCATCCTCCTCTGGACATCCCAAACCCCTGTTCATCCATCTTTGTTGGCCCTGACCACATAGCTAATATTTGTCTGCATGTGTTGGTCCACCCCGCTAGCCTGTGAGCTCCTGCCGACTTCCTATGTGTCTAAGTCATTGGGGAGGAAGAAAACTTTCCTCAACCCTCATAGGGTCTTCTGGCTGATCTAAGGATTAAATTGACATGAGACAGATTAACAGGAGAAAATTGAATTTCATTTCATAGGTACAAGAACCCCACATAGGTACAAGAACTCCCACCATGTGAGAGGTTCAGAGACAGAAAAGTAAAATGAGGTAAAAATGCCATCCTGAGCTAAGGAATGAGTCAGGGGCCTGGGGCTTCCAAGGACAGGAGGGTCAGTGACAGGGCAACAAGAAGCAGGGCAGATGTTTGATAATTAAATGTTTGTCCTGCTGTACAGATGTGACTTAGATGAAATTTATCTCTGAAAATAACTCTTTTTCTGGGACAAATTTAAATTCTTCTAGGTAGTTAAGGGAGGGGCAGTAGTTTCTCTTGAGCCCAAAGGGTCTCAATTGCCTTTAGCTCAGAATAATCCACATGTCAAGGTGGCGCATCTTGGGGAGGCCTGTTCTGAACCACCACATCTGCAGTTTCTGGCACAAGGCCTAGAGCAGAACAGAAATCGTGCAAGGTTGCTGAGGGAATGAGGGAATGCCTGGAATGTAGCTGCAGCTACATGACCTAGAAAGATTTTGTTTCACATCTCTGTCTGGCTGACAGTTGGCCACCTTGAATTTTACACTGCATTCAAACACCTTTTACCTGGGTTTTCCAGGAAGAAATAACATCAATTGCAAGAAATGAATGAATATATTCAATTCATCTGCAAGTTCCTTGGAGAAAAACACTCATCCATGATCAATGCTGTTGATTTGATCAGATCAGATCTTCCTATTTAGAGGGCAAAGGCATATAGTAAATCTACTCCCCACCCCGGCCCCATTGCTTGCCACATTGGTCTTCCAGAAGGTTTGACCCATTATGAAATCTTCCTAGGTGACGCTATGCTAAGGTACCCTGTAATCCTAATAAAAAACAAGTTTTCTTCCAAGATGGAACCCAGAAATAAAGATAAGCCCTCTAATCACTGAAGTTTCCAGTCTGCAAGATTGAAGTTCATTGCACACCAAGATAGAGCTCCAAGTTTAACTATAGCAGGAGATGATATGGTATATCGGACATCCAAGTTGGAAAGATATGGCTAAAACCTCAAGGAAACGTTTGTGGAAAGGGATTGCAGGCTGGAAAGGGATGTCATTTAACATGATCACTAAACAAAGCCCAGTGCTTTTTTGCCCTATTTGGACAGCTCCTCATTCTTCAAGGCCCACCTCAAGGTCTACATGTCATGGCTCTTTGCACCTTTCCTCCTCCCAACAGAAGCAGGCTCAGTCCTTCCCTCTCCTGTGATCCTGCAGCCTCCTGCCCCTGCAGTGGCTTTAGTAGAGCAGTTCTTCCCTGTGCTGGGAATATTTGCATCTGCTTCCCCCACTAGGAGAGGAAATGGGATCTTATTCCTCCTGGATCCTCCCACATTTCTTAGCATATTTTAGGAAAAATGGTAACAGCAGTTTGCATTTACTGAATCCTACAGGGCTCCAAGCACCCCTGCTAGGTACCTTACAAACACCATATCCTTTAATCCTGAAAACAAACCTGCAAGGTTGTTTTGTTTGATTTGCTTCTCCCCCCAGTATATTTTGAAAAATTCCAAACATGCAGAACAGTTGAAAGAATTTTATCGTGAACACCCATAGACTCACCACCCAGATTCTACAATTAACATTTCATGATACTTGCTTTATCACACACTCTCCATCTGTCCATCCCTCTATATATCTATCAATCCACCTTATTCTTTGATGCATTTTAAAGTAAGGACAAGTGTATTTTTAATCTCTATTTTACAGATTCACAAAGTTTTAGTGAGGCTGAACACTTTGCGAAAGGCAACACAGCGAAGTGGTAGAAATAGGATTTAATTTCCCATCTGCTTACTGCAGAATCCATGTTCTTCCTACTCTACCGTCCTGCATCTCATCAATATTTGTTGAATGAATGAGTGATGTCATTTGTGAAGAGCAACGGTAAAGAGATGCTAGTTTGTTGGCAAACGAAAAGCTGCCTTGAAGCGCGCTATGCCAATATCTTGAAGAAGGTTTCCTTTGGTAATAAATAAATATTATTTACTGGGCTATGAATTTATATTAGAATCTACATTAGTGTGGGGGAGATAGACGATTTTAATGAAAACAAATTAAAAAATTGGAAAAATTCAGATAGTGATTATGCTATGAAAGAAATCAAACAGGATGAGGCCCTAGGGAGGGTGTGCATACTGCAGCTGACACTGGTTGGGCAGAAAGGAGAAGGGAGCATGACCCAGGAATGTAACAGTAACTCTGAGGGTGAACCCGAGTGATGAGAAGATGCCAGCCTTGAGGGAGAGCCTGGAGGAAGCATATTTCACCCAAAAGGAAGAGCAGGTGCAGAGTCACTGTGGCGGGAATGATTTTGGCATGCTTGGGGGATAGAAAGAAAGCCATAAGGGCTGAGCAGACAAGAGTCATAACAGATGAGGTTGCAGAGGGTAGGGGTGGCCTCATAGGCCGAGGTAGAAATCTTAAATGTATTGATAAATATAGATGCAATAGGAGGAAGCCATCAGAGAATTTTCAGAAGGGAGGAGTGCCAAGGTATTTAAAGATTACTCTGACTGAATATGGGAACCAGACTTCAGGAGACAGGAATGAGAGCTGGGAGACCAGTGTAACGAGCTGAATTTTGTCCTCCCAAAATTCACGTGTTGAAATCCTAACCACCAGTACCTCAGAATGTATTTGGAAGCAGGATCTTTACAAAGGCAATTAAGTTAAAATGAGGTCATTAGGGTGGGCTCTAATTCTATATGACTGGTGTCTGTATAAGAGGAGATCAGGACACAGACACACAGGGAAGATTATGTGAAAACTCAGGGAGAAGATAGCTATCTGCAAGCCAAGGAGAGAGGCGTCAGAAGAAATGCACCCTGTCGACAACTTGTTCTTGGATGTCTTGACTCTAGAATTATGAGAAAATAAATTTCTGTTGTTACAGACACCCAGTTTCCGGTATTTCGTTATGGCAGCCCTAGCAAACTAATACAACCTGTTCAGAGACCATTGTCATGGTCTATTTGAAATATGATGGTGTTGCAAAGAGAAGTGGTAAGATTTAGGATCGATTAGAAGCAGAGCCAGCAGAATATGCTGATAAATTGGACATGAAGGAGAGGGAAAGA
>NW_006792411.1:4108232-4153054 GCF_000442215.2 Lipotes vexillifer
CTGGGCTTGGGCTTGGGCTTGAGCTTGAGCTCAAGCTTGTGATTGGGCTTGAGCTACTGGTTGAATGGAGGTAGGGAAGTCTTGGGGAAGAACTCATTGGGGTGGAATTCCAGAGTTCTGTTTTGGACAAGCTAAGTTGAGAAATTGAGCAGGCAATAGCATATGAACTTTGTTGAGCCCTCATGGTAACGACAGAAATAACCAATTCCACTGAGCATCTGTTAGGTGCCAAGCACCATGGGAGGCACTTACACAAAAAAGAGTAGAAAAAAGTGTAGACCTTGTGATCCGGAAAGCCAAAAACTTATTTTAAATCCTCAGCAGTGTATGTCCCATACTATTGTATTTTTCTAGTGGTCAACGTTAGACAAACAAAAGTCTTGAGGAGAGCTGCAATGATATAATAAATCTGGGGGACATTTCTGGGGCCAGGTGTATGTAACGCTTGTCTGAGTAGGAGTGGAGGATGTGACACTGCCTACATAGTCATGTTAAATGATCAGAAATTAACTGAACATGTTTTTGTTAAGATGATTTCATTTGTCTAGGAAGCTGCATTCTTAGAACAAAGAGTCAGGGACAGAAATGTATTATAAGTTCCACCTTCAGACTCAACCCACGCAAGTCAAAAGCAAAAAAGTTGCATTATCCCTGAGTTCATGAACAAATGGTGCTTGACACCCATAGAAATGATAAGGGATGGAGATGTCGCCCTTTTTTGTCTTCTTTGGAATGCAGAAGGAGAAATCCATACTACCTTGACTTCTTGCTCTAGGCTACAGACACTTGGTCAGCATGTTTACTACCAGGTATGGAGCTGGGTCTTGGTCAAGGTCCCAGCCTGGCCCCTGATGGCAACACTGGGACTTAGGTCAATTTTTCCCTTTTGCTCTCCATGGTAACATTTGGTATACTTTTCCCAGTCTTTGCCAGGGTCCTCTTAGATCATGATGAATATAGAATTATCACTCTGACCTTTTTTTTTTTTTTTTTTTTTTTTTTTTTTTTTTTTTTTTTGCGGTACGCGGGCTTCTCACTGCTGTGGCCTCACCCGTTGCGGAGCACAGGTTCCGGACGCGCAGGCTCAGCGGCCATGGCTCACGGGCCCAGCTGCTCCGCAGCATGTGGGATCCTCCTGGACGGGGGCACGAACCCATGTCCCCTGCATCGGCAGGCGGACTCTCAACCACTGGGCCACCAGGGAAGCCCCACTCTGACTTTTTTTACCTTAACATTGTATTGTGAATATTTTTCAGGTCATTCAAAATTGTTTGACATTATATGCCAATCGTCATTGGATATTTCATCATCTGGACACACACTAATCTAAGCAAGTCCTTAGAGTTGAACATTCAGATTGTTACAAATCATTTCCCTTCAAATGTAATGGTGTAATTAGTGATTAGAATGCAAATTTGGGTATTTTTTGGCTCTGCTAAACAATGATATTTTTATGGACAGAGCAATATCTTTGGGCCACGTGTTTGAATTCTGTTCACCATTGGTTCTGTCTATAATTCTTCTCTCCTTCATCCCTTCTGCTATGCCTGATACCCTCACTAGAGCCCCCCCCACAAAGTCCCTCTTTAGCATTCAGTGTCTGCAACTCCCCTACAACATCTCCACTTCCCATCCCCAAAGCAAAGTGCTGCCATGGACGCAGCCTGAGAAGGCATTGGAAGAATTCCTTGAAGTTGCATATGGAGAGGCTTAAAACCTAGGGCAATAAAGACACAGACCTACTAGAGAATGAACTTGAGGATATGTGGAGGGGGAAGGGTAAGCTGGGACAAAGTGAGAGAGTGGCATGGACATATATACACTACCAAATGTAAAACAGATAGCTGGTGGGAAGCAGCCGCATAGCACAGGGAGATCAGCTCGGGGCTTTGTGACCACCTAGAGGGGTGGGATAGGGAGGGTGGGAGGGAGAGAGACGCAAGAGGGAAGAGATATGGGAACATATGTATATGTATAACTGATTCACTTTGTTATAAAGCAGAAACTAGCACACCATTGTAAAGCAATTATACTCTAATAAAGATGTAAAAAAAAAAAAAAAAAAAAAAAAATCTAGGACAAGACCACGGCTCCGGGTGGGTAGGGAGAGAAATCAAAATTACCAACAATTTAGAATCCCCAGTCAAGAGTGGTCTTCCTGAAAGCTCAGCTGAGAGGAGCAAAACACTGCAGGAAAGTATAGAAGTCCAGTGGGCCAGCTACTCCATGCCCAGAGCAGAAGGACTGACATTCCAGAAAACAGCAGAACCGGTATCAGCTAATGATCTATACTAGAATTATAAATGACTGTAATTTTTTTTTTTTTTTTTTTTTTTTTTTTTTTTTTTTTTTTTTTTTTTTTTTTTTTTTTTTTTTTTTTGTGGTACGCGGGCCTCTCACTGTTGTGCTCTCTCCCGTTGCGGAACACAGGCTCCGGACGCGCAGGCTCAGCGGCCATGGCCCACGGGCCCAGCCGCTCCGCGGCATGTGGGATCTTCCCGGACCGGGGCACGAACCCGTGTCCCCTGCATCGGCAGGTGGACTCTCAACCACTGCACCACCAGGGAAGCCCTGATGTAATATTTTTATGGATAGTTTGGCTTCGTGTTTTGAAATGTGAATACATTTTTTGTGAATTACAGTAAATATCTATTTATTGCATTTACTCATTTTTCCAGCTCTTGAATTCCAATCATTACATTAATAATTAAATTAATTAGATAAATCCAATAAAAATAAAATATAGCTTGGTTTTAAATGAAGTAAATACAGAAATACCAGGATTTTCATTGTATGCCAGTGGAATATCTTTGCATATAAATCTTCCCACAAAATTATATAGATTTCGACGCCCCGATGTAGAGGGGCGTGTGACAAATTCTCTCACAGCTCAGGGCTGTGATTCTGAATAATTTGTAGCTGTCTTTCCAGCAGACTGTAAGAGCTACGTCAGCCTTAACATTTCCTTCTTTACCAAAGTTGTCAGGAAGCTTAGCACTAAGTTTTGCATATGCAAATGCTATAGCCTTTATAAACAGAGATGTTCTTTTTCCATATATATTTCAAGTCCTTCCCATTAGGTCCTTTACCCTGTTATTGTGTTTTATTTTTTCTTTGAGTATACTGTAAACTACTTCATATCTTTTTTTTTTTTTTTTTAAGTGGTAATGTTGAGAAGAGAATGCAATCAGAATCCATGGTTTAAATGGAGTTAAATCATCTTTGGTCAATTGACCAGGGGATAGCAGAGGCTTTTCTCCTTCTCTCAACCTTTGTATTTTCTTACATTTTAAAAAGAGCCACTGAGTAATAAGCCTGTACCAAGATCCCATTGTCAAAGAACTTGCTTCACGTTTCCCCTAGTTGACATGTAAGGTTTCTGTTGTTTTGCTATTGATCTCATCTATTGATGATGGAGGACCACAGCAGCCTCCCTTGGGTGCCATGATGTCAAAAGATCCCAGATCCACCTGCAAACTGCTCATTGCTCATAGACTAGAGCTGAGGAATGTGTTTCAACTGGTCTTTGGAGTTTCCTCTTCTTCCCATCTTCTTCAATTACTTCCCAGCTACTTAGCATGGCATGTGGATTGTTATTGTGATGCAAGTGATACTGAACTCAGTGGGGATTCTATAATGTAGTCAAGATTGCAATATACGTATATAAACATTGAAAGGTAATTCTTTGAGCTAAGTTTTGGACATACTTAGCCTGATGAATAATAGGTAATTCAATAAACATTATGGATGGGAGGAAGGGAGGGAGGGAGGGAGGGAGGAAGGAAGGAAGGAAGGAAGGAAGGAAGGAAAAATTCCAGCCGGCATCATGTTGTCAATAAACTCTCTGAAGATTCTGGGATCTAGATAACCTCATAGCTTCTTTAAATCCCTGGGAGCCTGAGGTATTAAACTTGGAACCGAGGGCCATAAAATGGGAGAAATATCCTTACTCCCATAAACACTAGGGGGAAAAAAGAAAGAAAAAAATGTAACCTTGATGTCTTCCTTTGGTCTATAAAGGTATTACTTCTAGAGATCTCTCGAATTGCTTGCATATGATATGCCTAGAAATGATTAGAAGCCTGAACAAGCAGTATCCTCTTCCTTACCCGCTCTGTACCCAAACCTTGCAAGCAGTCCTAATACTGTGGTTCAGAAGAAATAGTGAAAAACTTCACAAAAGAAAAAAGAGTCAAGTCATCTATGGATGCTGAGAGTCACACACACACACACAGTCCTTCTCCTGTCTCCCTTGAAGGCAGAAGAAACCCAATAGGTGGTTCTTTCTGTCCTACCAAGCTCTCTGAAGTGGGTGCTCACATGGCTGGCTGGAATCTGGCCTCTCTCTCTCTTTTCCTGGGTCATGGCACCTACACCACCTCACACATCTGAGAATCTACACTAACTCTTCTCCTATCCAACATATCCTTGGCTCTGTGCTCTTCCTGATTCATAATCCTGAAACCTGCAGTTCACAGCTCCTCCCCACAAAATAAATAAAAAACATCGTCTTAGAAGAGGGGAAAACACCTCTCTGCACCTTTCCTTGACTTTGCCATATATTTTTCTCCTCTTTAACCGTCTCAAAGAAACCACAGAAAATAAGAAAAAGAAAGTAAAGAGACTCATATCTGATGAAGTGACCAAAAACATAATCTCACTACATCCTTCTGTCCCAACGTTTAGCCAATATTAGAGCAAAGTGTAGCAGAAACAGGGTAGGCAAAAATTAAACCCTGGCTCTACCACTTGCAAACTGAGTGGACTTGACAAGTTACTTCTCAGAGCTCTCCTTTCTCACTCAACAAAATGGTGTAATAATACCTATTGCACAGGGTTGCTGTGTGGACTCAAGATAATGTACGTAAAGCACCTGGAGTACACTCGGCTTTCAAGTCCGGGAGCTGTTGTTAACGCACATGCCTCATTCATGGCTCCCATCTATACTGAGTTGGAAAAGTGCCTTAATGGTGTCAAACAAGAGAGCATACTTCCTCGACCCAGGAGAGCAAACTGAAAGCACTGCAAAGGAAAAATGTATTGACACTGTGCCATTACCAGAACTAATAAACATTCACTGGAAAGTCCCTTGGTGCCCATAAGCCATTACAAATCTACCAACCTTGAGTCTGTCTAAGCATGTTTTTAAGCAATTTATACTTTTCAGCTTATAAAACCTACTGGGATAACAAGTTCCACCTGTTAGTCATAGCCCATAAATCTCCCCTTCACTAACACAACAGCCTCCAGGGAAGGTGATGAGACCCAGGGGAAGGAGTTCAGATGCTGTTTTCAAATGTGGGTTGAATCTGCCATTTTCTACCTGTAAGGGCTTAGATAAGTGGCTAACCTCCATGATCCTTGGTCACTTCCCTATGAAGTGGGGATAATAGTACCTAAGCCACACATGGTTCAACCTCAGAGATTTTGACCCACTCTTCCTTCTTCCAAGAAATGTTTTTTCCGCATAGATAGGTATCTTGTTCATTTTATTAAAGTTTTTATCCAAAGTGCACCTATGTAAAATGTCCCATGTCTATACCCTAAACACTTAAAAAACAAGACAAACCTTTTTTCAGACATTGGACAATAAGCAGAAAAGTTACTGAGAGTAGGGAATAAGGATGAGCTTTATGAATGCATTGGTTGGCTGTCTGGAGTTAATTTCTGGAACTCAGAATAGGCAGAAGAAGCCCAAACTGAGATTGAAATCTTGCTAAGTTGAAGAGACTAAGATAAGAACACTATGAGACAGAGGTAACTGGAATTTTGTGGGGAAGAATACCAGAAAGGAGAGAGCTAAGCAGAGAAAATTTTCCCCAAATCTGTGTAAGGTTCCCCTTCCTGTCATTGGATGAATGCTAATTTGTGTGTGCATGGGGTTAAACTCTACAAGACTGTGCAAAGAAGGGCTGCTGGGGAACTATAAGTTGAACAATTCCCATTGCTCACATGTAGCTGGGAGACATTTGAGTTTCTACCAGTCAGAATGGAGAAAACTCACTAAAAACCGATGACCTTCAGTAGAGACCCCAGACAACACCCAGTAACTGCAGAATATACATTTCAGTCAAGTGCACATGTAAAACACTGTTGGATGATATGGTGGTCCATAACAAGTCTAAATAAACTTAAAAGAACTGCAATCACATGGATATGTGCTCTGACCATAATGAAACTAAATAATAAATCAATAACAAAAAGATATCTGAAAAAAACCTAAATATAAATAAGTAACATACATGTAAATAATCCATGAGCCAAAGAAGAAATCACAAGAGAAATTAGAAAATACATAACAGAATGAAGTAAAAATAGAACATAACAAAATTTGTGGGATGCAGCTGAATCAGTGCTTAGAGAGAAATGTAAGGCTATAAATACTTATGGTTTTTAACAAGAGAAAGACCTAAAATCAATTACCTAAGATTTCACCTTAAGAAGCTAGGGAAGAAAAGACAAATTTAACCCCAAGTAAGGAGTAGAAAGAAAATAATAAAAATGAGAAGGGAAATCAATGAAATAGAATATATAAAACAATAGAAATGTTAAATAAAAGCAATAAACCCAATTGAATTTGTTCTTTGAAAATATATTTTTAAAAAACAAGGTTTATCTCAGGAATGAAAGATTGATATATCATTAGAAAATCAGGCAATGTAATTCACCATACTAACAAACACAAAGAAAATAAAAACCATACAATTATTTCTTTGAACTAGAGAAAGTATTTGAGAGAATTCAACTTTCATCTCTGGAATAAAATAGAAATAAAAGGAAACATCTTTAACCTGTAAGGGGAATCTGCAAACAAACAAACAAAAACCTACAATTAGCTCCATATTTAGGGATATGAGACTGAGAGATTTTCTACAAGATTGGGATAAGGCAAGGCTCTCCACCCTCATCAATTCTATTCAACAATCTATTGGAGATCCTAGCCAATGCAATAAGATAATGAAAAGAAATGAAAGAAATACAGGCTGGAAAGGAAGAAGTAAAACTATTTATTCTCAGATGATATTATCATGTACATAGAAAATCATAACAAATACCTGAAAAACTTCCAGAACTAATTAGTACATTTAGGAAAAATTATAATAAACAAGAACAATATACCAAACCCAATTGTAATTATATTTAATAACAGCAAACAATTTAGAAATAAATTTTTTAATGCCATGTGTAATAATATCAACAACAAAAAATACTTAGGGATAAATTTAACAAAATATGTGTAAGACCAGAACACAGAGAACCATAAAACACTTCTGAGAGTAATTAAAGAATTCCTAAGTAAATAGTAAGAGAGTTCCTGTTCACAGACTAGAAGATTCAACATTTTTAAGGTGTCAATTAGCCCCAAACTGATCTAGAAAGTCAATGCAACTCCATTCAAAATCTCAGCAATCTCTTCCTTAGAAATTAACAAGATGATTTAAAAATGTATGTGAATGCAATAAACCCAGGATATCCAGAGCAAATCTGACATAGAAGAACAAACATGAAGGATTTATACACCTCATTTCAAGACTTTCGACAAAGTCAGCAACTTTCCCTTTAAAAGGCCAGATAGTAAATATTTTAGGCTTTGCATGCCATATAAAACTCTTTAAAGATATAAAACCATTTTTAGCCCATAGGCCGTACAAATCAAACTATGGCTGGATTAGGCCTAGAGACTTTAATTTGCTACATGACAAACTTCCCTAACAATAGTCAAAATAGTGTGGAAATGACGTAAGGATAGATATATAGGTCAATGGAACATAATAGTGTCCAGAAATAGACCCACACATATATAGTCAATTTGATTTTTGGAAAGAGAGCCAAGGTAATCCAACAAGGAAGACATTAGGCTGCACTGCCCAATAAGACAGGGTTGGAGCTGAAGACATAATTTAGGGAGGCAAGAGTTTAATTTACATTTCATGGTTTTACAAACCTTCAGCAAGAGGAATAATCAATAATTTTTCATTCAGGCATTTAACCTTCTTAACTGTTTCCAAATCCCACATTGGTTGCTTGGTTGTTTACTGCTGTTCAGTCCTAAAAACAGGAACACATAAAAGTAACCATGACATGGTTTTACAACTGCTGAGGACACTCTTAAGGAAGTCCAATCTCTACCATGCCAAGAAATCTGCCACCCTTCCTCCTTATTTAAGACGGCTCCTTTAGAACTGGACCACTCCCCACCTTCATCCACTAAGTCACACAGCCCCAACCCCATCTTCTTGGGCAGTGCAGCCTAATCTCTTCCACAGGCCAAGATTTCATGAACAAAGACCTGTTAACTCTCTCTAGGAGGAAAAAGAATCACAGGTCTCAAAGACACAAAGTCCTACTGAAAAGTAGAAGGAAAGATGGGTTTTCCTCAGTGATGAGACTACTTCCAAGAAAACAAGACCTAGTCAATTTTTAAGTGTGTTAGTCTACTTTATTAATTTTTCAAGAAATTAATTGCCTTGTTGCCAGAATAAATAAGAAAATTAAAACTACTCATAATCTCACCCCCTGGAGATTAATGAATTAATATATTTGTTATACGCAGAGCTAGAACTAATTGTGAAACAGAAATTAAAAAAAAAAAAAAAACTCATAAGATGAAAAAACCTAAATGGGTAAACGACATGACAGCTAATTCACAAAAGAGGAACTAAAGCTGGTAAACAGCTTTATTCTTTCTTAAAGCCTAAAGTGCAAATTCAAACAATAGTGTTGTTCTAAATTTCACCTATTAAGTTAGCAACAAACAAAAATACTAGAGATACAAATCCACAATTATAGTTGCAGACTCTAACATACCTCTCTCAACAACTGATAAAACAATTAGGCAAAAAAATCAGCAAGGATATAGAAAAACTCAAGACCACCAACCAACAGGATCTAATCAACATTTACACAACACTCCACCCAACAACAGAATGCACACTTTTTTCAAGCACCTATGGAACATACATAAAGATAGACCATTATCCAGGCCATAAAAAAAAAAAAAAAAAAAAAAAAAACTTCAGCAGATTTAAAATAATTAAATCATACAGAGTGCATTCTCTGACCACAATGGAATCAAACTAGAAATCAATAACAAAAAGATAAAAGGGAAATCTCTAAACACTGGAAACTAGACAACATAGTTCTAAATAATCCATGGGTCAAAAAGGAAGTCTCAAGGGAAATATTTAAATACATTGAATTGAATAAAAATGAACTAAGATGAAAATTTGTGTGACAGAGCTAAAGCAGTGTTGAGAGGGAAATTTATAGCACTAAATTCATATATTAGTAAAGAATAAAAGTTTCAAATCAATTATCTGAGATCCACCCAAAGAATTAGAAAAAGGAGAGCAAATAAACCCAAAGCCAGCAGAAGGAAGGAAATAATACAGATAAGAGCAGAAACCAATGAAATTAAGAACAGAAAAGCAGTAAAGAAAAAAATCAGTGAAATAAAGAGCTGGTTCTTTGAAAAGATCAATTAAAATTTCAAATCTCTGATAAGACTAACAAAGAAGAAATAGAGAAGATATAAATTACTAATATCAGAAATAAAGCAGGGGATATCACTACAGACCCTGCAGACATAAAAAAGATAATAAGTACTATAAACAGTTTTGCATACATAAATTTCACAATTTAGATGAAATGAACCAATTACTCAACAAGTACAAACTATTCCAACACACCCAATCTGAAATAGATTACTTGAACAATAGATTTAAAAATCTATTGATCTATCTATAGATCTAAAAATCTCCCCCCAAAAAAGAAATATCCAGGCCTAGAGGATTTAAGTGTTTGAGAAGAATTAATACAAATTCTGGGGGTTTTTTCCAGAAAATAGAAGAGAAGGGTATACTTCCCAACTGATGCTATAAAGCCAGTCTTATCATGAATTCCAAAACCAGACAAAGGCAATACAAAGAATATCCCCCATGAATATAGATGCAAAAATTCTTAACAAAATATTAGCAGAGAGACTTCATCAATACGTTAAATAATTATACACCAAGATCATGCGGGGTTTATTCCAGGGATGCAAGTCTATTTCACTATCTGAAAGTCAATCAGTGTAATGCACCACATTAACAAGCTAAAGAAGAAAAATCACATAATCATATCATGATGCAAAAAAAAAAAAGCATTTGACAAAATCCAACACTCATTCATCATTTTTTAAAAATCTTTCAGAAAATTAGGAAGAGATAGATCTTCATCTATCTATTCTATCTATCTATATAGATCCTTTACTCTCAACTTGATAAAGAACATCTACAAAAATAAAACATAACAAAACCTATAGCTAACATCATAATTAATGATGAAAGATAGAATGCGTTCTCCCTAAGATTGAAAACAAAGCAAAGATGTCCACTTTCACCATGGCTATTCAACATAGTACTGGAAGTTTTAGCCAGCACAATAACACAGGAAAAGAAAAGAAAAGACATGCAAATCAGAATAAAACTATCCCTCGTTGCAAATGATCTATATGATACCAATAAACAGGATACAAGATAAAAATACAAAAACCAATTATATTTTGTATATACTACCAATGAACATATAGACAATGAAATTTTAAAATACAATAACATTTATGATCATTTAAAATAATAATAACCAGGTATGAATTTTCCAAAACATGTACAGGACTTGTATTTTGAAAACTACGAAATGCTGATGAAAAAAAAATCAAAGGTCTAAATAAATGCAAAGGTATGCCTTGTTCCTATATTAAAAGACTGAACATGAGAAAGATATCAATTCTTAAATTTATATACAAGTTTAATGCAATTCCTATGAAGATTTTGTAAATAAAGAGAAGATTTTTCTCAAATTTTTAAAGGACTGAAGTAAGTAAAGCTATTCTGAAAAAGAATAAAGTGAGAGGAATCATTCTACCTGATTTCAAGACTTATGTAGTTACTGGAATCAAGACTGTGTGCCTGCTCAAAAAATAAATAAACTCTTAATTAATCTTAAAAAGGACTGTGTGGTATCGATGAAGGACACATAGATTAATAGAACAGAATAAACAACCCAGAAATAGCCTGACACAAGTACAGACAGCAGATCTTGACAAAGGTGAAAAGCAACTCAATGGAGAAAGCACAGTTTTTTCAAAAAATTGTATCAGAACCACTGGATATCCATAACAAAAATAAATAAACCTCAATCTAAGTGTCATCTCTTACACAAAAACTAACTCAAAACTGGCTATAGATTGAAATGTTAAATATAAAACTATAACACTTTCAGAAAACAAACAAACAAACACAGAAGAAAAACCTTTGGGACCTGGGGATTGGTGAAGAGTTCTTAGATATAACACTGAAAACATGATCCATAAGAGAAAAAAAAATCAATAAATTGGACCTTATCAAAATTAAAAGCTTTTTCTTTGTGAAAGACCCTATTAAGACAATGAGAAGGCAAGCTACAGACTTGGAGAAAATATTTGAAAACCGCTTATCTGACAAAGGACTCATATCTAGAACATACAAAGGAATCCCAAACTGAAGATTTTTTTTTAAGTCAATTCAATTAGAAAATGGGCAAAAGACATGAAGAGAGATTACATAGAAGAGGACAAACAGATGGCAAATTGTTATATAAATGAGCCAAAAATGGCCTTTTTGTATTGGCTGCTTACTTCTTCACTGCAGGCTGAGACGCATTAGCCTAAAAGCCTGCTGGCACCAACTTGAATTTGTACACACCCAGCTGTTTTAAAGATAGACCAGCTAAGCAGATTTTTAGCCATTTATGGCTTCCTTGCTTTACATTCCCTGAAAAACCTCATTCCGTACCTGTTGACCATTGATAAGCTAGAGCCTTATGGTTATAAAACCACAAGCTACTATGGCCCTTAGGAGTTCTGTGACCCAGAGGCTCCCTGCTGTGCTGCTACATAAGCCTCCTCTCTGATCCTCCTCTATCCTTGACCTCCCCTCATTCTGAGTAGCAAGCCCTCAAGCCATAGCTTCCGAACAGACTTCTGCTAGGAGAGATTTCCCTTCACATGCAACCCTGTCCAAGCACCAGCCAATTAAGCCTGTTGTGTTTTACTATCTCTCCTGGTCATAACTTTTTTCTTGATCTGTCCAGAATCTCTCAATCCCCAGCCATAAACAAACACATGGAAAGATGTGCTGTATCGTTAGCCTCCAGGGAAATGCAAACTAAGACCATGATGAGATATCACTATATACCTATTAGAACAGCTGAAATTTAAAATATTGACAATACTAAATGCTGGTGAGAATGTGGAGAAACTGGATCTCTTACCTATTACTGGTAAAAATATAAAATGTACAACCACTCAGGGAAGTATTTTGGCACACGCAAACCAAACAACCCCAGGAATTATGCTCTTAGACATTTATTCCAGAGATGTAAAGGTATATGTCCACATAAAATCATGCACATGATTGTTTATAGAAGCTTTATTTGTAAAAACCCAAACTGTGCACAACTAAAATGTCCTTCAATAGGTGAATGGTTAAACTCTGGTTCATCCATACCATGAAACGCTATTCAGTGATAAAAGAAGTGAATTATTGATACATGCAACAATTTGGATGGATCTAAAAGGCATTATGCTGAGTGAAAAAGCTCAATCTCCAAAGGGCAAATACTGTATAATTCCATTGAAATAACATTCCCCAAATGACAAAATTATAGAGATATGCAGTGGATCAGTTGTTGCCATGGGACAGGGATCATAGAGGGGAAGGGTGTAGGTGTGACTATAAAGGGATAGCACTAGGGAGATACTTGTGATCGAATAATTCTGAACTTGACTTCAGGCGTGGTTACACAAACACACATGACATAGAAAAATACACATACATTGTGCCGATGTCAAATTCATGGTATTGATATGGTATCATTATTATGTTAAGATATGGAGAGGGTTAATTTCAACTGGCACGGTGAAACTTCTCCTCAACAACTTTACTTAGCCAGTTTGTCATTCCCCCTGTAAAGCCCACTGAGACATTATCACTCCCACTGTAGTCTGCTCTCCAGGACTCTGTGTTCTAATGCTCCCACCAATTGAGCTGCCTGTTTACCAAGAGTACGTTGTATCTGTTCTCAAGCCTGTTGGGACCACTGGAACTGTTTTTCTAATTACTTAATTTAAATAAACATAATAAAAACCAATGAAATATTAGTGAGATAAGTAGGAAAGTGGCTGTTTCATTCAAAACGAAATTGAAGGCTTTGGAAAGACTCAAAAAAAGCCAAATTATGGATGTCGAATTAGGGGTGGGTGAGTCAACAGTAAAAGATTCAGAGGGGGTAAGAATTTTAAAAATCCAGAAGAATGCTGCATTCAGGTGGTCTCACAAAGACCTCTAGTTCTTGCTCTCTTTTACAGAATCCTAAAGGGGAAATTTCAGACAATGCATTGAGGGTAATTCTTATGCAGGAAAGACAACACAAAAGCCCAAACAGGGGACACACACACCATGATCTTGGCTCTACATCAAATGATTAGCAATGTAATAGATTTAGACATAGACATAGGTAAAAGAAAATGCTTAGGGTGTGTTTGTATAATCCTTGATTCTCCATTTTAACTAACTACCACTTCCTGCTACTTCTAATAAGGTTCCTCCTGTACTGCCATATACATATTTGACAATGTGCATCAAGAACCACCCCAAAAGTTCTACTCTCTCATCTCCTCATCTCACTTTGGGAAATTTCACCTAAGGAAATGATTCAAAAATCTAGAAAAAGCTATATGTGCAAAGATGGAATATTTATATAGTAAAAACTTGGTTTATGATTCACCTAATGCCACTGTCCTTATTTTCTTTGAAGGGTTTATACCCCACCTCCACTGTGTATAGTCTTGGTGCTACTGTGCAGCTAGGCATTCAGGCTTCACCTCTCCTAGGTCTGTGCATGTGACCCAAGCTAGGTCAGTCACATTTTCTCTCTCTCTCTCTCCCTCTGTAGTGGAATAACTCAAGGAGAGGAAACCAGAGCTAACATGTATTCAATCTAACAGCAAAGCTCTAACCAGATCATCAAGCAGTTCCTGTAATCCTGATCCCCAGAATTTCCCCAACTCTTGGGTTTTTTGTTCACCTGGTTCTTCAATCTCCTTATGAACTTTGAGAACTCATCTATACGCTTCACATAAATCCCTTCTCTGCATAAGCTATCCAGAATTGGTTTCTGTTACTTGCCAATAAAGAACCCTAACTGATTTGATTTATAAAAGTAGAAAAATTCAAAGAATTGGAAAATGGCAACATATAGTTTAGCCACTCAAGGAAATATTATGCTGTCATTAAAAATTACAGTTATTAGGATATATAATACAATAATGATGTCTCTAATAAAATATTTGTGGGGAAAAAAGTCAAGGTGCAAAATCTTACATGCAGTATAATTACAACTATGTAAAATATACACAGAACTTCAAAATAATAATATGGTTGGGATTATGTTTTTTGTTTGTTTTTCATATTTTTTTACATTTTACTAATTGAACTGCCGTCTTTTTTCAAAATAGAAAAGCTAATTTTTATGTTTGTTCAGTTTTTAAGTAGGAAAAGAAACAGATGCAAACACTTTGGTCCTTTATTGTTGTCACTGTCTGTCTTTATAATGGGGCATGAGTTCTCCCATTGGCTCACTGCTTAACTGTCTGTTGCCATATAATGGATATTGCACCTCAGATTCTTGAGTGCCTAGGATGGGCTGGGCACAGTGCTAGAACTTTACACCATCTCTAATCCTTATAACAATCCTATGAGGTCAATAATATTGCTCCCAATTTTCAGAAAAACAATTGAAGCCTAGAGTTTGTAGCAGCTGAAGTCCCCATGATAAGTGACAGAGACAGGATTCAATTAGCATCATGTATCACATATGTTCTATAGCACAATTTTGTTTATATATGAAACAAGGTATTAAAATTAACATTTCATTAAAATGAAAATCTGAATTTTCATCCAGACACTAATATACAATAGGTATGAACATTTCCAAGTGAGAAATCACTATAGACTTTCAAAGTAAATTCTTGAGAACAATTTCCCAGGCCCCTCACCCACTTGGATGATATAAAAGGGTAGAAAAATAGAGAAAGGAGAATTCTGTGAGTAGGCTTATTTGGGAGAGAGCTGTGCTGGAAGTCTCATTCCCTCTCCCAGGTGGTTAGAGGGTTTCTTTCACAGAGCTACTCAGAAGAGACCCCTACATGTGGGAGCAGCTCAGCAGATGGACTGGGGTCCATTTCCTCCAGGGAAATCAACAGAAGGGGCAACGGGCTGGCAAGTGCAATTCCAGGGTTGTCAGGGCCAGGGATGCTGATTGCTTCCTCGGGACCAAGTGAGGTCCCCTGCGGCAAGATCTGAGTTGATTTGTCTCAGTTCTGGTCAATTAGGGCAGCTTAGAGGGACCAAGGCACCCAGCAGCAAGTAGCTGGATGGAACTCCTAGAGGTTGGGGAAAGGAGTCACAAGTCACCACCCAAAATAAAGATGGATCCAAGGACTTACAGGGGAGGAGAGCCCAGTAGGAAACTTCTGAAGAGTACACAAAAGAGTCACAAGTAAGAGAGACAGCTATAACCATCCACTGGGACCAAGGAATCCACGTGCCACACACAAGACAGCACCAGTTCAAGAAGGGCCTCCCTTTACCCTAGCACCTTTCTCCCCATCGGACCCTGGCAGGGTTAGACACAGGGCAGCTAGGAGGCTGGAAATAAGAGAAGAGCAAAACAGAGGAGAGAGAAGCTTCCAATGAAGCCCATATTCCCCACATCACGCTTCCCACTGGCATCAGGGAAGAAGATTTAAAGCCAAATCCAGCTCAGAACTTAAATATTATCTTGGACTAAGCTTTCAAATTACTGTATTAAGACTGCATTTTTGGGAACTTCCCTGGTGGTCCAGTAGTAAAGAATCCACCTTCCAATGCAGGGGACACGGGTTTGATCCCTGGTCGGGGAACTAGGTTCCCACATGCCACGGGGCAGCTAAGCCTGCGCGCCACAACTACAGAGCCCACATGCCCTGGAGCCTGCGCGCCACAACTGGAGAAGAGAAAACCCGCACACCACAGCTAGAGAGAAGCCCGCACGCCACAAAGAAAGATTCCGTATGCCACAACTAAGACCTGACACAGACAAAAAAATTTTTAAATTTAATTTAAAAAAAAAATTAAAGAAATACTGCATTTTCAACCAAAAGTGACTGTCAAACTGTTGAAACTGTGTACAAGCCCCAGTGTCCTTATTTTTTGAAGTAAAAGTCTGACTCAAGAGTTAATGATTGGGAAACGTGAAGATGTAGAAACAAAGAATAGCTGTTGGGCTGGAGAACAGGTAACAATTTAGACTATAAATCTGCCGAATAGCAGAATCACAGAACCCCCAGTTCCCTGAAAGATATAGATAAAGGCCTGATACACATTCCTAAATTGTTTTTACAGGAAGCAGACCCCCACCAGATGACCAAAACTGCTGACCAAAAGAACATGGACCCTAGATTGGTCGAAACCAGAAGGTTGATGATGCTTGAAACTTCACCTTGAAGCCAATCAATCCCAGAATTGTGTACAAGCTGATCATGCATGCTGCAGCCCCCTCCCTCACTCTTCCTTTAAAGCCTCTTGCCTGAAAGTCATCAGGGAGTTCAGGTATTTTGAGCATGAGCTGCCCATTCTCTTTGCTTGGCACCCTGCAATAACTGCTGTACATTCCTTCACCAAAACCCAGTGTCAGTAGATTGGCTTTACTGTATGTGGGCAAGCAGACACAAGCTTGGTTTGGTAACACTTCTTGTACTTAGGAGTGAGCAGAAAAGCCATGGCACCTGCCAGAATTCCTATGCAGAGACAGGGGAAATAATTCCCACTGAAGAAAACACTCAAGGGAGGAACAGAATTTTTTTTTAAGTCATGTTTTAATATGTCATGAGCTGTACTTGTTCAACATTACTGGTTGAACCCACTGGTTTTATTTATAGATGTCTGTCTGGCTGACTAGGCCTGTGCTCTAGGACAGGGCCTAGGGTTTGTCACCACAATATTCCCAATACTTAGTACAACACTTGGCACATAGTAAGAGTTTATCAGATTCTCTCCCCACTGATCACACTACCTAAAGAAATGGTGGATGAGCCAGGAAGATTATCTTATTTCCATATGATACGTTCAGTAACTTATTTGAATTTCTCACATCTTGAGAGAGATTGGGAAACAATTTGTTTCCTTTATTTAACAGATTCTGGCATTGACCTCTTTAGGTATCCAAAACAGCATTGTTTGAGATTATTTCAGGGCACTATGTTTTTTCCAAAATAGCATTTTATTGTTGTTTAAAGTAATTCTGAGAGCACTCCATATTAAATATTTTGTGTTAAATCTTCTCTGATGTTTTTAGAGGATATATAAGAGAAACAGAACCCAAACTATAGGTAGACAGAGAGATAGATAGACAGACAGACAGATAGATAGATAGATAGATAGATGATTGATTGATTGATTTTATGAAATTGACTCATATGATTTGGGAGGCTGGCAAAGCCAAAATCCATAGAGCAGGCCAGCATTCTGGAGACCCAGGGAAGAGTTGATGGTACAGTGTTTAGTCCAAATTTCACAGGGCAGAAGTCTGGAATTCCTTGTTGTCTTGAGGAGAATTCCTTCTTCTTCAGAAAACCTGTCTTTTCCTCTTAAGACTTTGAACTGATTGGACGAGGCCAACCCACATTGTGGAGGATAATCTGCTTTACTCAAAGTCCACTGATTTAAATGTTCATTTCATCTTAAAAAAATGCCTTTACAGAAATATCTAAACCGGTCTCTCACCCAGCAACTGGGCACCATGGCCTAGCCAAGTTGACACACAAAATTAACCATAATAGGGGGAAAGATTTACCTTAGATCAAGAATACAGGACATTATGGGGGTAAACATGCCTCTCCCCAGTGCTCCTGGACTAGGGGAAGTTAAAAAGTTTTCCCAACATTATTGTCATACATGAGTTGGAGATTTTTTCTTTTTTTCTTTCTTTGCCCAGGTCTTCTAGAAAGAAGAGCCTGAGGCAGAGTTTAGTTGCTTACAACTTATATGGAAGGGCAAGCCCAGGGCTCTGACAATGAAGGAAAATGGGAAGAGGGGAAAGGGAAAACATGATGCCTTGTGGGGCAGTGTATTGCCCTGTGGGTCATCACTTCACAGTGAGCTAAGAGCCTCAGCATATCACTCATAAGGCTTGCTCACCCAGTACTGTACACAGATGGGCCAAGAAGAGAGAGACCGCCTCAAAGTGGTACCAAGGAGAGAGAAGGAGATATTCATCTGTCTGACTCACTCCTTCTCCTGCTTCCCGTTGGCCAAGATTGACTCCACAAGGACATAACCGCATACACACACTTCCCGATGCATCATCTTGGGGACTGCTCAGGAAGCCAGGTCCCAGGTTCCCACACCCTGTGGCATGGTGTCAGGTCCAACTTCACAAATGGAGCGGTGACCTGACAAGGTGAGGTGTGAACAAGAGAGAAAGAAAGAAGCAGAGGAGGACATCTGAGAAAACTAAAGTTTGTATCCCAAGACACATCAACTTTAGGGAGTGAATAAAAACAGAAAAACAGTGAGAAAGGGTGATTAGAGTCGAATGCTGATCCTATTTGTAAGTGCCTATTTGGAGAGCCTGAGGTGAGATTTTGATTCCCAAGGGTTAGGGGAAAAGAGCTTTGGAGTCACATGAGTCAGAGTTTAAATCCGAGCCCAGCCCCTTTCCAGCTGTTACCCTGAGCCCCCTTCATTTCTCAATCTGTAAACCCAGGAGAATGAATGCTCCCTGCAGCCAGGGCTGTGATGAGATTTAAATGAAATCTTGTCCCTAGACTGACACACAGAAATGCTCAATCAGGATAAGATTTCTTCCTTTTCCTTATTTTATCCAACATTCTTCATCTGCCCTATAGTAAGATATTCAGAGAAGGAGTTTAAGACCTGAATAACTATCCACGATCACTTTCAAATCTCATGGATGTGTACATTCCAGGTAAAAAGAAATATAGGAATAGTGTAAGAGTTATTAGCTACATGGTATGAATTTTAATGAAATTTAATTTTAGAACAGTTTTCTGAACATATTCTTAGCTTTCATCACTCAACAAATATTTGTGAAGCATCCATGTGTCAGGCATAGATTCATAGGCTGTGTTTTGGTAAATTTATGCCATTAGAGGTAGATATTTTTAGAATCCGTTGTGGCAAGCAGAACATCATTTTGATAATAGTAAACTGTTAAAGCAAATCCATTGGTCTTTTTGCAGCTCAGGAAGTGGGTCTGGGGATATTGTTGGCAGGAGAGGGGACCACATGGTAACTGCTGTAACAGAGGTGGTGTTACATAAAGGAACTTGTTCTTGTTCAATTGTGCCTTGCTTTAGTACATGCTATTCCCACGAGCTAGATTTCTCGTCTTTATCCTTCAAAAAAAATCTCTAGGCAGCCATCTATTCCCTTCCTTTACCATAGCCCTAGTCTGGTTCAGATACCTGTCCTCTGCCTTTCTCCATCACAGCACCCATCATACTCCATTGCTGCGTAGTTGCTGATTTTCTGGTCTATATTACCACATTGAATAACAGCTCCTTGTGGACAGACTCATGCCTATTCATCTGGCTAAGTCCAGGGCCTGACACAGTGCTTGGAACATATTGGGCACCCAATGGAGGAAGAGAGGGAGCAAAAGAGGAAGGAAACCTACCACATTAATACATAAATAAATTAGTTAATATATAAATACATATATAACTGGGTCAGTATATAAAAGAGTAGGCATTATGTACAGTTATATAGGAGTATATAGAACATGAATTTTGATAAAGTAATTTTGTAATAATTTTGGTTTTAATTTTATAGTTTTAGCATCTCCATTTTTTGGCCAAAGAACCCTAATTTTTTGTTCTTACTGAAGAAACTGAAAGAGAGAAAAGGAAAGTTATTCTCTTCAATTCGCAACTTATAAATGGACAGAAACCCCATTCAAACTAAGTTCAGAGAATTTATTGGCTCTGGTCTTTGAAAGTCCAGGGAGTATATCAGCTTCAGGAATAGCTGGATCTGCGGGCTCTTTCCAATTCTCAGTGTTCCTTTGGGTCAGCTTTTCAGATTCAGACTTACCTCACTGATGCTTCTAGAAGCTCCAGTGAACAAAAGTACAGTTTTCCAACAGCTCCAGCAAAAGTCTCAGAACTGAATCCCACTGGTCTGTCTTGGGTCATGTGCCCATCTCTGAACCAATCATTGTAGTAAGGCAGATGATCATATAGGCCTCGGCCATAGTTCACCCCTGGAATTTGGGGCAGTATCAGAGCCCCCTGTACACCATGGATAAGAGTGGGAGAGATGCCACTCTCCAAAAGGACATGAAGGTGCTGTCCCCAGAGGAGGGAATGGTTTTGCTGGATGGCAGAACAGCATCTGATCAAAACAAGGTGATGATAAAGTCAAGAGTGGAGTTGATGGCCTTCTATGAGAAAACTTCCAAAGTTCTTGAGGGGGTGGGGGTAGCAGTTGGAAATGGAAGGAGGGGAGGGAGTGGAAAGATAAAAGGAGGGAGACTGAGAGACACAAGGTAATGGCCAGGCTGCACTGGGTAAGGACAGAGAACAAAGAGGGAGGCAAGCAAGACGGCCAAGTGACAATGTGGACTGGACAGGTGACATGAAGACCAGTACTTCGAGAGGATCTCTCATGCATGGGTACCACCCTAGAAGCCTATCCACTTCCATTTGACTTTGTTAAAATCCTAGAATCACATTTCCAAGTTTAGGAAAACTTCCTTCTCTTTGTTCCTTCAAAAGGAGCCTGGTCTTTGAAATCTGGCTTCCAAAAAAATAGCCAATTTTATTATTATTATCATTATTAATCTCCTGATTGAAGAGGAAGGTCATGGGATTAGCAGTCCAACAGACCCTGTCAAATCCCTGCTTTGCCACTTGACAGCTGTATGAACTTGAACAAGTCGCTTCCCCCTCAGAGCCTCAGTTTCCAGAGCTGTAAAATAGGAGTCAGTCAGGATTTTGTAATATGTGACAGCCACCAGTCAAGTCCCAGAAGTGCTCAACTCCTGTGAGCTATCACTGTTACTCATGGCACTGTAAAATTTAGAGATCTAAAAAAGCCCAGCCATGAGTTCCTCACAAGTTCATAACTAAAGCCAGCAGGACAGGCCCCAGATGTGTCTGCAGCCTGTGGAATTTTTCATTATGGAGCAAATGCTTCCACTTTCTGAAGATCAACATTAACCCAGGTATTTCTTTTTCTTTTTTCTTTTTTTTTTCCATACCACCATTAGACTCTGCTCAGGATTCTCAGAGGGAAACAGTACTTAGATAATTCATTTTTAATCATCTGAGCCACACAAGAAAATTTCCTTCTTATCAAAAGATGAAAAAGCAGAAATGAGGGCAAGAGCTAAAGGGGAAAGGGGTTTTGCTGGATCTGAACTTAAGCTATGACCTGCACTTGTAGAGAAAAGTCAGTGACCTGCTGGTTTCCACACTGAGTGGGCCCACCCTCTACCACATGAGCTTGCATTTCATCCCTTTAGTCATCCACCCAGTTATTCGTCTCCCAACACTCACTGACTGCACTCTGCACCAGGTTTGAGGCTGGGCACCAGGAACAGTGTGAAATAAGACCTGTCCTTCACCCTAAGTAGCTCATAATCCACAGCTGGAGTCCATGAACTGTTTTAATAAAGGACCAGATAAAAGTAAATCATTTAGACTTTGCAGGCTGCGTGGTTTCAGTCGCAGCTACTCATCCCAGCCGTCGTAGCACGAAAGCATCTAGAGACACCGGGTATAGGAATGGGTGGAGCTATGTTCCAATAACCCTTGACAAGCAGCCCTAGTTTGCCCACCCCTGCTCTAGAGGCAGAGGATGCCACAGGCAAATAAATACAAGGCTTTTAATTGTCCCAAGACAGAGATGAAGGCAAGAGGGAACAATGGCTTGTGCTGGAATTTAGGCACAAAACTAGGAGAGATGATTAAATATGGGGGAACTTTTGAGGCTTATTGGAGAGAAGAGTCATTAAGGATGATGCCTAGGTTTCTGGCCTGGGCAACTGGGTGGTAGCCCTTACTGAGGCTGCCCCAAGGGGAGGGTCATCCAAATCAGTGTCTCTCAACCTTTTTTAAAATTATCACCCCTCATCTGGAGCCTTTTTAGACATTATTTTCTTAACCACCCCCCATAAAATTCTAATACCACCAATGTACTATATATATTTGTGCACTGATATACATCTCTGCTTTATACATAAAGAGAGTAAGAGGTTTTTTCCCTACCCACAAGAGACAATTTTCATCCCCTTGGGAGCAGGTTAGCCCCTGTCGAGAATGCATGGTCTAGATCTAGGAGAGGTGACTCTATCTCCTGCCTATCCATGGCCTTTGAGGGGCCATGGCCAGAACCCCGAGATGTCCAGAGGAAGACCATGTTAGAACACAGCAGGGCAATGTCAACTTCCAGGGCTCTTGTTACCTTCTCAACCTTCTGAACCTTCTGGGATTACTCTGCCCCAGATTTTCACTTGGCTTTTCACCCACAGTCACAAGGTGATTAAAAAAAAAAAAAAAAATGCATATTCACAATTGGCACCATAACTCCCCTTAAGAAGAGGATCCTAATTTGATGTGGAGAAAATACCTAAAGAAGTGCTTTGGGTAGAAGATGAGAGCCTTGGTGTAGGTATTACTGGAGAGGGGTGTAGAAAGCATTTACTGTTCTGGAGAACAGGATGGGGTGGAAAGAGAAGCTAGGGCAGACCCAGCAAGACAGGAAGGCCACCTGAAACACATGGATCCCTTCCCTCAACCTGCAAATCTTCAAGGAATGCAACAAGCATACCCAAGATGTCCCACACAAGCACATTTCTTGTGGGAAGATGTGAAGGGGCTGGGATTTGCACCAGAGAGGAAGGCAAAGGAAGGTGAATGCATGAAGGTGCAGCAGGCAGACCCCAAGCAGGTGAGCCCAGGAATAGAAAAACTCTGGAGGTGTCTCGTTTCCAAGACAACATAACTGGGAGCATGAGATGATCCCACTCAAATTTCCGGGTCCAGAGAGGCCCAGGAAGATGGCCAAGGATTGCTTTTTATATCAGCTCCCATAAGCGTGCAAGCCACAGAAGACCCAGCAAAAAGTTAAGCAACCAGGAAGTATAATCTCAGGAATAAAATGTTCAGAGGGAGAATATCTCAGGGTTGGTTCATTCAATCCTAACATTGTCATGCATCTTCCATCTTTCCCCTGCCATCCTTGTCACGTGGGCCATGTCTCCCTTCCGGGGTTCCCAGGGGCTACCACAGTTAGAGCCACATCTAGAGGCAGAAAAAGTGTGAGTAGCTGTTGTGTAAAAGAGTGAAGAAAACTTTCCCAGATTCTCACCTGAACCCTGAGTCCTCAGCACACATCTCAGAGGTAATGGATTTATCATAGATCCTTGTCCATAGCAGCCCCAGGCAAGAAGAATGGAATGAACTTGATTAGCCAAACCAGTGATTCTCAGAGTGCAGTCCCTGGATCAGCAACCTCAGCATCACCTGGGAGTTGCTTAGAAATGCAAATCGCCAACCCCAGCCCAGGCCAACTGAATCAGAAACTTCAGTGGTGGGACCCAGCAATCCATGGTTTAGGGAGCCCTCCAGGTGATTCAGATGCACCCTGAAGTTTTGAAACTAAGCACCTGGCTTAGACTAATAAACATGCATCCCTGTGACTTACCTGTCCTGCAGGTGGCTACCTGAGCATGAGAGAGGCCAATTGGAAAGTCAGCAGGGTGGAGAGCCTGTACTCTCATCACTTGGCAGGGCAGACATGAATGAATTCCTCATGGATCAGGTGGACCCATGAAAGTACCTGGGCTTAAGCATCTTGCCAAAGGCAAGACAATGCAAGACTTTAAAGGAAAGATCTTTGCCCCACATCTAAAGATTAGCAACAAAATGTATACTGCTATTTTATAGAGTAAAATAAAATGCTTAAGATATGTTGGTATAATCTTGTTTTAAATGATCAATTACCTATTTAAATTACCAATTTCCCTGTTGCTTTGAATAAGAAAGGAAACTTAAACACCTCTCAACAACTGATAGAATAAGCAACACCCTAAAAAACATTATAAAGATGTAGGCTATCTAAACAACATGATTAACAAATCTGACCCAATTGACATATATAGAACACTGCATACATCCACAGAAAAATACATTTTTTAAGTGCACATGGATTTACCAAAACTAGCCACATTGCTAGGTCATGAAGCAAAGGTCCACAAATTCCAAAGGACTGAAATTATATTGAGTATGTTCTCTGACTGTGATGGGATTAATCTAGTTAACAATAACAAGAATATTTTCAACATTTGGAAATATTTGGAAATTAAGCAACATGCTTCTAAATAACCCACTAGTCAATGAAGAAGTCAAAAATAAGAAATAAGAAATCATCTTGCACTAAATGCTAAGGAAAATATTACATGGTTGTGGGCCACAGCTAAAACTGTGCTTAGGAGGAAATATATATCAAGTATAACTTTAACTGCGTGTATCTAGAGAAAAGAAAGTCTGAAAATGAATAATCTAAGTATCTATCACAAGAAGTTAGAGGAAGAGGAGCAAGTTAAGTCCAAATGAAATTGAATAAAGGAAATGATAAAGAGTAGAAATTAATTAAATAAAATGGAGACTTAAATGAAGTCTTACGTGGAAAGCATCTAGTGTGTAACAACCACAAGGAATGAGTAGCCGTCTTTCACTTTAGTTGGAATACTGCTGGTGTTTCCCCATTCAGCATAATCCTGGCTTTGGAGCTAAGTATATTTTATTATGTTAAGGAAGAATCAATTGATTTCTATTTCATTAATAATCGTTGAGTTGTGTCAAATTTTGTGTTGAGTTGTGTTTGATTGTTTCAGCAATCATAGAGGTAATCTGGTGATTTTTCTCTTTAAATCATTAATTTAATCAATTTCCTAATATGAAATCATCCTTGAATTCCTGAAATAATACTTGGCCCTATAATGTTATTTCTGTTACATTTTCTTTCATTTGTGAGAGTTCTTTTCAAGTCTTTTATTGTGATGCTACACTGTGGTCTCTAATACTTTATTTAGATTGTTGTATTGATATTCATAGGTGACTTTGGTCTTTCAGTTTTCTTTTCATCTCAATCTTTATCAGGTTTTACTAACGTTAATGTCACTATTTTTTAAAAAAGAAGAAAAACATGTTTCTTTTCCTTTTTCTTTGTTCTAGATTCGTTTAAATAAAATTGGAATTATCAGTTATTTAACATTTTGCCTTGAAGAATTATAGATTTAGAGAAAAGTTGTTTTTTAAAAAAGTACAAATTTACCATACCCCAGATTCCCTAAATCTATATGTCATTTTTTCTGAGTCATTTAAGAGTAAGTTATACATATAACCCTTTAACCCTAGATACTTAAGTGGGTATTTTCTGAACACAAGGACATACTCTTACAAATCCACAAGACAATTGTCAAAATCAGGAAATTAACATCTATACAATCCTATCATCTAATCTATAGACCTTATTAAATTTTATCAGTTTTCCCAAAAATGTCTTTCATGAAACTTTTTTCTCTAGTTAGGACCCAATCCAGCATCACATGTGTATTTATCATGTCTCTCCAGTCTCCTTTAATCTGGAGCTATTCCTCAGTCTTTGTCTTTAAAAATCTTGATATTTTCGAAGAGTGCAGATTATTTATTTTGTGTAATATCCCTCAACTGGAGTTTTCTGGTGTTTCTTCGTGACTAGATTTAAGTTATAATTTTTTGTCAGAAATGCCACAAAAATGAGGTGATGTCCTTCTTAGTGCATTATATCAGGAGACACACATATGTTTGTCCTGCTATAAATGATGTTCACTTTGATCATTCAGTTAATGTGTATCTACCAGATTCTCTGCTATAAGGAATATCTGTGCTTTAATAGTTTGGTTAAAATTCCTCTAGAAACTTTATAGCATTTTTTTTTTCTTCATGGAGGGGATGGTAGTTTTTTCAAGACTTTCTTTATAATTGGTTTATTTAGACATTAATCTCTTCTAAGATCAGGCTTGATAAATTACATTTGCCTAGAAAATTGTTTATTTCATCTAGATTTTAAATTTTATTTTTAGGGAGTTATAGGAAATGATCTCATTTTTTAAACTCCTGTTTGATAGTGTTTCCCCCTTGTCATTTCTTATTTTACATATTTGAAGTTTCTTTTTAATTTGCTTCGTTAGTTGGCTAGTGGGTGTTTTATATATTTTTCCAAGAACTTGCTTTTGGTTTCATTTGTTTATTACTTCTAAGACTTTTGTTGCCTAATTTGTTAATTTCTGCTTTCATTTTTTTTTAATTTTTAAATTAACATACAATAAAATTGACTTTTGTGATATAGTTCTATGAGTTTTAACACAGGAATAGTTTCACGTAACCACCACCAATATTAGGAAAACAGAATAGTTCCATCCCTCCCAAAGTTTCTTCATGCTGACCCTTTGTAGTCACTCCATCCCCTAGTCCCTGAGCCTGGACAACCACTGATCTGATCTGTTCTCTGTCTCTCTAGTTTGCCTTGTACAGAATGTCATGTAAAAGGAATCATACAGGAAGTAGACTTTCGAGACTGGCTTCTTTCACTCAGCCTAATGCCATTGAAATTCATCTATGTTGTTGCATGTATTGATAGTCTGATCCTTTTTATGGTTGAATAATATTCTGTTGTATGAATGGACAAAAGTTTGTTTATCCATTAACCCATGGAATGACATCTGGGTTGTTTCCACTTTGGAGTGATTATGAATAAAGCTGCTAAAGAAGCTGCTACAAAAAGTACGTATAAAGAAATACTCTTTATTCTTTACAAGGTACTAAGTTTCCCATATGCTAAATATATCTACCTTATTAATTACTTATTCAATTTAAATCTACTTGACCTGTTATTGACTAAGAGATTTAATGTCCCTTAATATTGTTATGTTTCTATCATGTATTTTTTTTCCTCCAAGTAATTCTTGTAGTTTTCACTTTAATCGGTGCTGATGCATCATTGTGAATCACACTCTTCACCCGTTTTTTTTTTTTCTTGGCTTATTGAATCCCTTAATTTTAGAGATGTGTCCTGTAAACATTATAATATTGGTTTTTCATTTCTGACCCAATCTGAATTTATTTTTCCATTAATAGATGAGCAGATTAGTTTCTCATTGCTGCTGTAACAAATTATCACAAATTTAGTAGCCTAAAACAACACAAATTTGTTACCTTACAGTTCTAGAGATCAGAAGTCTGAAATGGGTCTCATTGGGCTAAAAGCAAGGTGCTGACCTGGCTGCATTTCTTCTGGAGGTTCTAGGGGAGAATTCTTTCCTTGCTTCTTCCAGGTTCCAGAGGCTGCCTGAACTTCCTTGGCTTATGTCCCATTCATCCATCTTCTAAACCAGAATGATAGGTTGAGTCTTCTTCAGATTGGACCACTTCTCTTCTATACTCAAGTTTCCCTCTGCCTCTTTAAAGAACGGTTCAGGCCCACCTAGAAAATCCAGATTAATTAAAATATCTCCTTAAACTCAACTGAGCTGTAACCTTAATTCCATCCACAACCCTTGCCATGTAACATAACTTAATCACAGGTTCCAGGGATTAAGATGTAAACATCTTTTGGGGACCTGGAGAGGGAGCATTATTCTTCCTACCACAGTGAGTTTAGTCCTTTTACATTTAATAGTATGACCAATACTTTGGTCTAAATTCTGACATATTTTTGTGCTTTCTTTGCTTGGTGATCAATTTTCTTTGTTTCATTTCCTATAGGCAGTTCTTCTGATATTTAGAAAGGTTTGTACTTTATTCTAGTGATTAGTTTTAAATTATAATAGTATATGGTACTCTTAGTCATTAATTTTTTTACTTATCTATTAGTTCCCTATCATCAAATTTTAGTTAATAGTATCCTTCTTTAGTGTTTATATCTGTACTCTTAAATATGCCATAATAGATTAACTTATTGTCCTAAGTTCTTCACTCAAGAGCAATATATTCTTCGCACCACCATTGATAATGGGCTTGGACACGTGACTTGCTATGGCCAATGTATTGTTAACAGATAGAAAATGAACAGAGTCCTGAAACGTGCTTCATTAGTTGGCTTGGCCTCTTATACTCTCGTGGTGTGCTATTAGAAGACCTCCCTCTGGGAGCTGCTGCCCCTTTAGCCTGGGTCCAGAGCTAATACATCTGAATATCTGAACCCAACCCACAGCTTGCAGCCAAACCCAGATGACTCACAGCCTGAAGCAGGTCCTCCCAACAATTTTACTTTGGATCAGCCCAAACCTCAGTCAAACTAGTGACAGAAAAATGTGAGAATAAATGTTCTTGTTGTTGTTCTTGTAAGTGCTGACTTTGGGGGATTGATTATTATATAGCAAAAGCTGGCTATTATATTTTTATTTCTACTACTTTGTCAGCTTTAAATGATATGATTTTACTCCCAGCCATTATATGAAACAATCAAGATACTTTCTTTTCCTTCTATCTTCTTTACCTTTTCCTCCCTGGTTTTTGTAAGTTTTATTATTTCTATGATGTTTTTACAATATATAACATTCATATTCTACTCTACCACTTTAATACCCACACTAATACTAGTCTTGGTTCCAAATACTCTATGTTTTCACTTATATGTGAAATCTAAAAAATAATAAAACAAATGAATGAATATAAGAAAGCAGAAAGAGACTAATAGATACAGAGAACAAATTAGGGGTTACCAGTACAAGAGAGGTAGAGAGATGGGCAAGACATAGGAAGGGTATTAAGAGGTACAAACTACCAGGAATAAAACAAGTAAGATACAGGAATATAATATATAGCACAGGGAATATAACCAACATTTTTAAATAACTTTAAATGGAGTATAAGCTATAAAAAATATCAAATCAGTTTGTTGTACACCTCAAACTAATATAACATTGTAAGTCAACTATATTTCAATTAAAATATATATGTAAATTAGTCTTGGTTCTACTGTCAAATATGTACAATGCTCACTCTCAGTCACTGTTAAACTTATACACAGTTTCTCAAAAAATGTCTTGGTTTGCTGAAGTTTGTCATTTTTATTTTCATCAAGGAGGGCTCATAGGAACACATTCTCTGAGCTCTTGTGTTTTTAAAATTGTATTTCTCTGGCTTTTATATGTAAAGGATATAAAGGTATAAAACCATTGATTCATATTCTCTTGTATTAGATATTGCTTAAATGTTGCTCTATTTTCATCTGGAACTGAATGTTGCTCTGGAGAAATCTGAAGCCAGCTGGAGGAGAGAAGAAATAAAGTTCTATATAAGGGGTAAAATCAGGAATCTTCATATTTGAAGTCCACTACTATTATGAGACAATGTCTTGGTGTTGACCATTTGGGGTCATCTTTGTCAGGTACATAATTTGTTCTTTGCAATATGTAGATTCAAAAAAATTTTTTTTAGGAAACTCTTCTTTATTTATACCTTTGTTATTTGCTCTGTTTCATTATTTTGGTTTTCTTTTTGATGAACTCCAATTATGCATATATTTGATCTCCTTTGACTCTCTTCTACATCTATACAGTCCTCTCTCTCTTCTAATCTATACAGTCCTCTTTCTCTTCTACATCTATAGTCCTCTGTAGCTATTCTTTTAATCTACATTTCACTTTGTTTGTTCTTCTCACTTCTATTTTCTATGTCCTTTCTTGTGTTTTCATAGTGTTTATTAATCCTGTGCTCTCTCAAATTTTGTCTTTATTTTAATAATGGTTTCATTTTTTCTTCTATTTCTTTTCTGAGTTTTGCCAGATCACATCTCATCCAGTGCTGCCTTGCAATCCCATCCCTGAGTTATTGCACGGTGGTTGTTCTCAGAGGCAATTGCTCCTATATGATATTTTCTGTAAGGTGGAAGTTTTGCTCACAATTTTAGTCTGTTCCAGGGCCATTTTACTAGTGAGTGTTCTTTGTTCATAAATTTTACTGCTCCTTTCTCCCTTTTTTTTTATAGTATCTTTGTTAAAATACAGCACTGGCTTGTTTGTATTGCTCATTGTTGACTGCATTAGGACTTTCTGGACAAAACATTGGACAAAGTTTTCTGTAGGTGGGGAGAGGCCAGGGTAGAATTATAATAAAGTTGCTTTCCACAGCTCAGGGTCTCTCTTCTCCTCATTTGCTACAAAGTCAGAGTGCTTCTACATATAACCCAGTGTGGAGGATTAAATTCCTATCCTCACTTATTCGTCTCCCAAAGTACTATGCATGTACACTCTTGTCATGGTCTTATGGTGTTGGAGTGTACTTCCTTACCTCTTGGTTTCAGAGTTGACCATGCAACTTGCTTTGGCTAATGGGCTATTAGTGTGTATGCCATGAGCAAAGCATGAAATGTGCTTGTGTAGTTAGATTTACCTTCTTGACTCTTGTTTTTCATCATGAGAAGAATATGCCTCAGGTTGCCACTGGATTAAGAAGGTTGAGATACACATGGAGCAGACCAGCACCCAGCCCTCAGACTGTAGTCAAACCCAGCTTAGACCAGCCTAGATACATTAACTCCAGCCACCCTGAAGACACATGAACAGGAAAAAATGTTTATTGAATTTGGAGATGTTTGTTATGTAGCAAAAAATGACTGATACTTTCAACCTCCTTACTTCTCTGAAGCTAACCAAGTTTGGGGGAAATCTCTTCTTCTCAGCTTATCCTATGTCCTCATCCTCTTTTTCAATCAAAGGATAGAGATTTCCTCCTTTAGACTAGTTCCCCCAGCATCAAGAAATTTTGTTTTTGTCTTTGTTTTTTGGTCAAATACTTTACTGAGCTCTCATCTCTGCTTTTGGCTACTACCTCTCTCACAGCTACTGTGTGCTCTTGACAGCCCCTACATAATATTTTTAGCTTCACTAAAAAAGGAGTTTGGAATTTTGTTTTCTATCCTCCTTATTGCTTTGGATGGTTTCCAGGAGGAGATGGAAAGAATAACAAGTTGGCACATCCATTTTCAAATGGAAGTCTCCACCTTGTTTCTAGAATAAGAATAAGAAGGTAGCATGGAGTCTTCGAAAGAATATGAGCTTTGGAACCAGACAGACCTGGATCAAATCCTGGCTCTGCTAATTTTCTGTGTGAATTTGAAAAACTTACATCAACCTCCCTGAGCTTAAGTTTGTTTTCTCATCTATAAAAACAATCTAGTGACACTTATATCAGAGAGTTCTTTACTGGGAAAAAAACATCTTCAGAGAACCAGGAATCAAAGCTAAAAGACAGTAGTGCAAATAGTAGACACAGCAAAAATGAGAAATGTCATTATTGTACTTTTTTGTTGTAATGGTGGTGATTGTCGAATGAATGATGTAGGAAGGCACTTTTAAAAGCACCTAAGTGATGAAGCAATAAAAATATGGAGATATGCCTCCCATTCTCTGAAACTTGTATAGCAGCCATGAGAGCTGCAGATTCTTTCAGAAGCTCAGAAAACAGTTTCTTTCCTAGCACCCTCTCCCCCTTTTCAATACTTGGATTTTCTTACTCCACTACTGCAGAATACATGCCTTGATTCTAGGTATGGAGCAGGTGACTCAAGCCAAACCAGCTAGCACAACCTCACTCCCTGAACACCATCCAGTGGTTCACTGATGGATGTGTGATCAATTCAGCGCCAAGAAGATTGTAGTTATTTGCTGGTGGCTTCAGAAAAGCAAGGTTTCAGTCTTCTAAGAGAGTTTCTAGAAGCAATCCTATCCTTCTCCCTGAATATGGTCATCAAATCCCAGAAGATTTTGGCAGCCCTCTTACAGCTACACCAAGAAAGAGGATAGTCTTAGGATATGGCTGGCACAGCATAGAGAAAAAGACCCTGGATCCTTGATGATATATTTGAGCAGCTGAAACAAACCAACCCTGAAGCCCACCCAACCTTGTTGCTGTCTAGTTATATAAGCAATTAACCATTTTTTTAAAAAACTAGTTAAGCCCATTTGGGTTAGATTTTCAGTTACTTGCAACTGAACACACACCACCACACTGTCAGATGTCAAAGCTTCCCAACAATTTCCATTGCCATCACTGGCATACCTTCTCAGATGAATACAATCTTCTGTCATGTGTCCCTGGTGGTTTCCAGCATCAAAAGATTATTACTCAGTATCCCGTTTATGATTCCTCTTTTCCATAGACTATGCTATGGTGTGTGTTCAACAAAGATTTAATAATAATAAAAGCTAACATCTTTTAAGTTCTTACTGCACACCAGGCCTTGTGCCACCCTCAAAGCATCCTTATAGGTAAGCACCATTGCCTCTGCCGTACAGAGGACGAAACTAAGACTTAGCCATCTTACCTACTTGACCTACATTACATATCAATAAAGTGGAGAGTCCAAGAGTCAAAGGCAGATCTCTCTGACTCCAGAGTCAAATTTTTAAACACTAGGCTAAACTGCCTGTTAAAAAAATTTATTGAGCACCATCCATATGCCAGTTATGAGAGGTACAGGGAATCAGACAGTTTTTACTCATGAGCTGCACACAGTCTGGTGGGATATGTAAATGTGTGCACAGATAATTACAGCACGGCAGGGCACTCACGAGCAGGGGCTAAAGAGGCAAGTTGAAGCCAACTCAGGAAAAGTCTGACCATTGTGCTAAGCAACCAGGACTCCACCCTGCCAGTGCAAGGTTTTCATCAGGGGAGCGAGGTGAGTAGACAGGGGTGTGTCAACTGTGGATGTGACTGTGATGTCAAGATGACTGACCAGAATGAGACTGGAGCCAAGCAGACTGTGAAGAAGGTGTGCAGTACTCCAGGTGAGGTACAGAGGAGCATTCACGTGACTGTCCCCTGAGGGGTAGAAAGAGGAGTGTAACACGCTTCTCCCAGATTCCCCTATAATCCCACATTCTGCACAGGACATGCAAACTCCAGGTGTTGGCAACACGTCCCATGTTAGTAAAGTGCCCCATTACATAGGAGTCATGTCCCTCTAACCAAGAAGGAACTCCACTCTCTAGGAGACCTGCTGAGCTGCCCAGCAGGCACTTACAGTAGTTGGATAGCAGAGAATACAGCCAGAGTCAAGCAAGAGTGGGGCATGGCCTCCAGAAGCGAGAAACATTTCATGCTGTTTTCAACTGTTGTAAAGACTAAATTGATTCTGTGATTCATCCAATTCTCACCGTGGAAATTCGTCATTAAACATGCTAAAGTACACACACAAAAGTAAACACACACACACAGGAAATAAAAGGAATGCTCAATTGAGCAATCGCTGGTTTGAACCATTTCTTCATTTTTCATGTCCTATCTTTTGTGGCATCACTTCTGAGCAAGGGGTCATAATCAAATTATAACTGCTAACACTTATTGAGCACTAACTGTGTACCAGGCACTATACCAAACATTTTATGCACATTAACCTCATTGAATTCTAAAAAAAGCAAAAAAACAAAAAAAAACCCTGTTATGTATTACTATCCCACTTTTGAAGATGAGAAAACCAAGGCTCAGCAAGAGGGTGCCTAAGCAGAGACTGAAACCAGCTCTGCCCGACTCTGGACACCATGCCTTCCACAAATGATCACTCTCCCTTACATTTATCCAGTCCTTCAAATTTACAATATCATTATTACTAACATTATCTTGTTTGATCATCATAGCAACTCTTCACAAAACCATTCCCATTTTTCAGGTGAGGTTTGGAGAGGGACAGTGACTGACCTAGGGTCACACATCAAGGAGTGGAAGCAAAGTTGGCACCCAGCCTCCCAAGACAATGGTCCTAACCATTGAGAAACACTGCCTGCCTTATTCATGGGATTCTGCTCCTGCCTGCATTAAATATGCATCTTCTATTTTCTGATTCTCATTGACTGAGCAATCTCCTCATGATATCAACCTAAATTATAGTAGAAAAGAATCTAAAGTTGATCACTACCCCATGTATCTCTCCCATACACACACAGAAAATAATAACAATAAGCATAATTATCATAACAGTGGACATTGCCCTTAGCATGATTTCAAAAAACAATTTTCTTATTACTTTGTTCTAAAGTGCCTGAGCACCCAAACTGCAAAACAGTTTACAGAACTGTCTTCAAATGCATTTGGAAAGAGATGTGTTTCTTTTGCTTAACAAAACCTGGACTTGGGTAAGGAACATTGATTTTACTCTTAAGGATCTTGACATCTATGTCTTTCACTTTTTAAGAATCAGGCTAAAAGCATAAAAAGAAAAGTCAGAGTTGTGGGGCTTTGTATGCCCGGTCAGGACTGAATTCACCAGCTGTCTCTCCAGTCTCCTGGCAGCTCTGGCTACAGGGGACAGGCCACCATCACCATCCCAGAGCAACTAGTGAACCAAGAGGAAAGGAATTACCCCTTTACGGAAGACCCACCACATGCCAGGGGCTGTGCTAAGGATGCACAGCAAAGGGCTAAATGTACATGCTCTGGAACCAGCCTTTCTGAGTGTGAAGCCCAGATCTGCCTTACTAGCTGAAGGCCTTGGTCAAATCTCTCAACCTCTGTGCCTCAGTCTCTCCTCCGTAACATGAGGACTGTAATAGTACCTACCTCACTGGATTGTTGTGAGTTGGTATATGTTGAGCACTAAAACCAGTTCCTGGCACATAGTAAGAGCTCTCTCTGTAAGTATCAACCAGAATTATTACTACTGTCTTGTTTAATCCTCACACCCATCCTGTGAGTTCGAGGTTGTCATCCTCTTCTGAAAGATGAGGAAACTTAGGCTTAGAGTGATGAAGTGACTGTGGCTGGGAAAGATCTGGAAAAGATGAATTTAGCCCAGCTGCATTCACTTCCAGCTGGCAGGCTCTGTGCCCACATTCGCCTTCAAGATTCATAGTCCAGTTGAACAATGCCCTACATTAGAAACTCAGAAGTGCCCATCACCAAAGGACAGTATCGACAAGCTACTGACAACCAGACACACAATAGCCTGGTCATGTTCCATTCTGCGACTGACACTGAGTCTCAGAAATTCTAATGACATCGTTCCATCCATCATTCTAGCCACTAACTCACCCATTCATCATTCACCCACCATTAGCAAATATTTACAGAGATCATTCTTTTCTCCTCTTCCTGGTGAAGCTGCCAAAATCTTCAAAATAGCACTACATTGAATTGCAGACTGAATTCTGTACCAGGTGCTAGAGAGACATAAAAGGATTATCCGACAGGCCTTAACACAAATATACATTCTTTACCTTTGGTATCCAGAATACATTTTCCACTTACCCTCTATGATTACCAATCCTCACCACCACCACTGAGACATTTCTCAATCCGCACACCAGGTAAATTGACTAGTTATGTGTATAGCTGACACATCCAACCTCACTAGTTTGAGATATATATTTTTCTTAATAATCAAGTGAAACAACTCAAACCTGCTATTCTACCTATCAGGGAATGTCTTCTTCTCTCCCAGGGCAATACCATGTACCTACAGGCTGTTGATTCAATCTCAGGATACAGGTCTGTTAATCATCGTCAAAAGGTCAGAGCACAAATATCCCTGTTTGGCTCAACAGCTGGCCAAGGTGGCTTGGGCTCTCTAGCTTTTGTGGCTGATGGGGCCCCACTACTGTATCTCTGGGGGTTCATAACATCAAGGCCATCTCTACCTGGGACATGCATCCCCACTGTCGATACTGTAGTATTTTTTCCAGATGCAGAATAAGGAGGTCAAGGAGCTTTGGGGGATAAAAAATCCCCTGTTCACAAGTGTTTTACTCAGCTATGGTTGCTGCACCAACCCTCTGCCTTCCAGAGTGAAGCTCCTTGGGGACTCAATTCTCTCAATACACACCACACAGATGCACACTTTCTTGCATTATCCATGATCCAGGGAGTCTCTGTTAGAAAGAATTCAGTTCTGCCTAGAACTAGTCCTCCCCTAAATTCTTGGGAGATTTATACAAGGAAGTAGGTGGGTCGGAGCAGTGAGCTCAACGGTGCCTCACGAGGCCAAGGGTTAGGGTTAGGATTAGGGTTCTTGTTCCTACCACCAGAACGCTGGCTGGGCCTCCACACACACCCCTGCCTGGTCTAGAGGAAGTCCCTCCTTCCCCCATTTCCAGGACCCACCCACATCCTGCCCCATCATGATTGCTAGTCAGAATGCCCATTCTCTCACCCTATGTCTTCCTAAAGACAGATAATAGCATATTTCCCTCTGTCTGGGATATCCAGTCACCATCCTATATTCCTTTCCACTTGATTTCCGCCACTTTATTTTCTGAGATCCTTCTCTTCGTCCCTAGGAAGCGTCATTATGCAGTGGGCCGGGGGAGAGGGGGAATCTACAGGCTGTGGAGACATTTCATAGGCTTGTTCTGGGTATTAAATGACATGGATGCAAAAGTGCCCAGGGCAGTGCGTAGCTTAGAAGCGCCAGTAAACTTGAGCTCTCTTCCCCCTTCCTCAAACTACTTAATTTTCTTTGAAACTAAAACTTATTTTCTAATTGCCCTTGACTTCAAATGTCACATTCTTTAGCCCATACCCTATTACTAATCCATTCTTGCCTAGTTCCTCCTACATTCCTTTTGTTCATGTTAAAGATGACTTTTCTTTTCACCTGTGTAAGTCTTGCTGCCTCCTACACTGATTAATTCAGCTAGATTGAAAAAGAGGACTAGCTCCTCCTCCATAAAGCTCCAATTAATCAATCATCCTAGAACCAGAGCAACTTGGTGCCTTGATATTTTGTAGAAAGAGCAGCAATGTTGCTGTCAGACCTGGGACATAGCGTTTAAGACCAGAAAGAGCTTAGGCAAGTGACTTTACTCTGATAAGCCTCAATTTGCTCATCTCTGGTACCTTAACACATAAGGTTGTTGAGACATTTGCCGATAACCTAAGAGGAATCTCTAAGGTGATGCCTGGCATATAGGTGCAACAGAACATGAACTTACTGCACCTAGACAGACATACCTGCTTCTGGTATGCCACTGAGCCAATTTTTATGTATAGGAAGTACAGAACACTCCATCAGACAAGAGCAGAATTCACATTCTCCTCAAGCTCACATGGAACATTCACCAAGATAGACTACGTTCCGGGCCATAGGACACAATTTTTTTAAATGTTAAAGCATGAAAACATGCAAAATATGTTATCAGACCACAATGGAATAAACTAGAAATCAATCACAGAAAGATAACTCCCAAATATTCACAAATTAAATAACACATTTCTAAATAACACATGGGTCAAAAAGAAGTCTCAGGTGAAGTTAAAAAATATTTCGAGCTAAATGAAAATACAATTATCAAAATACATAGGATGCAGCAAAACCAGCTCTTCAAGGGAAATTTATAACATTAAACACATATATCTTTTTAAAAAGAAATCTAAAATCAATAACCTAAGCTTCCTTAAAAAACTAGAGAACTAAGAGTAACTTGAGCCTAAAGGAAACAAAAGAAAGCATATATATTTTTTAAAGAGTGGAAGTCAATGTCAATGAAATTGAAACAGAAAAACATTAAAGAAAATTAACAAAACCAAAAGTTGCTTCTTGGAAAGAATCAATAAAATTGATTAAAATTTTGATAAGCCAAGATAATAGAAGACACAAATTATAATATCAGAAATGAAAGAAAGGTCATCACTACTGATCCATGGGCATTAAAAGGATAATAAAGGGATATTATGAACAATTCCATGCCTCAAATTGGAGAGCCTAGATGAAATGAACCAGTTTCTTGAAAGATACAAACTCACAGACACACAAAAAGAGATAACTTGAATATCCCTCTATTAAACAAATCAAATCAATAATTAATAGCCTTCCACAAAAAGAAACTCCTAGGCCCAAATGATTTCACTAGTGAATTCTATCAAACATTTAAGAAATAATGCCAATTCCCTGTGATCTCTTTCAGAAAATAGAAGCAGGGAGAATAATTCCTAACTCATTCTATGAGACCAGCATCACTCCCAAACCAAAACCAGATAAAGGCGTTCCAAGAAAAGAAAACTTGAGACTAATATCTCTCATGAACATAGGCACAAAAATATTCAACAAAATATCAACAAATCAAATCGGCTCCCTGAGAAATACCTAATTCTATAGTTGGGTCAGGAATTATATGTGATGAGTCTAGAGCATCTTGTAATTCCAGAAACTAAGGAAGTACAGAAAAAAGAAATCTCACAAGGATGGAGATACGTCAAAGGAACACAGAAGCCAACTGAAAGAGCTCCCAGAGCAACAAAATGAACAAAGTACTTATGGGTTATAACCCAAAGTAAAATATAGATACCCATGAGCCATACTGAGATTAATGAATGAATGAATAAACAAACAAACATGGGAGAATGGACAAGTTTCCATACAGAAGTATTCCAAATAATTTATGTAGCTATCCCCCCTCCTTAGGGGCAGGTTGCACATAATGACATCGCTCCAAAGAGTACAGTATGAAAGAGGGAGGAAAGATGAATGTGACAGTAGAGAGACCCAAAAAACACTACTTTAGTCAGGTGATCAGAGTGATGAGTCATGTTAATGGTATATATCCTTGATACGATGTGATAAAAATGGCACTTTACCTCTGTGGTCTTCTTCCCAAAGCCCCATAACCCCAGTCTAATTACAAGAAAAGCAGACAAATCCCCACCGAGGGACGGTCTACAAAACACCTGACCAATACTCCTTAAAACTGTCAAGGTCATCAGAAACAACGAAAGTGTGAAGGGATGTCAAAGCCAAAAGGAGCCTAAAGAGACATAATGACTAAATGTAACGTGGTACCCCGGATGGAATCCTGAAAGAGAAAATGAGTATTGGGTAAAAACTAAAGAAATATGAATTAACTATGGATTTAGTAAATAAGACTATATCAATATTCGTTCATCAGTTATGACCATACTAATGTAAGAGGTTAACCATAGGGGAAACTGCATGCAGTGTATATAAGAACTCTCTGCTCTATCTTTGCAATTTCTCTATAAATCTAAAACTCTTCTAAAATAAAATTTTTATTTAAAAAAAGTGAGATGCCAGAGTTTAATTTCTTGAGAAACCACAAGCTCTCCCCTCCTGCTCTATCCCCCCTCCCTCCACCCCTCTCTCTATTGAGTTTGGAATCTCTGTCAAATACACATCTGTAATTTAATAACTGTCAGGGTGAAAAACAAGAGAAATAAAGCTAACTACCTACTCCTCACTGCTCTTTACTGTGAAGCCAGAGGGAGTCTGAGCAGAGGTCATACGGCACGTAACCTACCTCTCCCCAAAGGAATAAGCCATTCATGCGAACTGATGCTCTGACCAGATCCCCAAAGATCCTTTCCTATACAAAGTTGTGTCTGAAATAACTTAGTGTCCCAGTTTAACAACCTCAGTCTGCATGTGACGATTAGCCACTCTCCCTGACCAGTATCTGGCCTCAGCATCTCCTCTGCCTGTGACTCGTTGTTCAAGTCTCTTACAGGTTATAGAATCCGAGCCTTCACACTTAAATTTCTTCCTCCTTTTAGAATAAAAGATCAAATAAGGAAGGCTGTCTTTTTCTTCAATCCAGCCCTCATTGCTTTTATCCTCACACTTTGAATTTACCATCTAAAATGAGCGTGTGGGAGCATTTAACATAAAAATATCACTAAAACATTTAATATCTATGTCAATGATGAGAAAAATAGAATTTGAAAACCTCCCAAAAGGTTAAACCTAAGAACAAATGCTAGGGTGTTTTTCAGTTTCAAAGTAATCCAAAGTGGTTTGTATCACTGTCGTAGACAAGGCCCTTAAACATCTGAGCAGTAATAACCCAGCTAGAGAACAAGAGATATTTCAACAGGAAAAAAGGCAGTGGCCTCCTCTCTTGCTGTGCCTAAAAGGACACGGCATTTCTGCTCTCAAAACTTGGAGAAAATTCTGGCTGTAGCTTGTTCAGGGCAGAGGGACTAGAGGTCCCTAAGGCTCTGGGCTTTTCAAAAGCACCCCGAAATGTTTGAGACAAGAGGGGGAAAATGCATTGGTTCCAAAATATGACCAAGTAACTGCAAAATTGAAATCAAAATAATTTCAAGACATTTAAAAATCCTTCTTTTTGGCAGCAGTAAAATTATATTTAAGAAGCATTTTAATATGTTTGAGGTGATGCGCACGGGGATACCACAAATAAGACCCTCTAGGGTCCGTAAAGGTTGTAAAATAGCCCAGACCCCTGAGAGGAGTTGGTTCTTGAAAAGAGGACTTCAGAGGGCCTCTCGCTAGTGACCCCCAACCTGAGGTCCCCAAGGACCCCACCATGAGTGCTTTCTATCATTTCTCAAAAGCTGAACAGAGAAAATGCTTGAACCTATCAAAAGGCCACACAGACTATGATTCTCTAAATGAGATGCTTTTGATCAACAAAATTATTCCAAATATGGGCTCTGTGGAAGGACCTTTTGTGTGGGAAACTAAGACACCCCCCACCATGGGGTGGAGGAAGTTCTTGTCCTGGGGGAAAGGGAGGGGCTTTGGAGCAGGCAGACCAGAAGTTCCTGTTCCCACTGACTTTCTTCCAAGGGCGCACCCGGCAACCACAACTAGAATTCTATTTTCCTCACCCCTGGTTCAGTATGCTTCTAAAAAAATATTTTAACTACACACCTGATCTATATAAACACAAGCTTCTTGTAAAAACCAAGAAACATAAAAAGGAAAAAGTGAAAGCCGCCCCCCTTTGCTCTCCCAGGAGATACCACTGTTTTCAGGTAGGTGGGCATTTTCCTACACTTTCTCTATGTACAGACATAAGAAATATATACTTCTTACACTGTTTTAAATAAAAGGGATCATACCGTCCATATTGTTTTTTAACTTTCTTTTTCGTTTCATGAATATCTTTCCATAATAGTGCATATTGATCCGCCTTTCTTTTTAACTACCACACACCATGGACATCCTACATTTTAGTTATTCATTTCACTTAGCGGACTTTTAAAGCAAGGCTGCAGCCTTTACACAGGCATCTCTGAGCATACAGGTAAGGATGTACATAAACCAGATTCCTGGAAGTGGAGTTGCTGGGTCGAATTGTATGCACAATGTCAGTTACATTCCTGTGAGCAGGCAGGAGAGTGGCTATTTCCCATCCTTAACCCAGAGGTTCTGCTTCTGTCCTTTGACAGAGCCACATCCAAGTGTGACATTCTACAAACTTGTGGTTGCCAAGGAAAAGAGGGGGTGGGAGAGGGATGGATTGGGAGTTTGGGATTAGCAGATGCAAACTATTATATATAGGGTGGATAAACAACAATTTCCTACTGTATAGCACAGGGAACTATATTCAATACTCTGTGATAAAGCATAATGGAAAAGAATATGAAAAAAATGTATATATATATGTATAACTGAATCACTTTGCTGTACAGCAGTAATTAACACAACGCTGTAAACCAAGTATACTTCAATAAAATTAATTTTTAAAAAACACCCAGGGCTTCCCTGGTGGCGCAGTGGTTGAGAGTCCGCCTGCCGATGCAGGGGACATGGGTTCGTGACACGGTCCGGGAAGATCCCACATGCCGCGGAGCGGCTGGGCCCGTAAGCCATGGCCGCTGAGCCCGCGCGTCCGGAGCCTGTGCTCCGCAACGGGAGAGGCCACAACAGTGAGAGGCCCACGTACTGCAAAAAAAAAAAACAACAACAACAACACCCAAATTCAAACTTCTATACACAGAACTGGGTACCAAATAAAGGCAAATTAAAAGGAAAAGAAAAGGGTGACATTCTAAATTGCACCGTCTTGTGAGAAGCAAATAAGTTTTCATTTCAATATGGGTGCAATGGATGTTTTCTAAAAACGGCATTAAAATTTACTTTTGCCTTGATATTACAACCAGGCTATTTAAACTAACTGTCACCTTCTTGCCCCTGGTCCCCTCTCAGAGTGGATGGGCTTTTTTTTTTTTTTTTTTTTTTTCCTTGCGTTATGCGGGCCTCTCACTGTTGTGGCCTCTCCCATTTGCGGAGCACAGGCTCCGGACGCGCAGGCTCAGTGGCCATGGCTCACGGGCCCAGCCGCTCCGCGGCATGTGGGATCTTCCCGAAACGGGGCACGAACCCGCGTCTCCTGCATCGGCAGGCGGACTCTCAAGCACTGCGCCACCAGGGAAGCCCAGAGTGGATGCTCTTTAATCCTCCCCTGTAACAGTCAAGAACATGCAGTTTTATAGGGACCCCACCATCAAGCAAGGAGAAACCCACAGCAGTTTGGGTAGAATTAGCATGGAGCTCCCTCCTCCCAGTTTGACAGTAAACAGCAGTGTGTGTGAAAGCAGCATCTTACAAATGGGGCTGGACATTATCTAAATGAGTCAACATGTTTATAATGCTAAATACTTCTGACCTAAAAACTCAGCCTCAAAACAGCATGCATGCAGCTAATCTCAGAACACACTGCTGGCATTTGGTTGACATTTCCTCTCCCTCCCTTATGAAAGGGTTGATGACTCACTATCCATGCACAGCGATAGGAGAGAGAGCCCTAGTTTGCCATTTAAATCCTATTCTAATTATTTACCTGCGATTGTATCAGTATTGGAGAAACCACACTTAGCAGAGATCAGCCCTTATAAGCTCAGCAGAATCAACCCCATGGTGAAAATTAAGGTATGTGTATAAGCAGTTATTCATTTTCATAAAGTGATTAATTCACCCATTCATTTTAAAAATATATTAACTTGGGTACTCCTAGTGTGCCAAGTTATGCTGGGCACTGGGAAGAGAGTGTTGAAAAGGACACATTCTGTGCCTCTGGCAGCTCCCCTGAGAAACAGGGGACACAAACAGCACACAACAGGATGCATGCCCTGCAGTGGGCCACCAGCCCGGGGGATGAAGGGCCAGAGAAGGGCTCCAGTGAAGCTGACACCTGAGATGAGGCTCAAACCGAAGACAGGAGGGAGTCCCAGTTGGAAAGAGAGGAAAGGGGTGTCAGCAGAGTCTATTCGAGAGCAGATAAGATTGTGAGCAAAGCTGCAGGGAGGATGTGAGGAAGGGAGGGGTGAGCCATTATCACCTGACCATCTGGTTAGTCATCCAGATGCACTGAATTCGCCCCTGCAGAGCATGGAGACCACCCCAAAGCAGTTACTTTGACAGCCTGTGGGACCTCATTTGGATCAAACCTTCTAGTGCGTTTCAGCTCATCTCTGCTCCAAGTCCTATATCCAGAAAATCCACCCAAGTGCCCATTCCTCAGCCCCACGTTTGCTGGTACTGGAGTTCCAACCTCAACTGTTCTCACTCCCTGCCAGTTGAGTCCTGTCCTGTCCATCCCTCAAGCCCACATCCAATGCCATGTCCTTCCCAACCCTACCCCATCCCCATGCCCCTCCAGCAGCACTGTCTCCCTCACTAAGCATCTTTCCCCCTCCCCACCCTGTTCTCTCGTCCTTCCCTCCTCACTCCCCCTCTCAAAGCAGCACTGAGGCCCAGGCAGGCATAGATAAATGTTTGCTGAATTAAACTGAGTAAGGGTGCCCTGATCAAACTGATCCCTGAACATGGAGTGTTTCGACATTTGAATAAACCATCTCCCCATTCTGTTATCTTTGAACTCCACAAGGTGACGTTTTTGAAATTGCAACGTCCTCTTGACTTCCACCTTGTGCTCTGTCCAAAGACATGGAGCCCCTGTTATTCCTTAAAGATCACCAACTATAGTCTTGCGAATGTTTCAATCTGGGGAACAGGATGGGTGCCCAGGGGTTTATCATACAATCCTCTCTATTTTTTGTACATGGTTGAAAATGTGAATAATAAAAAGTATTTTTTTAATCCACCAATATTTGAGGTGATGTGGAAGCCCCTTAACAAGTTACTTGCTTGGTTAGGGCTAATTCCTGGTAAACAGAACAGGTTCCAGATCAAAAGAATAAGCTTTAAGGTCAGACAGCCCTAGATTTAAACCTACCTACCCCATCATTTACCAGCTGCATGATCTTGGACACATTACGTGCCCTTTCTAAATCTTCATTATTTTGATCTGTAAATTGGGGATGTTGATAATGGTGCCCACCTCATAGGATAGGTGTGAGAATGGAATATGATAATAAATGAATGGCACATGGCATGATGCCAGGTAGGGCTCAATAGAATGGTGCTATTGGCATCACCTGGAAGAAAACATTTTCCTTCTTCTTATATTTTACTTTTAAACCACTCTTTGATGATGGTTTATTTGCATACATGTTTCTACTTTAATCTCCTCGAACACTGGGATAGTGCCTGATTCATCTCCAGCATTGGGCACATGGCCTGAATCACAAAAAGTACTCACAAAGGTTACTGATTGCAAATGGCATCAATTATATACATAAACACACATAAGAATGGGGAGGGCAGTGTTTGTGTGTATGCAATGACCTCTATACAACCATTCAGACCCCAGGGAACTGCAGGCCTCTGAGACCACATGGGGATTCTACCCAAAGATGTTAGAGAGAGCCTAGCAGACCTGCACACATACACTAAGCACTCCAGAAATAAATTTCACTAAAACTGTGGCTCCAGTGTTCCCTGTTTTGACTTGCTTGTTCTTTCATTCATTCAACAAAGTTCTAACAAGCAATTCCTATAAGCCAAGCAGTGTGTTGGATGCTTAAGAATATAGAGAGAAAGGGAAACCAAGTAAGGCAGTCTCTTGCTCTCAAGACTCATAATCTAGGGAAA
>NW_006792411.1:4153287-4160918 GCF_000442215.2 Lipotes vexillifer
GAAAGAGATAAGGAAGTAAGGAGATTATTTCATTCCAGCACGGTAAACTCTTTGAAATAAGAGTAGTAGAAACAAGAAGAAATTGCCAAGGAAGGCCTTCTGTAATTATGCCCTACTGAATCTTAAAAGATCAGTAGGAACAAGCAAACAAAGGCAACAGGGAAGGGTGTTCCAGGCAGAGGGGACAGCATGCGCAAAGCATAAAGACAAGAAAGGACCTCGTACACTCCACAAGCTGTATGAAGTTCAGAACCTCTGTAGAGAGAGTGCTAGTGGGGTAGTGGCCATAGATGTGCCTGCATAGACCACCAGGGGTCTGCTCATGAAGGGCCTTACATGAGTTTGTTTGTTTGTTTCTCCTGAAAGTAATTGGGAGTCATGGAAGAATGCTAGGCAAGGGCATAACCTAATATTTGCATTTTGGAAATATCACTTCGTAAGCTTTCTAGCAGCAAAGAGAACAGACTTGGAAAATCTCTCAGACTCATAGTTTTACCAGTAATGGAGCTCACCTCTAGTATTGTCAAGCCAAAAAAAAAAAATCTTAGAAATCATCTCTTCTAACCCACTTATTCTAGAGATGAAAAAACTTATTTTCAAGGGTTATAAGGTAGTTTATCCAAACTACTTATCTTTTAAAAAATTATTCAATGAAATTAAAAACTCTGCCCTACAATTCAGCTCTTCTAGGTCTCGCTACCACCTGCCACTTTGCTGGCATTTCTGCTATAGGCGGGCTCATTTCTATGGACATAGCTCAGCGCAGCTCCTCCTCAATGACTGAAAATATTTACCCATTTTGAGAGCTGGTAGAATATATATTCTATGAGCATGAGAAAAAATTTAACTGGTTTTGTCCATTTTCTCATAGTGATTAAAATGTTAAACCCTTCTAAACCACAGATTATTCTTTGAGCTTCTAATACTATTTAAATTACAACTCCCAAATCTTGAATGATGTAACATACTCAAGTCCAAATGCTGCTTTTTTTAATTCGGTACATCACATGGTAGTTACTTAACATGACAGAAGGCAACATGACTAGATTGGCCTGGTAACAAGATCTTAGAGGGGTTCTCTGTGCTATAATGCTTCCCATCCCCTCAATCCTCCATAAAAATAAACAGGTTGATTGTGTCATGTTTCTATCCAGGAAATCTCAAAGAAATCCACAGAGGTGTATCTAATCTATATAATGCTACAATCTCATGATCCAATGGGTTGGTTCCTTCAAATGACCATTGTAAGCATATTGTGCAGAGCAGCAGGTCCCAGTTTTAACAGCCCAGAGCTAGGCTGCCATCAACTCATCATTCCTGAAACAAATTCTGCAAGGTAAGCAGATTTCATAGACTGAAACATCGTAGACAGACATATTTAGTCGATATCTAGTGGAAAAAAATTAAGGCAACTGTCTTAGCCATGCAGATACAAAAATCTACTTGCTTCTGGAATACCAGATAACCACAGCAAAAGAGAATGGTGTCTGGGAGAATTCCAAACCACATGTTCTCTAAAAGTCATTGCCATTTGCTTCAAGCAAACATGCAAGAATTCAAATGCATAGCAGCTCCATTATTAGTAATGCAGTAAATATTGCCATCAACCCCTTCCAAGTAGAGATCCTGCAAAGAATTGGTGAGCGCAAAGATCTCAGGGCTCAGGACCCTTATAAACCTTCATTTCAACCCTCACAAGAACCTGCATGTTTATTTCCATTTCACAAATGGGCAAACAGGCTCAGAGAGGTACAGACATTTGTTTAACTCACACAGCTTGAAAGTGGTAGCTACAATGTGAACCCATATCCGTCTGAAACAAATCCTGGGGTTTCTGTGTTCCAGGCCCCCTCATGTGGACTGGCTCCTAGGGGGTGGAAGGATCAGGCTGAAATGCCGCTGGTGCAAACCTGGGGGGAAACCATGATGGAGCCCCCAGAGAGTACAGAGTTCAGACAGTCCCTGAGATCAGACTACGTACCAGTTTCTCCACTGAAGAAGTTAATGCAGAGGTTTTGTTCTTCCCATTTAATGGATCAAGACAACTGAGGCTCACAGACCATGACTTGCTTAGATCCCAAGAAAAAGCCACGACTTTCCTACATAAACTCCAAATCTACCAATTGGAGCCCAGGGCTCAGCGTCCCTTCCTTAATACTTCTTGTTATTCTATCACCAGTAAGAGCTCTATATTTATTTGACCAGGAAAAGCATCTTCTTAGCTTGAAAGAGAAAAAGAACACCTCTTTTAAATTGTCTCTGTCTTGCTAAAACGTCTTACATATATTTAGCATTATGAAGGCTTGTCACGATAGTTAAATGAAATGAAATGTCATACTTGAATTTTGTTTTTATGGTTGTAAATTAAATTCTCTGAAAGATGCTGTCAGTCAAATCAACATTTCATAGGATACCCTTTATCCATCCAACATGCCAGAAACCCAAAATACAGTCTCATCTACAGTATCCTGAATTTTACAATTATTTAATATGATTTCTACATGTGTCTTTTTCAGTCTGCCAATGAAATACATGGTGAAGGCTTTTGTCCCACGTTTCACTGGTTGGACAATGACAGCCCTGAGCATCTTAGCTGATGTTGCTGGACCACTAATTACAGAACAAAATTAAACTGCAAAGAATCAAGATGTGCAGAAAGTTAGGAAGCAGAAAGAAAAGGCATCATGCTTTATGGGTGTTCATTCTAGATATGTTCATTATCTGCCAAAGCCTGGGGAAGGCAAATATGGAATTTAAAAAGACACCATCTGTTGTGTGATGTTCCAAATCATAAACTTAACCCTTAATTTCTACATCACCTGCTGTTTAGTCATTCTCCTTCTTTGGGATGAAAGAATAAGGGAGCGGTTAGCACATGAACTAAGCAGGGTTAGCAGGATCGATGAAAGTGACCTGTAAGACTTTTTGCTAAGCCCAGCATCACAACCTGTATATTTTTTCCAAAAAGTAATTCTTGTTAGATTTTACTCTTAAACACTACACATACGGTGGTTGCCATTAAGCTGAGGGTCCCCGATCACGCATAGCCAGCCACATTATTTTCTGTAATCTGTAGGTTATTGAAAACCTCTGGGCTCTTAGAAAGTAAAAACAGAGATTTTAGAAATCTTTCAAATCTGTGAAATGAAGAGTAATTCCTCGAGCAAAGAAGGATTTCTTTTTGGGAAAAAAAAAATTTTTTTTGAGACAGAAGGAAAACAAGAGTATATAGCCCAAATCAACTTCCTATTTAGATATTCAAAGGCAACACATGGCATACATAATAGGAGAGATCACCACTAAAAAGGAAAAAAGAAAAGTAACGTATCCTTGAAAACGCCCATGTTTTCTTACATGTAGTTCTGAACTATCCTAGTTTTTAAAACACATTTAACAAATGCAACACAACTCATTCAGGGTTGATTTGAGTTCACAAAATAGTTTTATTATATGTAAGAAAGCATACAGGCAATAAAATTAAGAAAACATTCACAATGCATAAATAACACAGACCTGATGCAGGAGATAGTTTTCAGTAGATATCTTTCTTATTACCCATTTCATCTAAATGTTAAGTCAGTTGTTTATCAACAAGAATACTTTGTAAACATTTCCAAAAAATTCTCTTGAAATGCCCCACATGAATTAGTATCTGGCAATGGAACCTTAGAATACTTTTTACAGTCCAGGTGATGACACAGGAACTTGATGCCAAAGCACAAAGAAAGGGCTAACATTTGTCAAAAGAGATGCTGATGGCTTTGGTGTGCTTAACATACGCAAAGAGAAGGGGTCTCCTGTCTTTTCTACCAACAGAAGAGTCTTGCCCAAGGATGATATTGAGGCACTCTCTGTTAGTTAGTATACCATTAACATTTAGACTTTTTAAAAAAATCAACTCTAAGTTCAGATTAAAGCACTATAAAAAGTAACCCCACTGAGTAGCTTGGCTGGTAAGATGGAGATGCAGGATTTGACTTTTGTCCATGGGTGAGACTGTTGTGACACACGAGTTAAGGAAACTCACTGTCTTCATTACACATCTCTAACCAGGACAGTCATTTATTTGGCTCAGAAAAGCTATCTGACACAGGAAATGAGAAAAGACAAAGAGGGTCAATTATTTTACATAAATACAAAGTGGCATATACTTTTTATTACCACCTAAGATCATATATTTCAAGTTGGATTCTTCTTAAGCTAACTTTTATTTCAAATATTTACAGAACTACAAATCATTCTCCTGGGAAAGTCTTTGTCACTTAAGAAATTTTGAACACAAGAGTAGCTATGCTTTTTTAAATCTTTCAAAATCTTTTGAGGAGAAAAAAAAAAGCAATCAGAGCATTTGTCAATTCTCACCTCGTATTTATTTGTTCCCATGAATTTTAAGGAATCATCACAACTTCTTTTTTTTTTTTTTCTATTAGACTTTGTTGTGTTTCTGGAAGTTATACATGAGCATTTAGACTCTCAGAGAGTCTATGTGCTTGTTTCATCGGCTTATAAAGTGCTAGTTAAATGGACAAAAATGCTATTGTAAGATTTCAGATAACTCATTCATTTACCCTATTAAATATGATAAATATAGATTTATTATAATAAATTAAAAATATCCATATAATACAATAACTAAATAAACCAATATCAACAAAGCATCAACTCTGGAAAAAAAAAATCCCATTCCTACTGTAAGGCTCAATTATTTTTTAGGAGTAATTTATGAAGGCATGCACCTACCTTTACAATCTGAAAACTTTGCTTGGACCAGTGTTAGCACCTGTTTGTACACAGCAAACTCAACCCTTCTCACTTCCTTCTGGGAAAGATTTAATATTTAAGTGAAGCTGTTCATTGTTGATTCTCTGCCCTGTTTCTTAAGTCCTAAGATAAGGCTCAGTTTCTAAAAATAATTTTGGAGCCAAAGACACGTCCCCTATGAACATTCGCTTGTGTCCCTCTTGATTCGCTATGAACAACACAGAAAACACACTGGAATGTAGATTAAAATGTAGTTAGTTGTGTGTTGAGGGGAAGCAGCAGAGGAGGGCTCGCCCGACATCTGAGTCTCACCACACCTTAGTTTCTTCACAGCAAGCCCCAGAGAAGTCTCCTCTAGCTTCTGGGATGAGCATGTCTGCTAGGATTCATTTTGGAGTTCAGGTCGGGTGCTGTCCGTTTTGTGTGATGGGCTGGATCTTCTCTAGGGAGACATCAGTGTCATAGTCCAAAATGACAGACAGGGCTGGGGAGAGCTTCTCCAAGGGCTCAGCTATTCCACCCGCCGCCGCCTTCTTCAGGTCCTCAGAGGAGCCCACGGCATGTGGGATCAGATACACCAGATTGCAGTCCTTGGAGATGGAACCTCGAGGCTCGTGATGGCTGGAAAACACCACAGCCCCATTGTTATTGATGCTAACCGTCTCTATGGCATTATTCGTCGCCGGACAAAGTCTGTAGCATCCTAAGAGGGTGGAAAATGCCTTCCGAAAATCAGCATTAAAGGCATAAATGATGGGGTTCAAGGAGGAATTAGCCCACCCAAACCACACAAACACGTCAAAGGTGATGGAATCGATGCAGAAGGGCTTGGTCTCCCCAGACCCACAGAAGGGCACCATGCAGTTCAAGATGAAGAAAGGGAGCCAGCAGCACACAAACACCCCCATGATCACAGACAGAGTCTTCAGAACTTTAGTCTCTCTTTTGAAGGACATCTTAAAGGAGCTTTCCGGTTGAGAACACTCCACGGGGTTTCCGTTACCTGTAGTGGTCTGGCAGTTCTTGGCATGGACTGCTGCCCTCTCCAAGGCCGAGATGCGCCGTATTTGTTTCTGGGCGATCCTGTAGATCCTGGTGTAGGTGACAATCATGATGGCCACAGGGATGTAAAAGCTTATTAGGGAGGATGAAATAGCATATGTCCTGCTCAAGCTGGAGTCACAGTTGTCGGTGGTCTTATCCAGGGAGGTGGCATTCCCATCAGAGGGGCTTGTGGGTTTCGCCTTGTGCCAGCTGAGCTGCACTGGAATGAAGGAGATGAGAACAGACAAAGTCCATGCCACGCTGATCAGAATGAAGGCTGCCTTGGGGGTCATCTTCCTCTCATACCGGAAGGGGCTAGAGATGGCCCAATACCTGTCCACGCTGATCACACAGAGGTTGAGGATGGACGCAGTGGAGCACATGATGTCAAAGGCCACCCAGATGTTACAGAAGGACCCAAAGGGCCAGAAGCCAGCGATCTCAGCCACCGCTTTCCAGGGCATGACCAAGACAGCCACCAAGAGATCCGACACGGCCAAGGAGATAACAAAGAAGTTGGTCACCTTGGACCGCAGGTGTCGGAACCTGATGACAGCAGCACAGACCAGGGTGTTCCCCAGGAGTGTGGACAGGATGAGCAGCGACAGGAAACAGGCTGTAAGGATGCGGAAGGAGAAGTCCCTCTCTACCACCATCCCGGCGCCGTCCATGGTAGAGGTGTTCAGAGTCCTCATCTTCCTGAGGGAGAGCGCAGAGGGGGCTCGGACACCCCTCAGTTTCCTAAGCAGGGATTAGGGGTTGGTCAGACCTGCAGGAGTCGTCGCTGGTCAGGCAGCCCTTTGCAGAGCCCCACTTGCCCCCCTGGGTGGAGGACCTCACCAGCATTCCATTAGAGGGCTGCAGCAATTGTGTGGCAGGAGCCTGCCCTTGGCAGTCCAGATCAGCCCCTTGGAAGCTCCCTCTTGCTCTCTACAACTGTCTTCTGACTCCCTTGCTCCAATTCACTGTCACGGGGACCAGCTGGCCCTTCAATGCCCCATGGAAAGCACTGGCTTTTTAGCATATTCTAAGCTATCAATCCAGAGACTCCCAGTCTTCTGACGAGCTAGTCAATTGTCGTCACATTTCAGCGCTGTTGTCTTTCTAGTGGTGACAGAGAATTCTCCCCTTCTGAGGCGCAGCTGAAAATACATGCCTTGCTCCTCCAAGCCCCTGGCTCTGTACCAGCTCCCCCAAAGCTCTAGAAAGCAGAGAGAAAGCAAAGGACGTTTGCCAAGATAAGCAGATCGCATCTTTACTGTCAAGCCCAATCCAACCCCCTCTGAGCCACCTACCTTGCCTTAGGGTTGTCTCTCTCCAAGCCCCCAGGAGCTCGGGGAGAGCGGGCTTCGCGAGGCGCCCGGGAGGCACGCCTCAGTCCTATCCTGCGCGCGCAGCTGGGGTTCTGCTCCCGATGCGCAAAAGTCGCCGGAGCGGGTTTGGGAAAAGGATCCTGGGCCAGGTCCACAGACAGCTGGCGCTGCCCCCACTGCCTCCAATGGCTAGAGATGGTTCAAAGCGGACGAGACCCCGGAAAAATGCCCCCGGACGCTTGGAGCTTCCTTGAGAGAGGGCACCCCCAGTATTAGTCACCTGGGCAGCTTCTTTGCTTCCCTTCTCCGGAAAACGAACGCCCAGGCGCCCCTCGAGTGGCCTCTGGTCCCTCGGGGAAGAGCCCTGCGCCTTCCCGCGGAACTGCCCGCTACCTCCCAAGGAGCCCGTGAGAACACGAGGCAGGGAAAGCCGAGCTGGCACCGGCGGGCGCACGGGCTGGCCAGGTTCCCTCGGGGCACAACCCACCCCCCCCCCACCCTGCGTCCCCTCCC
>NW_006792411.1:4161312-4178379 GCF_000442215.2 Lipotes vexillifer
TGCCGCGGGCGAAAGGGGTGGGGGACGCCCAGGTGAGCGCTCGCCCGCCCCGGGTTACCCCGCCGAACCCCGGGCCCCTGTCACTCGGGACAGCACCCGACAGGGGCCCGCGAGAAAAGACCCGATGTTAAAACCTCAAGTGAGCCCGAGTCGCCGGAAAGCAAAGCTCCGCCCGACACTCAGCGCCTCCTGGGGTCAACCCGAAGCCTTTCCCAAAGACCAAACGGAAGCAGGGACCGCGCTCACTCTCCCACGGACACCAACCACTAGAACAGCGCGCCCAGGTCCGACAGGCGCTGCCTCCAAGTGCCCCCCAACTAGGGTGAGATGTGCCTTGCGGGCCCCTCTACTCACCGCTCGCCGGGAGGGCTCCGCGCAGCAGCGCGCCTGGCCGGTGCGCTCCGCTGCGCCCAGAGGGCGCTCACTTCGCGCTCAGCTGGGGTAGTGGGCTCGTCCACGGCTGCGGTCAAGGCCGGACTGCAGCCAGTGTCCAGCGCCCGGCGAGCGCCCCAACCCCAGAGCCACGCGCTCAGCGGGCCCGGGGCGCCCTCTGCCGGCGGTTTTGACTTCCAGTGCCCCGACTGCGCTCTCTCAGGCACCCACCTCAGCGGTATGGGCTCCAGCATCCACGCGGGACACGCGCCTGGACCCACTCTTCCCTGACTATGACCGCCAGAACCTGGGAGAGAGGACTCCTCTGCTTGAAATCCTCTAAAAACTGACAAAGGTGAAAATTTTTCTTTTGCTAGCACTGCATTCATTGAGCCACTGTATTTTCCTGAGCCTCACTACGTACCAAGAGCGACAGGGTAAGCAAGATACAAGCCTTACTCTCAAAGAGTAAACCAGAGAGAACTCGCCTTATGTCGTCCACCCTTTAAAGAATCCCTCCTCATAAGCCTCCTCATCTTCACTTTGCCGGAGTGGAAAATCAGGTTCAAAAAACTACCCAAAGTTGCAGAGTTAATGAGGGTGCCAGCTGCCTGTCTCCCACCTGCGTGTTCTTTTCACCTACACGCCACTGCCTACTGGGAACTCTGAGTCAAGTGCGGGATCCGGCAAACTAAATAATTACCCACAGAGCTAAAATAGAGGAAAGGACAAGATGGAAGCAAGAAGGCCTGGTGGAGATGATTGTCCCTGAGCCCCTCCCCTGCTGCCCTGGGCAATGCCTCACAGGTCAGATTTCACAGCTGTAAATGGCGAGATCACCGCGCCTTGCCGCGCCTTCCTAGGCGTGGAGAATCCGTTAAGCAAGCAGTTTCCATTTCAGACTGCCAGGCTTCCTGTCCCTACCCTGCCGCTGCTGGCGGCGTGTGCCCTCTATCCTGTCTGAGCTTGGTTTCTTCCCCGGTAAAATGGTGATGACATAACAGGATTGTTATAAGTATTAAATAAGATGATGTTTATACAGGGCTTGGCACGGAGCCTAGGACCCAGTCAGCCCTTTCCAGGTAGGCACCCCTGAGGGCTCGTTAGAAAACCTATAGACTTATCTCTCCTTGAGAACCTCGCAGCACACTGAAGACACAATTTTCTCTGTAAAAACCCTGACCGTAAATAATAATTCCATTCAATTAGCCAGTTCAAACTGCACCTTGATTTTAAGTGAAAGAACCGCATTACAGACAGCAGACCTTCCTGTGCCTCTGTTACCAGCTCTGTTCTTCCACCCTCAGCCCTACTGTCACACATATTGACACCATGGGTCATGAGTCATGGTCACAGATACAATTTTTGCCACAAACCTGCCCAAAGAACCACATGCTTATAGAGTCTTAAAGCAATGCTTAACATAATACTTCCAGATCATTTTCCTTAAGGTAGTCATTCCCCAAGCTTCCTGGCTTTATTGCATCTTTCTCTCCATTTTACTAACAAACAAAAGTGAAAGAATATGCTTCTGGTTCAAGACAGTCATGTCAGCCTTAATGTTTAACTCCCCACATTCTACCCACCCATCCTGGAGTGTTTCCACTGCAATTACCCAGAAATACACAGGTAGCGGAAATTCAGCATTAACCCTGGAAGGCAGGAAAGATTGGGGGATGGGGGTCCTTTCTCCAGGATAAAAGGCAGATAGGACTGAACTGAAGGAGGGAGGTCTCCCTGGGATTTTTCATCTGGAAAGAAACCCCAAAAGAACACACTACAAGATGGGGGTAACAGGGCCTGGAGGCCAGAACAAGGCCAATTTGAGGGGTAAAATTTCTGTCTAATGATTCCCCTGAGAAATACCACCAATGCCCGAGTCCTCCCAGAGTCAATAATCCTGGCACTGCCCTGCCCACTGCTCTTTATATCAAAGCCCCATGACAACCGGTCTGATCTCAGGTGGCATCACATTCAATGAAACACAGTTCAACAGCCAAAAAATATTTGACATGAAATTTAAATATAAACCGAAACCTCGTTGGCGGGAAATGACATTCATAACACATTTCGTATCCTTGTTTCTGTCAAGCTCAGCAGCTGCTCCAAAAAAAAAAAAAAAAGCCTTTTTTCTTTGCTTGAAAAATTCCCTAAATTCTTTCCAAACTATCCCACACTGACCTGTGTTTTTTTCTCTCAACTCATTCACCTGATAGGTCTAGGTGATCAAATCAGCATATATCACTTTTGTACTGGTTGAGAGGTATTTCTTGTACAAGTAAATTTCTGCCATTTTTACTTTTAGAGCATCCAATTTCCTCCTTACCCATGACATAAAGAAAAAGAAAAAAGCTCAGGAATGCAGCTACAGAAGGAGGGAAGTCTCTGTGAACATCTAACAGGATAATTTTGTTTCCGGTCACTTAAAAAACAAAAGAGTGGGACAATTTCTTACGATTCCAAGACAGACCCTCGAGTTCTCTTTCTGGCAAACTTAGGTCACTGATTTTTGAACGTCGTTGCTGAGGGAACAGGAAAAAGTAAAATGTAGCTTAAATCTCAGGGTTTTTTTCACGTTGCAGAGTGTGAATTTCAGAAGAACTTAACAGTTTGGCCAGAGGTTTGGGTTTTTTTCCATATTTTCTCTCTTGAAGCCCAGGTGAAACAAAACTTTCCATTTTGTTCTGTAAAAATCTCCCCCAGAAGCATCAGGAACCGAATATAAATGCAAGCAGGTATTAGCATTAGATCATGCTGGGAATGTAAACCCTAACACAAAAGCACATTTGTTTCCCAAATTGGCAGGTCTTTTAAGCTGTATGGTGATTTATGCACTGCAGGGAGGGGGAAGTTAAAATGATGCTTTTCAACAAATTTTTATTGGAGTTTGTAAAAGTAAATGAATACAGAGAGCACACTGTCACAGGGGAGCTTAAGCTCATAAAAGACTAAATAAAACAACTGAACTGTCAAGTATAACAAATGAGATATTTGGGAGGCTTTAGGATTATTAAAGCTAATTTTATACCCGAAATGATGGCTTATAATGTTAGTGAAAAGAGATAAAGCTTGGCTGACCTTGACTGAGTAACTAGAATGCTTGTTTTAGACCATAAATATAACCTCCGAAATTCCTGATCCCGTGTTGGATTTTCTTCTCCTATAAGCTTATTATATGATTCAAAAATCAACACTATTAAAAATTTTTAAATCTACAAATATCACTTCCAGTAGAGGTTGAGAGGTAGTCCAGCATGCATAATGTGTGTTCGTTATTGTTGTGCCTGTTCTTGGTTCACTTTTTCCTCTTCCTCGTTTTCCGACTTCTGTAGATTCACCTGAATAGTTCTTATGATTTCTTTTTATCTCCTTCATTGCCTTATTTTCTGTAATTCTTCGTTTTGCTATTTTCATGGTTGCTTTAGGGTTTACATCATATACATGTGAAGATACATAAGATATAGGTACAGACATACCCCGTTTTACTGCATTTCACAGATATTGCATGTTTTACAAACTGAAGGTTTGTGGCAACTCTGTTCTGGCAAGTCTTCGGTGCCATTTTTCTAACAGTGTTTGATCACTTTGTGTCTCTGTGTCACATTTTGGTAACTCTTGTAATGTTTCAAGGTTTCTCATTATGATTATATTTGTTATGGTAATCTGTGATCAGTGAAGGCTCAGATGAGGGTTACCATTTTTTAGCAATAAAGTATTTTTTAATCAAGGTATGTGCAGTGCTGTTTCAGACATCATGCTATTGCACACTTAACAGACTACAGAATAGTGTAAACGTAACTTTCATATGCACTGGGAAACCAAAAATTCATGTGACGCCTTTTATTGCGATATTCACTTTATTGTGGTGGTCTGGAACTAAACCCACAATAACTCTGAAGTATGCCTCTATACATCTTATATCAGACATATGTATGATATATATTATAGATCTATGTAAGATATAGATTATGTCATATCTTATACATCTTTCTCACAGACTATCTTCAAGTGATTTGATACCATTTTGTGTATAGTTAAGAACCTTACAATAGTATTTTTCCATGTCTTCCCTCTCAATCTTTATGCTGTTTTTGTCATACATTTTACTTCTATACATGATATAAATTCCAGAATACACTGTTATAATTTTTCTTTAAATAGTCAATTATCTGCGGCACTATTTACAATATCCAAGACATGGAAACAGCCTAATGTCCATCAACAGATGAATGGATAAAGAAGATGTGGTATATATATATATATATATATATATATATATATATATATAATGGAATACTACTTAATCATAAAAAAGAATAAAATAATACCGTTTACAGCAATATGGATGGACCTAGAGATGATCATACCAAGTGAAGTAAGTCAGAAAGAAAAAGATAAATACCATATGATATGACTTATATGTGGAATCTAAAATATGACACAAATGAACTTATCTATGAAACAGAAACAGACTCACAGACATAGAGAACAGACTTGTGGTTGCTAAGCGGGGTGGGGGAAGATTGAAAGTTTGGGATTAGCAGATGCAAACTATTATATACAGAATGGATAAACAATGATGTTCTACTGTATAGCACAGGGAACTGTATTCAATATCCTGTGATAAACTATAATGAAAAAGAATATGAAAAAGAATGCATATATACATGTATAACTGAATCACTTTGCTGTACAGCAGAAATTAACACAACATTGTAAATCACCTATACTTCAATAAAATAAATTTTAAATAAATAAATAAATGGCCAATTATCTCGTAAAGATATTTAAATAATAAGAAAGAACTATTATATATTTACCTGTATAGTTACCTATATACCACTTCTGACGATCTTCATTCTTCTGTAACTAGATCCATATTTTCACCTGTTATCATCTTTCTGCTTGAAGGATGATCTTTAACTTTTCCTCTAGTACAGATCTGCTGGGGATGATTCTTTCAGCTTTTATATCTCTGAAAAGTCTTTAATTTGCCTTCGTTTTTGAAAGATATTTTTACTAGGGATAGAATACTGGATTGACGGATTTTTCCTTTTAGCGTTTTAAAAGCTTGGACCACAGTTGCCTTACTTGCATTGTTTCCAGGGGGAAATCTGATGTCACCTTCATCTTTGTCCTTCTATATGGAACACATCGTTTTTCCTCTGGCCACTTTTAAGGTTTTTTTCTTTATCATTGATTTTGATCAATTTAATCATGACGTACTTTAGTGTAGTTTTCTTCAAATCCTTGGTGCTCTAGGGATTTGTTGAGATTCTTAGATCTGTGGGTTTATAGTTTTTGTCAAATTTGAAAAATTTGACCATTATTTTTTTCAAGTACTTTTTTCTGTCTCCCCTTTTCTCGTTTTCTCCAGGTTCTTCAATTATATGTATATCAGACTGCTTGGGGTTGGTCTACAACTCACTGATGCTTATTCTATTTTATTTCCTCTCTTTTCTCTGCATTTTCATTTCAGATAGTTTCTGTTGCTATATCCTTGAGTTCACTAATATTTTTCTTTTTCACTGTCTAATCTGTTGTTAATCACATCCAGTGAATTTTCTATCTCAAGTTTTGTAGTTTTCTTCTCTAGAAGTTCATTTTGTATCTTTTTTACATCTCCCATGTTTCTATTTAACATTCTGAATGTATGAAATATAGTTATAATAACGGTTTCACTGTCCCTCTTTGCTAATTCCAACCTCTGTGTCAGTTCAGTTGATTGCTTTTATTTATGATGGGTTGCATTTTTCCAATTCTTTTCATCCATGGTAATTTTTGACTGGATGCCATACATTGTGAATTTTATCTTGTTGGGTACTGGATCTTTTTATATTCCTACAAATATTCTTGAGCTTTGTTCTAGAACACATTTAAATTACTTAAAAACAATTTTATCCTATCAGGTATTTGTTTTGAAGACTTGTTATGTAGAACAAGAGCGGTGTTTAGTCTGGGACTAATTATTTTCCATGACAGGGGCACGATTCTTCTGTGTACTCTACCCAATGCCCTATGAATTATGAGGTTTTCCAGTCTGGCTGGAGGCAACAAGCACTGTTCCTATAATCTTCACACTCCCATTTCCTCACATCATATACTGATTAGTTTCCTGCTAAATACTCTAAGGGACTCTGAAGATCTCTGGAGTTCTGTCTGTCTGTCTGTCTGTCTGTCTGTCTCTCTCTCTCTCTCTCTCTCTCTCTCTCTCTGCCCGCCCCAGGTCTCTCCTTTCCAGTACTCTGTTCTGTGATCTCTAGCTGCCTTGGTGTCCCTGGACTCTCAATTTTGTCTCCTCAACTCCAGGAGTCCACCACACTCCACCTCTGCTCCCCTTCCCCACACCATGACCTGGAAATTCTCTTGAGTCAGTAAGCTAGGGCAGTCGTGAGGCTCACCTCACTTGGTTCCCTGCTCTGAGGGATCACCGTCCTTTGTTGTATGATGTCCAGTATCTTGAAAACCATCATTTCATATATTCTGCCCATTTTGTTGCTTGTTTCAGATAGGAGGATCAATCCATCCTGTCTGGAAATAGAAGTCTCAACTTTGAAAGTTTTAAGTCTAAAAAGGCAAAGGAATCAAGCCAGAAAGGGAAATTGGGGTTGGAAATGAAGATTGGTTCAGCAATACTGATTTTCTTCTGTGTTTTTTTCTTTTTTACACCTCCAAACTGCTACTGGCCCATGGCTCTGGACTGCCACAGGCACCAAATCTAGCCCTGGCCCACCTGTATTATGACTCCAGTGTTCTCCCTCTTCCCCCATCTAAATCCCTCAGTATTGAGAGATATATGGGGTCAGTTTAGCCCCACCTGGCCTTCTGGGATTGTGGACAGGGTCAATTCTCTGAGAAGAGATGGAATGGTTACAAATGCCATCATGCATTCTGTAAATATTTTTTGAGTGCCTACTATTGGCCAGGTACTTTTCTAGGCACTGGAAACACAACACTGTACAAAACAAACATTCCTGTCCTCATAGCATTTATATTCCCGTGCTAAATGATAAATGTCTTTTGTACAACACAATATAGAATTGCCATGAGTTTCAATTTTGTTGAAAAAAAATGAATGCTCTTACTGGCAAAATCATAACCTGAGCTAAGATAAAATACGGGCTCATTCAGAAAAATTGTTTACACTGTTTAAATATAGAATCTATTTAAGTCACCTTGGAGAGTCTTCTTTAGGCCATTTACAGAAAACACAAAGCCCAGGGGAGAGACTTTGCAGACAAAAATGCTGAAGCAGGCTCTTGAGGCTGTAAATCAATGCTCTGTGCAGACACAGATGCTAATTCGTCTGTTGGGCCTATGAGGTAATTTATGATTAGAGGACCCCAGAGAGCATCCTTCAATTCACAAAAGAATTCATGAGCTGAGGCCTTTCCTCCCAGCCTATCTCTGCCATTAGTTAAGTTACTGTCCCTCCTGACAACGTAATCACTGGTCAATCTAAACCCCCAGCTTCACGCGTCCCAGTTCTGTGAGAAGGTCGCATGGGGCTGCAGTGGAAAGAAATTGAGTCAGACAGACCTGGATTTGAACCTTGACTCTACTATTATAATAGCTAGCTGTGGGAACTTAGTTAAGTTTCTTCACCTCTCTGACCTCTTTTTTCTACCCCTTGAAAATGCAAATACTACTATTTACCATGCAAGGCTGTTAAGAAGATTAAATGAGATTCTGTCTATGAAATATCAGGCAGGTAGACAAAGATCAGGAAATGTTACCTCGCTTTATATTCTGTCGTAGCAAAGGCTGTTCGTCATGCATCTTTTGTTGGGTTTACCAGCCCAGCACCCATTTCACCTTCTCCTGATAAAAACATCCCAGATTCAGGGGAGCAGGGTGCGGGGGTGGGGGGGGTGGCTGGTTACCTGTTCCTTACTGACTACATTCTAGTGGTCTGATAAGGTAGACTGCCCCTCTGTAGCTAAGAGGATGGACACATCACCTGATGATGATTCCCCGCTGAGATTTGAATCTTACACAGAGTGACAAAGAGACTGAAAACATTTGGCTGTCACTCATCCCTTCAGCATTACCTTGACCAGATTGCTTCTGTTGTGAGACTATCCTTATAACTCTTCCTTCCAGGACCCTGGGTGCTCTGCTCTCTGTCTATTCCCAAGCCTGTTTCTATGGCCTCCCTTCCATTCAGTGTTACCTTTCCAGTGAATTTCCTTTTGCTTAGGTTAGCCATAGTGAATTTCTGTTGCTTACAACCAGATAGCTCTATTTGATCAGCAGAATAAAAAGGAAAAAAAAAACATGTTTCATGTTTTATTTGGATTCAAATCAACTAGAGCCACCATTTTTACTTGCCTAGCCAGCAAGGAGACAAATTATACATAGAGGTCTCAGGATTTTTCCTAACTAACGAAAGAGCCTATTTAATTTGTAGAGTGATGAGTCCTCCCAATGACTTATTTCATTTACAACCTTCATTCCCTATAACCAAGATATTCAACAGATTAAATGAACAATACAATGCATTACCTGCTCCTAGTGGGAAACACCCTGCCCCTGATCTCTAGAGTTGCTCTGGCCACCTCCACCTGGCATCCTTGGGGCCAGCATGCACTCAATGCCCACATTTTGGACACTGGGATTTACCTGATTGGCTACTTCTCCAAGGAGTAGAAGCCCCTTTCCCAGCTTCAGGAATGTAGATAGGGGGACCAAGGGTGACTTCCCAGCGGAGACAACACCTAATCTGATCTTAAAAGAAAGGAAGGAAATAATCCAGATAAAGAAGGAAGGAAAGGTATGTTTGGCAGAGGGGACAATATATGTGAGTGATGGTGATGGGAGAGGGTGCAGGGAAGAATGAGAGATGAAGTTGGAAGATTGGAAGAAATATAAAGAGGAGGGCCCACCTCTGCTTTGGAAACTCAAGCAATTTTAAGGTCAATATCATCTTATTTAGAAGCCTATTGCGGGGGGGTCTCAAATGTAACCAACAGGACTTGTGTTCATGGCAGAGAAACTAGAGGCAGAAGCCCCCCATATCTCAGTGGCTCCAATTTGGAAGAGATAGGGAACATGGAGAAGGGTCCAGAGAATGGTCAACAACCTTGACCAAAAAAGTTTCCTCTCCATACCACCTGTAAGTTGTGTGGCCCCAGTCTCCAGCCACCCACTTCTCTGGAGCTACTGTGTCACCGACTGCTTACTCAACATCTCCACCAGGTCATCATAATTGTGTCCTTTATTAAACTCATCATCTTCCTCCTTGCTGCTCCTCTTGTGATTCTTCTCTTGGTGACAGACACCTCTCCTCCCCCAGATACAACAATGGAAGCCAACACATCACCTGATGTCTTTATTCCTTTCTTCTTCCCATTTAAAATCATACACTCTTTTTTATTGTTCTTCTGAGATCCATGGAGACATCTGCTCCCTTCTCTTTGTTTCCAAAACTACTGTTCTAATCCAGGTCTCAATATTTCTCACTTGGTTAATGCAACCAGCCCCCCAATCATCATCCCAGTATACGCCTTAAAGAGTTGTTAAGTCATGGGTTATGTGTCTCTAGTCTTCAGAGACACCTTGTGAAATGGAATTAGTAGGGATGAGCAGAACCTTTCATTGCTCCCCCCATGTTCCTACCTGATGCTACTGGATATGGTAGCAAATATCATACATTACTTGTCCTTTTCTTTAAAATATATTATTTCTGTATATGTTCTATTGGCTCTTAGAGCTCTTTAAGCATCGCCTTATTGGATTCAATTCTAGCAAAAGGAATTCTATTTGCAGCTTTTCAAAAGAAACTCTCCTAATTACAAGCAAAGGAACAACAACAACAAAAAGTTGGTGTAGCTGCCCTTGGAGATAAAATCCTAAACAGTACAGCCTTTTGGGAAAAAATGTTTAGATAAATACGGAGACAGAAAACATTTAAAAAGAATAAAACTCAGTTTTCTGTTTAGAAAACAGCAAGGGCCCTCAATTGTCCATAAAAGTCTCTTTGGAGATACCTGGACTCAGGGTATTTCCTGTTGAATGCACTTTTAATCTCTCAAGGATTTTCATAGTGATTGGCCATCATCAGGCACACTTTTCAAATTGGTGTCTATTATTCCTGTCAGGTTCATAAACTGCCATTGTTCTTTACCAGAAAGAACATTCAACCAGAAAATTCAACCCTGTCTCTTTGTTACAAAGGTAAATAATTGGATGAATCTGATGGATTCCTTTTCTTCAAACAGTGAATGCTCATGATTAGGGTTCTGTCTTTGGGTGTAGTGACACCTCTAGTTTTTGTTCACCCAGCACTTTCCTCCCCTGCCTATCATGGCACTCAATTCCCCTGACCACATGGGACGAGCACAGGACCTACACTACCATGTTCAGACTCTTCTCAGGCATCTGAAATTTGAGTTGGAGACACAGAGGAACAAAAAGAGGTCAGAGCTGTCTTTTCAACAAATGTTTTTGGGAAATCTGGGTATCTACATGCGAAATGATAAAGTTGAACCCTCACCTAGCACCATATAGAAAAATTAACTCCAACTGAATCAAAAATCTAAAAGGAAAAACTAAAACTATAAAACTCTTAGAAGAAAATATAGGGTGAAAACACATGACAGTGGATTGGCAATGGACATCAAAAGCACAGGCAACAAAAGAAAAACTAGATAAATTTGAATACATCAAAAGTAAAAACGTGTGCATCAAAGGACACTATCAGCAGATTATAAAGGCAACCCACAGAATAGAAGAAACTATTCACAAATCATATCTGATAAGGAATTAATATCCAGAATCTATAAGGAACTCCTACAACTCAAATTTTAAAATAGACAAAGACTTAGTTAGACATTACTCTGAAGAAGGGATACAAATGGCCAATAAGTAAATGAAGAGATGTTCATCACTAATCTCTAGGGAAGTGCAAAACAAAATCACAATGAGATACTGCTATCATCAAAGAGCAGAAAATATCAAGTGTTGGCAAGGGTATGGAGAAATGAGATCCTTTGTGCATTGCATTGCTGATGGGAATAAAAATAGTGCAGCCAGTATGGAAAATATTGTGGCAGTTCCTCAAAAGGTTAAAAATAGAATTACCATGTGATCCAACAATTCCACCTCTGGGCATATACCCCACCCAAAATTGAGAACAGATACTTACACGCCCCCTAAAAATTGACTCAAACAGATATTTTCACACCCTTGTCCTTAGTAACATTATTCACAATAGCTAAAAGATGAAAGTAGGACTTCCCAGGTGGTGCAGTGGTTAAGGATCAGCCTACCAATGCAGGGGACACGGGTTCGAGCCCTGGTTCAGGAAGACCCCACATGCCGTGGAGCAACTAAGCCCGTGAGCCACAACTACTGAGCCCGCATGCCACAACTACTGAAGCCTGTGGGCCTAGAACCCATGCTCTGCAACAAGAGAAGCCACTGCAATGAGAAGCCTGTGCACCACAACAAAGAGTAGCCCCGCTTGCCGCAACTAGAGAAAGCCCACGTGCAGCAACGAAGACACAACTCAGCCAAAAATAAATAAATAAAATAAGTAAATTAAAAAAAAAAAGAAAGTAGCCCACGTGTCCATTGACAGATGAATGGATAAACAAAATGTAGTATATATATACAACGGAATATTATTCAGTCTTAAAAAGGAAAGATTCTGACACATACTACAGCAGAGAGGACATTATGCTAAGTGAAATAAGCCAGTTAACAAAAGGAAAATTATTGCATGATTCCACTTATATGAGGTACTTAGGCTAGTCAAATTCCTAGAAACAGAAAGTAGAATGGTGGTTGTCAGGGTTTGGGGGGAGGGTAAATGGGGAGTCGTTGCTTAATGGGGACAGAATTTCAGGTGAGGAAGAGGGGAAAGTTTCTGGAGATGGATGGTGGTAATGGGTGCACAACAATGTGAATGTGCTTAATGCCCCTGAACTATACACTTAAAAATCCTTAAAATCATATATTTTGTATTATGTACATTTTACCGCAATAAAGAGCACGGGAGATCAGAACTGAGCCTTTAGATGGCAGCCTCCAGAGGGTGGTCTGTGAGTTCCTGCTGTTGGACCTCCAGTGCTTCCCTAGACCTTCCATGGAAAGCTGGACCAGGGCTCTCTTTTCCAGTCTGTGAACTCCCATTATCCTCACTCTGAAGTCCTCTTTTGGCCTAAGGCATCCAGGATAGTTTACTTTTGGCCAATAGATATTAACTGAAATGCTGACATTCTGCAAAAAACGCTTGCAGCTATTTGCCTATGAGGTAGCATTGCTAATGTATTCTATGGAACAAAGAATATCTGCCATTTGATGAGCATCCTTTATCCACTCTGTTTTCACCTGTACCTGACACTTCAACCCAGGGTCACCTTGCATGTCCGGGGTCTTCAAACTGAGGATTTCTTTGACAGTACACTCATGTTTTTGTATTGGTTTCTCTCCAATATTCTTTCCCCTCTTCACCTCCCTAGATGACAGGCACCACAATCCATGGGCCATAAAAAATTACCAACTTGCACTGGTCCTAATTCTTGGACATGACATAATAGTCAGCACCCGTGGACCTAGAGACTGTCGTACAGAGTGAAGTAAGTCAGAAAGAGAAAAACAAATACCGTATGCTAACACATATATATGGAATCTAAAAAAAAAAAAAAAAAAGGTTCTCAAGGACCTAGGGGCACGACAGGAATAAAGACACAGACGTAGAGTAGAGAATGGACTTGAGGACATGCGGAGGGGGAAGGGTAAGCTGGGACGAAGTGAGAGAGTGGCATGGGCATATATACACTACCAAACGTAAAAGAGATAGCTAGTGGGAAGCAGCCTCATAACAAAGGGAGATCAGCTCGGGGCTCTGTGTCCACCTAGAGGGGTGGGATAGGGAGGGTAGGAGGGAGACACAAGAGGGAGGAGATATGGGGATATATGTTTATCTATAGCTGATTCACTTTGTTATACAGTAGAAACTAACACACCATTGTAAAGCAATTATACTACAAAAAAGATGTTAAAAAAAAAAAAAGAAACTATTCAAACATGATCCCTATTTTACCCAAGATAAATGGGAGCCCAGAGAGGGAAAGTGATTTGCCCAAAGCCACCTAATGAATGAGATGGTAGAGTGAGAATCTTGCAAGCCCTGTCTGACTCCAAAGACCATAATCTCTCTATGTTGGATAGAGGATGGCTGATGTTCTGTATATCAGGGGTAATTATTACATCAAATACAAAAGAGTCAGGACTAATTCTCTGAAATCACATTCATTGGCTTGGGACTAGGACTCATTATTTAAAAAATTGGATTTCTTTACTTAAAACATAAAAAACAAATTCATCAAGTGAAACAAAACAGTCAATATATCAACAGATGTCATTTTTTAAAAGCCAGATTTAGCAAGTTAATTAGAGAATATGAGACACAGTAGCAGAGCCAGAGATCACTAAGGTCCTCTTGGGTTAAAAATCACAAAACACAGCCAATGCCAAATGAAGGTTTCTGAATCAACACCAGTATAAAAATGTCATTTTGTATTTGCTGCAATACAATAAATGTCAGGTTCACACACATACGTGCTAAAATGAAACACACACCAAAAGAATGAGAGCCAGTAAAGCAACAAAGTAGGAAAGAAACTAATGTTTTTAGTGCCATCTATGGGCCAATTCTGGTGAAAGTTTCATCAGCCTTATTTTAAATATGAAGAAAGTGGAGCACAGTAATATCACATATTGATAAAAGGCAGGCTGGGATTCACACACACCTCATTCTATATGACTGAAAAGCATGGGCTCTTTCTATGTTTTTTCATGTTTATGTGGTCATTCATTCGATAATGATTTATCAACAATCTATCATGGGCCAGGCCTCTGTGGTACACACATACAGACACACACACACACACACACACACACACACACACACACACACACACACTGTTTTTAGATAAATGTGGATTTATTTACAATTTACAGCTGTAGTAATTGCTGTGAAAGAAAACAAAAAGAGGAAATAAAAGAGAATGCAGATTGGGAATGAACTTTTTGGTAGATTATATTGTTGTTCCAAATATTTGCTGCCTTTCCCTCGAAGAATATTACATTTCCCCAGCTCATTGACTTTAGGCTTGCCCTGGGACTTATGGTGCTTCCCTAGGGGAGCATTATACATCCCCACCCTGTTGTACTCAGGAGTGTCCATGCAACTTATTTTGACCAATAGAATGTGGCTGGAAGCCATGTGTGTTTTTGTCAGGCAGATGCCTTAAAACCAGTTCAGGGTTCACCATCTGTCTTCTCTCTCCCCTGAGTCCAGCGGTGTCCCAGGTAGAGACTGTGATCAATCTGTCCCAGAGTGAAGCCATGGTGGATCAGAGATGCAGCTGACCCTTGGTAGACATGCCTTTGTTGTAAGTCACTGAGATCTGGGGCTCATTTGTTAGTGCAGCATAACATACCTTACCCTGACTTATGTACCCTCTTAGAGGGTGGTCAGTGGAGACCTCTTTGAGGAAGTGACATTTGAGATGAGGCTTGAATGCAGGATCCTGTTAGGTAAAGAGCAGGAGAGGAGAGCTTCCCAGCAAGGATAAAACAGGCAGTGCACATGCCCTAAAGTGGGAAAGAACTTGGCACGGCCTCCGTGTCAGGAGCTGATGAGAGTGGTGAGAGATGAGGCTGAAGAGATGTCTGAGCTGAGCATAAGGAAGTGGGAGCCAAGGGAGAAGGCTGGATTGCATTCCATGTGTGATAGGAAGCTGCTGAAGGATTCCAAGCAGGGGAATGAAGTGATCAGATTCAAGTGTTTAACAGATTTCCCTATAATCTATAAAGCAGGAAAGGAAGCAGGGACACCAAGTGCGAGGCTATTGCGTTGTCTTGTTAAAGGTGTGTTCTTTCTGAATTGTGTTCCCCCCAAAATTATATGTTGAAGGCCTAATCCCAGTACCTCAGAATATGACCTTGTATAGAAATAGGGTCATTGCAAATGTAATTAGTTAAGTTTAGATGAGGTCATACAGGAGTGGAGTGGGCCCTAGTCCAATATGACGGGTATCCTTATAAAACAGGAAAATTTGGATACTGACATGTACACAAGGAGAACACCATGTGAGGAAGACAGATGTTGGGATGATGTTTTTATAAGTAAGGGAATGACAAAGACTGCCGGAAAATCACCATGAGCTAGGGGAGAGGCATGGAACAGATTCTCCCTCACAGCCCTCAGAGGAAACCAGCTATGCCAACACCTTGATCCCAGACTTCTAGTTTCCAGAACTCTGAGACAGTAAGTTTCTGTTGCTTAAGCCACCCAGTCAGTGGTATGTTGTTATGCAGCCTCAGAAAATGAATACAAGGACAGAGACAGTGGTATCTTGGGCTGGAGTGATAGCTTTGGGGATGGTATAAAAAGCAGATAAATTCAAGATACACTTTGTAATTTTTTTGTCAATTTCTTCTGGTTATATTCCATTATTACAAGGTATTGAATATAATTCCCTGTGTTATACAGTAAATCCTTGTTGCTTATCTATTTTATGTGTAGTAGTTTGTATATGTTAATCCCATACTCCTAATATGTCTTCCCCCCACCTCCCCTTTGGTAACCATAAGTTTGTTTTCTATGTTTGTGAGTTTGTTTCTGTTTTGTATATAGAATCTTTTGTATTACTTTTTAGAGTCCACGTATAAGTGATATCATAGAGTATTTGTCTTTCTCCCTTCACTAAGTATAATGTTCTCTAGGTCCATCCATGTTTCTGTAAATGGCATTATTTCATTCTTTTTTATGGTTGAGTAATATTCCTGTGTGTATGTGTGTGTGTGTGTGTGTGTATACCCCATCTTCTTTATGCATTCATCTGTTGATGGACACTTGGGTTGTTTCCATGTTCAAGATTCATTTTGAAGGTGGAAAGGACATGATTTTTTATTGGGTTAGACATAGATTAAAATGGAAAGGGAGGGGACTTCCCTGGTGGTCCAGTGGTAAAGAATCTGCCTTGCAATGCAGGGGAACGTGGGTTCGATCCCCAGTCAGGGAATTAAGATCCCACATGCTACAGGGCAACTAAGCCTGCATGCCCAAACTACTGAGCTCACGCACCTCAGCTAGAGTCTGCATGCCACAAACCACAGAGCCCATGTGCCCTGGAGCCTGTGCGCCACAACTAGAGAGAGAAAACCCTCACACCACAACTAGAGAGAAACCCACGCACCGCAATGAAGAGCCTGCATGCTGCAATGAAAGATCCTGCATGCCTCAACCAAGATCCCACATGCTGCAACTAAGACCCAGTGCAGCCAAAAAAATAAATAAAATAAAATTTTAAAAATGGAAAGGGAGGAATTAAAGAGGAAATTATTGAAATTGTATATCAAGCACTCCATCCAATGCTATCATGAAGAATTGCTTTCTTCACAAGAGTCCTGTGGTCCTGTGTGTCAGTTGGGTCCCCTGGGAAGCAGACACTTAGTTGGGATTAGGAATACAATATAGGGAATGCCTGTGGAAGATAAAAAGGGAAGGAAGCAGAATTGGACAGAGTAAGGACTGTGATGCAGATCTGACAGAGTTGCAGCCCACTCAACCCAATGGGGAGCTTCAGAACAAAGACTTCCCATCACAGGAGTCCTGCACTGGGCAGAAATAGACAGGCCCTAGTGTTCCAACTGTGCTTGGTCATCTTCCCAGAAAGAGTG
>NW_006792411.1:4178543-4187540 GCF_000442215.2 Lipotes vexillifer
AAGAGTGTGGCCTCTGCTCGAACATGAAGGCAGATACTAAAGGTTCTAACTAGAGGCTGTCAACTGCATTCACTCCTTGCAGTAAAATAACAAATTCCTTTTGAAGGGAGACCCAAGAAGGGAACCATGCCCTGTAAGGTTGGATTTTTAGCCATATCTTACAAATTAGGAAATAGAGGCTCAAAAATCATACTTTGAAACTTTTCTTTGAGTGAGAGTGCATAGAGTTTGGCTGCTATCCTCTAATGGCCTGGTGTCTGTCAAGCTCCAGTTAGTACTTATAGCAGCCACTGCCAGCACCCATCCCAAGCCCCTCTAATAGCTTCTCTCTCTGGGCTGTAGCAGATGAAGAACTAAAAACTACATTTCCCAAAATCCTTTGCTGATAGGGTATAGGGTACAGGATACAGGTATGTGACCTCTTTTCAGCCTGCCTGATATATCCCTAGACGTGGATGTTGCAGTGAGCAAGGGAAGGTGGGCTGCCAGCAGATGAGAGTATCACCTGGTGAGCCCTGTGGCAGAGGCTGTCAGTCCCCAGCACCACAGGGTTTTTTCTAGAACAGTCCTTGATCTGTTTCTCCCAACTGCGTTTTTTTCCTGGACAGGCCTTCCCAAGGCTGATTCTTCAAACACCCTGGAGGCGTGCAAACTTTCTAACATCCCTTAACAAATGCCCTTCTGTTTAAAATAGGAGGAGGGGCCTCTGTTGTCTGCAGCTGAGAATGCTCAGAGAGATGGTACTGGGTAAAGTACACTAGACTGTAAGGGTACACATGCACCATTCAGCAGGTAAATGGAACTTAGATCCAAAGGCATTTCCCAAGCTCTGGCACACTTCAGACTGGCATTCCTTCTAACTGAATCACACACAATTTGGCCTTTGCAGCATATAGACAATATTTTAAAAATCAGATACACACCTCACAGTGTTTTGGTTAAGAGAGTCTAGATGCTTTCAGGTCTGCTAGAAATTTCCTTGCAAGAGCCAGAATTTCTTTCCAGCTAGATGTAAATTAACTTCAGCATCTCTCAACAAAGCAAAATAATAGTGCTGAAAAGGTGGACTTAGTTACAACACAGAAAAGCTGCTCACAAGATTTTTTTTATTCACGAGCCCTTTTGAAAACATCTCTTTTCAGTCTTTAATATGAGTCAGAGAAAAAAAAAATTCATCTCTCCCTATTGGTCCACCACAAGCAAATCCTAGACAATTTTCTTCAAGTGATTTTTCCATACTGTGCAACAGCTAAGAACATCAAGGGCTGACCTGCAAGCCCATCATAGTAAGGACCTCTTCCTGTGCTGGTGCAGATGTTGTACAGAACAGTAATAAATTAATGAGAGGGAAAGGCATGCTCCAAGGGGGAGAAAGTGGCCCTGCCACTCCTCCCCAAGCCTTTGTCTCCTCCTCTCCCCCCTCACAGGGTCAATGTCAGGAATTCACTGAAAAAACTGACACAGGAAGCTAAGACAAGGTGATCTGAAAGGCCACTGAACTGAGACAAAGCGCAGGCTCAGAGGCCACCGCTCCCTGAAGGAGCCATCTGAGCAGAACCTTGCCCAGCATACCAGGACCACACCACCCCCAGGACATCTCAGACACAACAGTGCTACTCCCAAGGCCTCTTGATCAAAACCCCCTACTCCAGTAGGGCTGCAGATATAGCATTTCCTGTCTCCCAAGAAGCTGGTCTCAAATATCCTGTTCATTGGATTAAAAAAACTGTAGTATATTCTCACAATGGAACACTGCTCAGCAATAAAAAGGAATGAAGTGCTGATACATGAAACACTGTGGATGGATCCACAGTCATGCTGAGCGAAAGAAGCCAGACACAAAAGGCTAATAGTATATTATTCCATTCATTTGACATCCTATGGGAGGCTTAACTAATATCTTGTTCAAGAAAGCAGAGAAGAGGACAGACAGCAGAAGCAAGAAGAACTACAAGCCTGCAGCCTGTAGAACAAAAACCACATTCACAGAAATGTAGACAAGATGAAAAGTCAGAGGGCTATGTACCAGTTGAAGGAACAAGATAAAACCCCAGAAAAACAATTAAATGAAGCGGAGATAGGCAACCTTCCAAAAAAAGAATTCAGAATAATGATAGTGAAGATGATCCAGGACCACGAAAAAAGAATGGAGGCAAAGATCGAGAAGATGCAAGAAATGTTTAACAAAGACCTAGAAGAATTAAAGAACAAACAAACAGAGATGAACAATACAATAACTGAAATGAAAACTACACTAGAAGGAATCAATAGTAGAATAACTGAGGCAGAAGAACGGATAAGTGACCTGGAAGACAGAATGGTGGAATTCACTGCTGGGGAACAGAATAAAGAAAAAAGAATGAAAAGAAATGAAGACAGCCTAAGAGACCTCTGGTACAACATTAAACGCAACAACATTCACATTATAGGGGTCCCAGAAGGAGAAGAGAGAGAGAAAGGACCAGAGAAAATATTTGAAGACACTATAGTCGAAAACTTCCCTAACATGGGAAAGGAAATAGCCACCCAAGTCCAGGAAGCGCAGAGTCCCATACAGGATAAACCCAAGGAGAAAAATGCTGAGACACATAGTAATCAAATTGGCAAAAATTAAAGACAAAGAAAAAGTATTGAAAGCAGCAAAGGAAAAACAACAAATAACATACAAGGGAACTCCCATAAGGTTAACATCTGATTTCTCAGCAGAAACTCTACAAGCCAGAAGGGACTGGCATGATATACTTAAAGTGATGAAAGGGAAGAACGTACAGCCAAGATTACTCTACCCAGCAAGGATCTCATTCAGATTTGATGGAGAAATCAAAAGCTTTACAGACAAGCAAAAGCTAAGAGAATTCAGCACCACCAAACCAGCTCTACACCAAATGCTAAAGGAATTTCTCTAAGTGGGAAACACAAGAGAAGAAAAGGACCTACAAAAACAAACCCAAAACAATCAATAAAATGCTCATAGGGACATACGTATCGATAATTACCTTAAACGTGAATGGGTTAAATGCTCCAACCAAAAGACACAGGCTTGCTGAATGGATATGAAAACAAGACCCATTATATATGCTGTCTAAAAGAGACCCACTTCAGACCTAGTGACACATTCAGACTGAAAGTGAGGGGATGGAAAAAGATATTCCATGCAAATGGAAATCAAAAGAAAGCTGGAGAAGCAATACTCATATCACATAAAATAGACTTTAAAATAAAGAAAGTTACAAGAGACAAAGAAGGACACTACATAATGATCAAGGGATCAATCCAAGAAGATATAACAACTATAAATATATATGCACCCAACATAGGAGCACCTCAATACATAAGGCAACTGCTAACAGCTATAAAAGAGAAAATCGACAGTAACACAATAACAGTGGGGGACTTTAACACCTCACTTACAGCAATGAACAGATCATCCAAAATGAAAATAAATAAGGAAACAGAAGCTTTAAATGACACAATAGACCAGATAGATTTAATTGATATTTATAGGACATTCCATCCAAAAACAGCAGATTACACTTTCTTCTCAAGTGTGCATGGAACATTCTCCAGGATAGATCACATCTTGGGTCACAAATCAGCCCTCGATAAATTTAAGAAAATTGAAATCATATCAAGCATCTTTTCTGACCCCAACGCTATGAGATTAGAAATCAATTACAGGGAAAAAAACATAAAAAACACAAACACATGGAGGCTAAACAATAGGTTACTAAATAACCAAGAGATCACTGAAGAAATCAAAGAGGAAATCAAAAAATACCTAGAGACAAATGACAACGAAAACACGACGATCCAAAACCTATGGGACGCAGCAAAAGCAGTTCTAAGAGGGAAGTTTATAGCTATACAAACCTACCTCAAGAAACAAGAAAAATCTCAAATAAATAATCGAACCCTTGAGAGTCCGCCTGCCGATGCAGGGGACATGGGTTTGTGCCCCAGTCCGGGAAGATCACACATGCCACGAAGCGGCTGGGCCCGTGAGCCATGGCCACTGAGCCAGTGTGTCCAGAGCCTGTGCTCCGCAACGGGAGAGGCCACAACAGTGAGAGGCCTGCATACAGCAAATAAATAAATAAATAAATAAATAAATAAATAAATAAATAAAAATAATCTAACCTTATACCTAAAGGAACTAGAGAAAGAAGACCAAACAAAACCCAAAGTTAGCAGAAGGAAAGAAATCATAAAGATTATAGCAGAAATACATGAAATAGAAACAAAGAAAACAATAACAAAGATCAATAAAACTAAAAGCTGGTTCTTTGAGAAGATAAACAAAATTGATAAACCAGTAGCCAGACTCATCAAGAAAAAGAGGGAGAGGACTCAATTAAATAAAATTAGAAATGAAAAAGGAGAAGTTACAACAGACACCGCAGAAATACAAAGCATCCTAAGAGACTACTACAAGCAACTCTATGCCAATAAAATGGACAACCTGGAAGAAATGGACAAATTCTTAGAAAGGTATAACCTTCCAAGACAGAACCAGGAAGAAACAGAAGATATGAACAGACCAATCACAAGTAATGAAATTGAAACTGTGATTAAAAATCTTCCAACAAACAAAAGTCCAGGACCAGATGGCTTCACAAGTGAACTCTATCAAACATGTAGAAAAGAACTAACACCCATCCTTCTCAAACTCTTCCAAAAAATTTCACAGGAAGGAACACTCCCAAACTCATTCTATGAGGCCACCATCACCCTGCTACCAACACCAGACAAAGATACTACAAGAAAAGAATATTACAGACCAATATCACTGATGAATATAGATGCAAAAATCCTCAACAAAATACTAGCAAACAGAATCCAAGAACACACTAAAAGGATCACACAACGTGATCAAGTGGGATCTGTCCCAGGGATGCAAGGAACCCTCAATATATGCAAATCAATCAATGTGATACATCATATTAACAAATTGAAGAATAAAAACCATATGATCATCTCAATAGTTGCAGAAAAAGCTTTTGAAAAAATTCAACACCTAATTATGATAAAAGCTCTCCAGAAAGTGGGCATAGAGGGAACCTATCTCAACATAATAAATGCCATATACGACAAACACACAGCAAACATCATTCTCAGTGGTGAAAAACTGAAAGCATTTCCTCTAAGATCAGGAACAAGACAAGGATGTCCACTCTCACCACTATTATTCAACATAGTTTTGGAAGTCCTGGCCACGGCAATCAGAGAAGAAAAAGAAATAAAAGGAATACAGATTGGAGAAGAAGAAGTAAAACTGTCATGCTTTGCAGATGACATGATACTATACATAGAGAATCCTAAAGATGCCACCAGAAAAATACTAGAGCTAATCAATGAATCTGGTAAAGTTGCAGGATACAAAATTAATGCAGAGAAATCTCTTGCATTCCTATACACTAACGATGAAAAATCTGAAAGAGAAATTAAGGAAACACTCCCATTTACCACTGCAACAAAAAGAATAAAATACCTAGGAATAAACATACCTAGGGAGACAAAGACCTGTATGCAGAAAATTACAAGACACTGATGAAAGAATTAAAGATGATACCAACAGATGGAGAGATATACCATGTTCTTGGATTGGAAGAATCAATATTGTGAAAATGACTATACTACCCAAAGCAATCTACAGATTCAATGCAATCCCTATCAAATTACCAGTGACATTTTTTACGGAACTAGAACAAAAAAAATCTTAAAATTTGTATGGAGACACAAAAGACCCCAAAAAGCCAAAGCAGTCTTGAGGGAAAAAGACGGAGCAGGAGGAATCAGACTCCCTGACTTCAGACTATACTACAAAGCTACAGTAATCAAGACAATATGGTACTTGCACAAAAATAGAAACATAGATCAATGGAACAAGATAGAAAGCCCAGAGATAAACCCATGCACCTATGGTCAACTAATCTATGACAAAGGAGGCAAGGATATACAATGGAGAAAAGACAGTCTCTTCAGTAAGTGGTGTTGGGAAAACTGGACAGCTACATGTAAAAGAATGAAATTAGAACACTCCCTAACACCATACACAAAAATAAACTCAAAATGGATTCGAGACCTAAATTTAAGACTAGACACTATAAACTCTTAGAGGGAAACATAAGAAGAACACTCTTTGACATAAATCACAACAAGATCTTTTTAGATCCACCTCCTAGAGTAATGGAAATAAAAACAAAAATAAACAAATGGGACCTAATGAAACTTAAAAGCTTTTGCACAGCAAAGGAAACCGTAAACAAGATGAAAAGACAACCCTCAGAATGGGAGAAAATATTTGCAAATGAATCAACGGACAAAGGGTTAATCTCCAAAATATATAAACAGCTCATGCAGCTCAATATTAAAGAAATAAACAACCCAATACAAAAATGGGTCGAAGACCTAAATAGACATTTCTCCAGAGAAGACATACAGATGGCCAAGAAGCCTATGAAAAGCTGCTCAACATCACTAATTATTACAGAAATGCAAATCAAAACTACCATGAGGTATCACCTCACACCAGTTAGAATGGGCATCATCAGAAAATCTACAAACAACAAATGCTGGAGAGGGTGTGGAGAAAAGGGACCCCTCTTGCACTGCTGGTGGGAATGTAAATTGATACAGGCACTGTGGAAAACAGTATGGAGGTTTCTTCCGGCTCGGTTCTTTGTGGCTGTCTGGAGGGGTGGGATAGGGAGGGTGGGAGGGAGGGAGACAAAGAGGGAAGAGATATGAGAACATATGTATATGTATAACTGATTCACTCTGTTATAAAGCAGAAACTAACACACCATTGTAAAGCAATTATACCCCAATAAAGATGTTAAAAAAAAAAAAAAACAGTATGGAGGTTTCTTAAAAAACTAAAAATAGAATTACCATATGATCCAGCAATCCCACTACTGGGCATATACCCAGAAAAAAACATAATTCAAAAAGACACATGCATCCCAATGTTCACTGCAGCACTATTTACAATAGCCAGGTCATGGAAGCAACCTAAGTGCCCATCGACAGACAAATGGATAAAGAAGATGTGGTACGTATATACAATGGAATATTACTCAGCCGTAAAAAGGAACGAAATTGGGTCATTTGTTAAGACGTAGATGGATCTAGAGACTGTCATACAGAGTGAAGTAAGTCAGAAAGAGAAAAATAAATATTGTATATTAATGCATATATGTGGAACCTAGAAAAATGGTACCGATGAACCAGTTTGCAGGGCAGAAATAGAGACACAGATGCAGAGAAAGTGGGGAGGGGGTGGGGGTTGTGGTGTGATGAATTGTGGGATTGGGATTGACATGTATATACTAATGTGTGTAAAATTGATGACTAATAAAAAAGAAAAAAAATTAAAAAGAAAAAGAAAACAGAGGAGTGGTTGTCAGGGTGAAGGCTTGACTGCCAATGAGCACAAAGGAAATTCTGGGGGGCAATGGAATCATTCTATATCTTGATTGTTGTGGTAACTACACTAGTGTCTATACATTTATTGAAACTCAACAAGCTATGCAACTTTCAGTGAGCTGTGCATTTTATTCTGTATCAATTATAGCCAAATAAAATCCATCAAAAATTCCTAGCAGGGTGGGTGTCGTCTATGTGAAAACCCCCTTGCTACTTTTTCCTCTCAAATACATGCCCCTTCACCTTTCTGAGAGTAGAGATAGTTTTGCTGTCAGCTAAATCTGAATGAGGGTTATACTTGCCACAAAATGCTATGTTAACATTTTTCTGAAAAAAAAAAAAAAAAGTAGGCTCTGCCATTGACTTTCTGTGTGACATCAAGCATGATCCTTCACTTCCCTGAGACTCAGTTTCCACATGTGTAATGAAACAGTATTACAGGGAAAGTTATACAACACAGCTTATTTGAAAGTAACCAGCTTAGAGCTGGGCAAATGGCGTGTGCTCAATATATTGGTTTGCTTTCTCCATTCCATCAATGAGGATTCTTTTGATTGCAAGTAGCAGACATTAACCTAACTTATTTAAGCAAAGGGGAGTTTATTGGCTGAACAGCTGAAGAGCACTGGCTTTAGGGAAGGCTGGATCCGGAAGGTTTGCATCCATACTACACCCTGGATTTCTCTCCCTCTCTCTGTTCTGTATTCTACCACATCCAGCCTCATCATCTGTCTCCACATGGTCCACTCCCTCCCAGCAGCTCCAGCCACTCTCTTTGGGCCTCATTCTCACATCACAGCATCCTGAATGCACTCTCTTGTGTTTCAAATTGGGACCCATGCCTATCCCTGAGCCAAGAACTCTAGCTAAGGGGATGTGATATGCTGATAAGCCAATCACCCTGGAGCTGAAGTCTGACTCAATCCCACCTAAAACAAATGGCTGCTATGAAACAGTATAGAGGTAAATGTTCCAAATCAGGGTACTCTCAGCAGAAGGAGCACAATGGATATTGAAAGGCAATAATCAAATGTCCACTGAATGCATTCTATCAGTCAGGGTCTCATTCAGGAAAACAGAAACTACACACGTTAGTTTAACAGAGAGGATTTAATCTAAAGAATTTTTATCTGGGTGGGTATTAGAACAGTGGAATGGAAAAAGGAACGCTAAGCCATCAGAATGTAGCCACTGCAGGAATCAGCCTCAGCCCTATGCAGCGGGGGAATGAAGGGAGGGGTCTGGGTTCATTAAATCTTAGAGAACTGGGGGAGAGAGCACAGCTTGGATACTGCTGGTGTCTCAGAGCTTGGAGGAGATGGCTCTTGGAGCTTGGACCCAGAACTCTGAGGGGCACCCCATAAGCAGTGCTAGTATCTCTGAAGAGGTGCAATGAGTCTGAGTCTGGGAGTGTCTAAAAATCTTGGCCTCTGAGAGGAGGAAGCAAGGCTGTGGTGATGCCATAAAGAATAGAAAGCAGGGCTTACCTGGTGGCGCAGTGGTTGAGAGTCTGCCTGCCGATGCAGGGGATGTGGGTTCGTGCCCCGGTCCGGGAAGATCCCACGTGCCGCG
>NW_006792411.1:4187661-4198785 GCF_000442215.2 Lipotes vexillifer
AAAAAAAAAAAAAAAAAAAAAAAAAAAAAAAAAATAGCATAGGAAGCAAACAGGAAGGGACATGTCCCTCCTTCCTTGTTCAGCCTCTCATTTTCCCCAGACCCTGGCAAAGCAGAAATGTGGCTTACAGAGTCCTAGAATCACAAAGCAGAGTACAGAAAAATTGGGTTTGGTACAGAGAGATAATTACTAGCACACAAACAATTCACATGATCAGGGTATCAGTGAGAACAGTCTGGCTGCAAGCAATGGAAAAAACTCTAACTTAATTAGCTTAAACAATGACAAAATTTTCTTACTCACCAAAATATAAGTTCCCAAGAAGAACAGCTCCAGGATTGCTTAATTCAACTATTCAACAGTGCCATAAGGGATAAAGTTCTTTCCGTCTTTCCACTCTGCCATCTTTTTTTTTTTTTTTTTTTTTGGCTGTGTTGGGTCATTGCTGTGTGCTAGCTTTCTCTAGTTGTGGTGAGTGGGGGCTACTCTTCATTGTGGTGCGTGGGCTTCTCATTGTCGTGGCTTCTCTTGCTGTGGAACATGGGCTCTAGGAGTGCAGGCTTCAGTAGTTGTGGCACGTGGGCTTAGTAGTTGTGGTTTGCGGGCTCTAAAGCTCAGGCTCAGTAGCTGTGGTGCATGGGCTTGGTTGCTCCGTGGCATGTGGGATCTTCCTGGGCCAGGGCTCAAACACATGTCCCTTGCATTGACAGGCAGGTTCTTAATCACTGTGCCACCAGGGAAGCCGCCACTCTGCCCTCTTTAGAATGTGGCTTTATCTTCAGTTAGTTTTCCTCATGGCAACAAGATGACTGCCACAATTCCAGACATCACACAGGCATTACAGATCCAGACATAGAAAAAAGTACTTTGTGAAAAAAATCTCTTTTTAGTGCAAGGAAACTTTTCCCAGAAGCCTCCTGGCCGATTTCCTCTTATGTCTCATTGGCCAGAACAGAGTTACATGGCCATATGGAATCAATCCTCAGCAAAAAAAGAAACTGAAACAGCAAATAATGGCTTAGAGTAATTAAAACTTACTCCTGGGTGACATGTGGGGAGAGTAGAGAGTTAAATAAAATTGAGACTTGAGCCAGAGGTATAGGTTATATGTTTAACAACCAGTACTCTGAGAAATATATATATATATACACATATATAAAATAATTTTATTATAAATACACTGATACAAAGGATATATAGAACAAAATTTTAAAATTATAATAAATTATACAGTACTCTTTATTATATCACATAGGCAACAGATTCTCATAAGATGTTTCAATGATTTTTACCAAATTCCTGTATTCTTAGCCAAATGATGGTTGCAACTGATCAGCAAGTTTAGTTCTGAAAAAATATTGATTGATATATTAAGACAAAAGTGAAATAACACAGATGTATATTTGAGCTTCACTCAGCCAATAATGTGAACGATTTCTGTAAATGAACTAAATCTCTATCTCAAGCTCCCATTCTACTGAGGTGGTTGAAATTTTATCTTAGTTAATTAAAAGTTCACCTACCCTCACATTTTCTTGGGGTTGAATCTAAGTTCCAAGGCATGTTAGAAGGGCCCATCAATCTTTCGCTAATTCAAAGAGGTTGCTATTTTCACATTCACATACCCCTATGTAAATGTCAATATTTATATATCCCTCATTTCTGTCTGCCAGCACCCTTTGGATCTATCAGCTCTGCTTCCATAACCCATACCTGAGAGCCTGAGAATCTCTGTGAAGCTAAGACTCCATCTCCCTAGACTCATTAAAGTCTGCCAGGGAAGCAAGAGGCAGGTTCCCTCTCCCTGGAACATATTAATATCTGGATTTTCAGCATTTTCCTTGTTCTCTCCTCTCCCTTCAGCATGATGAAATCATTCCCAGTCTGGGGAAGGAGTAAATCCTACACTCCTTAAATCCCCTGATCCACCATTTAGTAGACAGTGTAGTGAAAACAGGCTCATTCTTTAGAGAAAAATGAAGTTGAATCCCTACATCACACTATATACAAAAGTAGATTCTAGATTGATTAAAGACCTAAGTGTGAAACATAAAATTACACAACTAAAGAATTAAATATTGGAGAGTAATTTTACAACCTAGCATTGGGGGAGACCTTCTAAAACCAGACCTCAAAAACTCAAAACATAAGGTAACAAGTAAGTGGCTTTCATCACATCAACATTAAAGATTTCTGTTCAACTACTGTATAGCACAGGGAACTCTGCTCAAAGCTCTGTGGTGACCTAAATGGGAAGGAAATCTAAAAAAGAGGGGATATATGTATACGTAAAACTGATTCACTTTGCTGTACAGCAGAAACTAACACATTGTAAAGCAAATATACTACAAGAAAAATTAATAAAAATAAAATAAAACCTTCAGACAAAGAAAAAAAATTCTGTTCAACAAAACACACTAGACAAAGTTAACAGAAGGATGACAAGTTGGGAGAAGATAGGAACAAAGACAGAAAAACTGCTTTAAAAAAAAAAAGGCGGGCTTCCCTGGTGGCACAGTGGTTGAGAGTCCGCCTGCTGATGCAGGGGACACGGGTTCGTGCCCCGGTCCGGGAGGATCCCACATGCCGTGGAGCAGCTGGGCCCGTGAGCCATGGCCTCTGAGACTGTGCGTCCGGAGCCTATGCTCCACAACAGGAGAGACCACAACAGTGAGAGGCCCACGTACCGAAAAAAAAAAAAAAAAAAGGCAATGAATATATGATCAAGAGTGCTAAGTAGATGAGAAGATTCTCAAAATCACTGATAAGCAAAGGACTACAAATCAAAACAATAATATAGAACTTTATTCCCATCGGACTGGCAAAGATCAGAGAGAAGGATAATGGTAATTCTTGGTGAGATGTAAGGAACAGGGGCCTTTTTGCACACTGCTGGTGAGTGTTTAGATATTGCTGCCATTCTGGAGAGTTCTCTGGCAGTACATATTAAATTGTGTGCTTGTATGTACAGAAATCTCACCAGAGTCTTTATTAAATAGGACCATAACTGGACATATGAGAAGGCATTTATCACAGAGTTGTTTACGGCACTGAGAAGTAGAAGGCACCCTGGTGCCCATCATGGATAGCGGATGAGTAAAATACTGTGGCTTTACTCCAAGGAATTGTATCAACAGTTTGAAGGAACAAAAAAGATATGCACACATGGACGGACCTAGAGATTACCATACTAAGCAAAGTGAGTCAGAAAGAGAGAGACAAATACCATATGATATCACTCGTATGTGGAATCAAAAATACGACACAAATGAATTTATCTATGAAACAGAAACAGACTCCCAGACATAGAGAACAGACTTGTGGTTGTCAAGGGGGAGGGGAGGTGGGGGAGGGATGGATTGGGAGTTTGGGGTTGGCAGATGTAAACTATTATATATAGAATGGATAAACAACAAGGTCCTACCGTATAGCACAGGGAATTTTATTCAATATCCTGTGATAAACCATAATGGAAAAGAATATTAAAAAGAATGCATGTGTGTGTGTATATATATATGTATATGTATAACTGAATCACTTTCCTATACAGCAGAAATTAACACAACATCTTAAATCAACTATGACTCAATAAAGTAAATTTTAAAAATATCCAGAAAAAGAAAGTCTATTCCATCTTATCATTTTCCTATGGCTTGGGTGAGTCTGTTTTAAATGAACCTCAGTGAGGGCTGCTACATGCAGTTGTACAGTCTGTGCACTGCACAAAGATGCCCCTGGGCAAGGGAGTGAGGGGGAGCTAGAATCCATCAGGGGCTCTGCTTATAAGCTGGGCCAACCTGGAGCTGCTTTAATCACAGGTAGGAGAGCCTTTTGGTAATTTGTCTGCCAGAGAGAGTGACCTTTTGTAACTCCTACCAAGGTATTATATGTGCTAGCTGGGGCCCTGAGTCTCAGACTGATCAACATTATCAGAAATTCACGTATCAACTCAAAGGTTTCTTTGTAGCCTCTGCTTTTAGAACAGTCCTGAGGCTATTTCACTGGCCTTTCCCTCTGCCTGGAACACTCTTCCCTGATCTGGACTGGCTCCTTCCCTCCTTCATCAGGGTCTCTGTTCCAATGTCACCTCCACAAAGATGCCTTCCCTGAACATCCCCTCTAAAATCAGCCCCCTCTCCATCCTTACCTTGCTCTATCCTCTTACCCAGCTTTCTTCATTCCACTTTTCACTCCCTGAAATCCTGTATGTATTGGATTATTGTCTGTCTCCCACGGGAGTGTAAGCTCCCCCAAGCGAGGGACTCATTCTCATTCACTGGTGCCTGTCCAGTGCCAGCACAGAATAGATGCTCAGTAGATGTACGTTGGATGGATGAATGGATTGGACCTAAAGGACAAGCAGGACATCATATTCTTCTCAGAAAAGTTACGGAAAAGGAACAGCAAGTCCTTAACCTGAGCAAAAAGAAATGTGAAGTATTATTTCTTCCTTATTTCTGCCCTATGATGTTAAGATTAATTTGACTAATGAACCAGTTTCTTAAAACACATAATGGAGTGACTCAGCTTTCTCAGCATAATCAACATTGTGTTTAGCCTCCAGAACCTGTTTAAGACATAATTGGCTTCCAAGTGATATTCAGCGTTGCTTTATTTTAAAACAGAGCCAATTCATGATGTTTTTCAGATGCTTTGTGTGTGACACACTGAGTTTTCACTTCCAAACAAGAATGCTTTTAGGATTATTGTCTGCATATCTGAGGTACAGAAGCCTAAGGCCTGTCTACCTACTGCCCACAGGCCAGCCCCCATCTTGGGCAGATGGCAGGTCAACTCTGCAATTACCCACAAAGATCCCTGTAGCCAACCCCCCTCACCTCAAGAACAGGAGGGGCCACTTTTAATCAACTGAAGGATGATTCTGTGGGTTTGCTGTTTGTCCATCCCTTTACTGCCGTGACCCTCCATCCCTGGCTTCACACTGAAGCATTAAAAATCCAGATTCCAGGGCTTCCCTGGTGGCGCAGTGGTTGAGAGTCCGCCTGCCGATGCAGGGAACACGGGTTCGTGACCCGGTCTGGGAAGATCCCACGTGCCGCGGAGCGGCTGGGCCCGTGAGCCATGGCCGCTGAGCCTGCGCGTCCGGAGCCTGTGCTCCGCAACGGGAGAGGCCACAACAGTGAGAGGCCCGCGTACCGCAAAAAAAAAAAAATCCAGATTCCAGGTCCTGCCTGTTAAGATCCTGATGTAATTCATCTGGGTTGTGGCCCAGGAAATCGGATAAAATTGGGAAGTTTTTAAAGATCCCCAGGTGATTCCAAGCTGCAGCCTTTTAAAAGGTCCCTGGTAGGACTTAGGCAAGCAGCATGAAATCCCACTCTGCCGGCACTCTGCCTCCATAAATGCCCTAAGCTGCTCATTTGTCCATTTTGCTTTGCTGGTCCCTTAGTTTTCCCTTTTTGGGCCCTGGCCCTGGCCCCATTCTCTCCCTAATCTCTCCAATGAAGGAACCCATGAGGATACTCTTTCCAGCTTCGACCTCACCCCTCGCCGGGAGGATTCCTACGTGCCCTCTAGCTATGTACCCGTCTCCTGTCTGGGTGCCTCTTCTCCACCTATCCCCACCCCTTGAGATCTACAGGCAAGCCCACCCCATGCCTATCGTTCCCCACACAGGCCACAGCTCTCCCACCCAACCAGTTGGCCTCTATGTTGGCTGCTCCCCTGCAAAGAATGTCCTTTCCTGCCCCTTTACCTTGCTTTCTCCTACTTGTCCCTTAAGCCCTGGTTCACCTATTACCTCTGTCAGGAACCCTTCCCTAACATGTACACAGAAAAGGCCAGTTGGTCCTTCCTCCAGGCTCCATGTCTGCTGCTGAGACCACCTGGCCCTGCCTGTGTTGGGCCCTGAGTGTCTTACCAGCAGGTGGACTGTGTCTAACTCACCTCGGTGGCTGCTGTACCCTCATGGGCCTTAACCTGATGCAGCATCAGAGAACGTGGTGAGGAAACCAACAAACAAATGGGACATCAGAGAAAACTAGGACATTTGCCTTGGTTTTCAGGTGCATCTCTGTTTGGGCTACAAGCAGTCACTTAACATTCCTAGTTTTAACTTTCCAGAGTCAGAATGATCAGATTGCAGACGTTGCATGATAAAGTTTGAAGTGCGAGAAGCAAATGAGTGAAAAATGGCCTGAATCCAGCCCACAGATGTTTTTTGGTTGTCTTACCTTGTATTTAAAATAACTTAGCAACATTCAAAAATTAGGCAACTCTACATATTTTGTGGATTTCTGGTTTTTCTTGAAACAAATCAGTAGATGTGGCCCCTGGGAGCTCATACTACCATGGCAACAATGTGCTGGGCTGGGAGGACTCTGCACTCTCCGGCAGATGTGCCCCAACCACTCGGCCCAGCTCCATGCTCTCTTCTGTTCACATCACCAAGACCAAGACTAAGACCCTCAGGCCCTTTGAGCTCCAGCCCCTGGTCTCCTTTAACCTTGCACATGGCGATTAGCATGTACTCCACCATGCACTGTGGTGTTAAGAGCATTTAACCTGGAATCAGGCAAACCTGCAGTCATAGAAGCTGCGTGGCGTTTAGGTACATTACTTCACAGCTCTGAGCATCCTTCTTTGCCTTCCAGAGCTCACAGACAAGAAGAGGAGACAGACCATGATCATAGAAATTTATGTGATGAAATAAGTCCTCCTACAACATTAATACCAAACATTCATACCAAAGTGTGTACCCAATGGAGAGTACAATAAAGTGCCTGACAAACTGAAGGACAGCTCCCTAGAGGAGGTGTCTTTCATCTGGGTTTTGAGGGATGTGTAACGGTTTGTCCAGGAATCAAGACTCTCTGGGGAAAGGCATTCCAGACAAAAGCTGTACAAAGGCAAAGAGGGAGAAAACAACCTGGTACATTCTAGAAACAGTGAGTTGGTCGATGTGCCTGTATCAGGGTGCAAGGCAAAAGATGTAACGGATTGGAAGTTAAGGTCAGTATCAAAAAGCCGTGAATACCATACCAGGGAGGTTGGACTTTATCAGGAGGCAAGAACCAACTTTCACATGGGGAGTGACGTGAGCTTCAGATCTTGGTAAAATCACTCTGGAGGCAGAAATTAGGTGAAAACACATGCCCCAAACATGTGAACTAAATGCAAAAAAAGAACTGCTCTTTTATCCATAAAAAGATTGTACATGACTGTTTATATCACAGCTGCTTTATTCATAATAACCAAAAACTGGAAACACTGTAAATGTCCATCAATTGGAAAATGGACACAAAAATTGTGGTCTATTCATATGAAGTGGAATTCTACACATTGGGAAAAAACAAAATACAGCTACATCCAACAACATGGATACATCTCAGAAACATGCTGAGTAAAAGAAACCAGACACACATGCAAAAAAGCACATACTGTATGCTGCCATTTAGATAAAGTTCCAGAACAGATAAAACTAATTAGAAATTAGTGCTAGACATCTACAGAAAAGTTTTGATGTGGAGCTGGCACATGTCCGCGGCTCAGCCAAACAGACGCTCCTGCCCAGGCGGTGGAGTATCCATTGAGCAGGGGCTGTAGTAAGCAGTTCCAGGAGCATGAGTAACTCTTGTGTAAGCTGCAGTGTCCGACATCCGGGATGGAGGCCGTGGGGTCCTCACCACAGTGGTGCTGTGGCGTGATTTGAGCAGGGAGGGTAACTGCAGCAAGCATTGTTCAAGGAGCCGAGAATACAGTGGCAGATAAGGCAGACAGGATCCCTGCCCTTACGGTGGAACATTCTAGTGGAAGAGACAGAGAAGAAACAAGTCAACAAATAAGTCAACAAGGTGATTTTGGATAGTAATAGTGCAGTAAAAGAAATAAAAGAGTGATGAGCTCCAGTGGGAGTGGGAGGGGCTACTCCTACTCAGGTGGTCAAGGAAGGCTTCTCTGAGGAGGTGATATTTGACCTGAAAGCATTCCAGGCAGCTGGACCAACTTATACAAAGCACCTGAGGTAGGAATAAGTTGGCCTGTTCAGAAGTCAGGAAGTTTAGTGATATTAACATGAAACCACAGAAATAGTACAGGACAGATCATGAGGGTCCATAGGCCATGATGGAAAGTTCAAATTTAATTGTAGATAAAACTGGTAGCCATTGAGGATTTTAAAGCAGGGCAAGAATTGATCTGATTCACATTTTCAAAAGATCAGGGGATGAATTGTTAGAGGCAAGAGTGAATGGAGATATAAAATCAGGGGAAGGGTAATACGATGGTTAGTTTTATGTGTTAGCTAGGCTAGTCTAGAAACCCAGTTATTCAAGTAAGCACTAATCTAGGTGCTGCTGTGAAGGCATTTTGTAGATATGGTTAACATCTGTAATCAGTTGACTTTGCATAAAGAACATTGTCCTCTATAATGTGGGTGGGCCTCATCTAAGCAGTTGAAGGCCTTAAGAGCAAAAATTGATTTGCCCAGAGAAGTTCAGCCTTTCAACACTGCAGTATCAATAGGAGTTTTCAGCCTGCTGGTCTGTCCTGTAAATTTCAGGCTTGCCAGCTCCCACAATCATGTGAAAAAATTCCTTAGCAAAAATAGACAGACAGATAGATAGATAGCTATAGAGATGGAGATGTATCCTATTGGTTCTGTTCTCTCAGTGAACACTGACTAATACAAGTAGTTAACCTCTCAGTGTTTCTCTGAGATCTAGAACAGATGTTTGTGAAAGTGTCTACTATGTGCCCAGCTCACAGTGGGCACTCAATGACTGTTATTCCCCCATGTTCCTTCTCCTATAAGGCTCAGGAAGAACAGAAGTTTGATTAGGTCAGAAAAGAAAAGAAAATCCTAGAAGGAAACATACTAAAAATCTCCCAGGGAGAGAGCTGAGGAACAGCATGGAGTGTGTACATGAAGTTTTCCACACCTCTCAAATTCATATGATTATGCATTTCTTTTATCATCACAAATAAATTTGCTAATTGAATCTGGAACTTAAGGTTTTCATTTAAATATTAATTTAAAAGAAACATATTAAGTCTCACTGAATTCCCTGTTCTACCATGAGGAAACTTTCACCTTGTGATATATTCTGCAAGATCTTTGCTCAGCTCACGGAACTTTTGCTATGCTCAGAAATGTCCCCCTATCTTTGCTGACTTAAGCATTGTTTCGTTTTTGCCCTGCCCTGAACAGTTCAAAGTCCATATTAAAATGCCAGGGTTTTGCAACCTTTGTCAATGCTAGACTAGCAAGAATTCCCAAGCCCTCAGTTTCCTTATCAACAAAGGTGAAAAATACTACTTTAGCTTCCTTGGAAGCTCTTTCTGAAAGATGTTTATTTAAAACAATGGTAGGGACACAAGTGGACACCTGCTTTTTATTCTTTAAACCTTAGCTCATTTCTTCTTCCTTCATCTGCCTTCTTTTTCTTGATTTTTCAAATCTGATTTCATTCAGCTCAAATGTCACCACTTCTGTGAAGCCCCCAGTCAGTCAGAGACAGAACTCCAACTCAAAAGCGCTTATGATTTAAAAAAAAAAAAAAAACAACTGTATGTGGGTGGATTTATTGGCTCTTATAACCGGAAGCCTAGGAGGTAGACCTAGCTTCAGGATTGGCTGAGCCCAGGGCCTGCAGTGATGTCATCTGATGTCTCTCTCTTGCCTTCTTTCAGCTTACTTTCAATTCTGCAAACAGGAAAAAGAGCAGCCCTGGCAGCCCCTGATCCACATTTTCCCAGATTAGCAACCCCTATAGGGTCAGAGGAGGGTGATGACTTCTCTTTTTCCCAGTGTCTACATATAAATTCAGAGCGGGATTCTGTTTGGCCGAGCTTGGGTCACACACCCATGGCAGTGGCAGGCATGAGAAGATAAAAGTCCCATGACTGACAGTCTGACCAGGATCAAATGAAGTGAGAGAGAGGAGATCCCCAAAAGAAACTGGGATGCTGGGAAGGCAAAATACACACAAGAAAGAATTTTTGAAAAAGAAAGCCCCCAAGTCTCCACTTGTCTATATATCACATCTATTTATAATGTCACTTTGCAGCTCATCCCATCAAGAGATAAAGAATCTGGGCTGGTCTTGTGACTTGGTTTGACCAATAGGCTAAAGCAGAAATGAAGGTAGCCTTGAGGATTCTCTCTCCGTAACTTTGCTGGAAAAATGAGACCTGGAACAGAGCCAGGTCAGTCCACATGTCCTAGCTGGAGACTCAGACAGTGAGAAAACCCTGCCAAGACCCACAAAGCCACCAACTGAGGAGGCCTTGCAGAGCCCGGCTCTGATCAGCAGAACTGCCAGCCAAGCCATAGATGCAGAAACAAAAATAACCTTTTTTTTTTTTTTTATATACTCCTGAGGTTTTCTGTGGTTCTGCTATAGCATCACCGTGGCAACTGATAATGGATACACTTTGTATCTACCAGACCTCTCACATCACCATTCTGCGGGCAGAGTGGGGCATCCCTCCTGTGCTCACGCACTTACATAACCCAAAGTATGCTGTTGCAATGTTTATACTGAGTTGTAATCATCTATTGTAACTACTTATTTACATATATATATCTCCTTGACACTAAGCTCTTTGAGGGAGGAATTTTTTTTTTAATCTTTTTGAGCCCAACACTTGGCACAGAGTGTAGTAAAGAACAGAAACCGGTTAAGCGTTCCTAGGAATTCTGAGGATGAGAAGTCCCACCAAAAAACTATCTGTAGGGCTTCCCTGGTGGCGCAATGATTGAGAGTCAGCCTGCCGATGCAGAGGACACGGGTTCATGCCCCGTTCCGTGAAGATCCCACATGCCGCGGAGCGGCTGGGCCCGTGAGCCATGGCCGCTGAGCCTGCGGGTCCGGAGCCTGTGCTCCGCAACGGGAGAGGCCACAACAGTGAGAGGCCCACTTACCGCAAAACCTACGCTGAGTGCCCAAACCCCTAGCCAGGTTGAATTTTTTTTTTTAGGTATCAGGGTCATTTGTTTTTCCATCTCCGTGAATTGCATGTTTCTTGTTTTTTATTTGTTTATCTATTGGATTGTTTCTCTTTTTTCTTATTAATTTGAAAAATTTTTAATATTTTCTCCATATGTATTCTTTGCCAGATCCATGTATTGAAAATATTTCCTGCCAGTCTGGGAACTCTTTC
>NW_006792411.1:4198795-4231811 GCF_000442215.2 Lipotes vexillifer
ATTGTGCTATCATTGGTGAGCATGACTTTTTTAGTTTTAATGAGGTTTAACTTTTCAATCTTTCCTTTATATTCCATCCATCTTGTGTTTATTTAAGAATGCATCCTTATCCCCAGTCATAAAGATACCCTGCTATATTGTCTGCTAAAAAGTTGGGAGTTTTGTTTTTCATATTTGGGTCTTTAATCTGCCTGAAGTTCAGTTTTATATATGGTTTAAGGTAGGGGTTCAATTGCCCCAGCATCATTTAATGAATATCTAACCTTTCCGTTCACTTAGGATGCAGCTAATAGAAGGTTTCTGTATGTGCAAGGTGTGTGTCTGGTACCTCTTATTTGGCTGCACTATTTGTTGATCCCTGCACAAACACACAACCTCTCTGTGTTCATAGGATGAGTCACTCCACCCTGCTCTTTTTCTTCAAAATAGTTTTGGCTATTTCTGGCTCTTTATTTTTCATATACATTTTACAGTCACCCTGTCAAGTTATACACCAAACTCCTATACCCACTAGAGTTGACAGAATTTTGTTTGGTATTGCATTATATTTTTAGGTTAATTTGGGGAGAATTTACGACTTTAAAAATGCAATCTCCCTATCCATGAACATGATGTAATTTCACTGCTTATTAAATTTCACCTGTCTCCAAGATATACCCGGAATCCAATAATTCTCACCGCGTCTCCTGTTACCAACCTAGTCCAATCCACCGTCATCTCTCCCCTGGTTAGCCCCGGGTAGCCTCCCTACTGGCTTCTCTGCCTCCACGTCATCTCCTCTATAGCCTATTCACACAGCAGCCAGGATGATGATTCTTGTTTAGACATAAATCAGGTCATGGCCCTTGTACCACCTAAAATCGCCTTGTAGCCCCAGTGGTGCCAAATTCCACACTTTGGGAAATAATGGTTTGAATGAATGAATGAGAGGATGCTGACTCTATGTAAGACCCTGGGAATTGAGAAATGATCAAGTAAGGGGTCGGTCTCGGGGAAACCAAAATGGGAAACATGGCAAGGAGCCCCGCACCACGGTGAGGTCGAACTTGGGAGTTCATGATGGAGCCAGAAGCAAAAGCGCGGGCACAGAGGATCGCGCCTGGACCAGGCGGAGGCTGCTTCCAGAGCGCAGCGACTGCGAGGGCGCGTCCGGGGCCTCCCGCGCGCGGCCGCCGCCCAGCCCAGCCGGGCCTCTGGGCTCCGCACGGGGACGCGCTCTGAGGGCGCGCTCCGGACGGCGGCGGCGCGCAGAGCCGCCGTGGCGGGAGAAGCGCTTCCGGTGGCGGCGGAGGCGGCGCTGAGCGGGTCCCGGGAGCAGCGCGGGCGGTGGCCGGGGGGGAGCGGTGAGTCGTGGGCCGCGGGTCCGGGTGCTGTGGGTTGGAAACGCGCAGGGAGCCTGGCGGAGGGGCGCGGGCTGGAGCGGGGGCGCGATCCCGCGGGCCGGCTGCCGGGAGACACCGGGGCTGGGAGGTCAGAAGCCCCCTCGCCATGCCCGGGACTTCCCGGGCCAGGGGGTCCCTGCACCTTGGAGACCCCTGCCATCCCAATGCCTGAGCTCCCCACCTTCAGCAGCCTGACCTCCTCTGAGCTCCCCCTGAGCCCCCGCGGTGGAGTGGGTCTCCCGGCATGGGAGGGGGCTCACCCATCCACGCCCGCACGCGCCCTGCCACGCTGTCCCCGCGGCCGCGTGATGAAACTCGCCGCGGGGAGGACACCCAAGATGGCTGCCGCGGGGACAGGCCACGGCGGGGACTGGCGCGAGCGATTGCTAGGTGGTCTGGTGGCACCGACCCCCACGCCCCTCAAGCTCCTAGCTCCTGGCTTCTTGTCCTGGCGCAGAGTCGGGGGGCTCGGAGATCAGAGACCACCCGGCCTCTGCCCTAGAACTCGCAATCTAGTAGGGAAGAGAAAAGCAGGTTATGGGAACAGGAGTGATCCTGCCCGGACCTTGCATTTCCGTGCTGACCGCCTGAGCTTTCCCACTTGTCACGAGTCTCTGACCTTCTCAGAATGACAATAGCCACAATGCCTACTAAGAGTTTGCAGGTGATTCGGGTCCATCTACTTTTACATTCCTCCAGCCCCATGAGGTACTTGGCCTTGCCTTCCTAATCCAGATGGGGAAGGAAACTGGGACTCAGAGAGGTTGTGTAACCTGCCTAAAGTCACACAGTTGGTCATCTGTAGTCTCAGCTTACATGTTACTTCCTCAGAGATGCTCTCCCTTGGCTGTGTTGTTTGCAGTTGCCCCTTCATGCACACATCCTCTGTGAGATTACCCCTGTGATTTTTTCCTTAAGAGAATTTGTCACCAGTTGAAATTAACTGTTTACTTGCTTGTTTGATTCTCTGCTTGTGATCAGGGCCTCTGTTTGTCTTGCTCATCTGTCTGTTCCCTGCACCAGGGAGACCCTCACTGAATATTTGCTGAGTGCCTGAATGGAAAAGCTCAGTATGAGTGACTTCAGAGCTCGGGCACTTAACTCCATGGGCAACTGCTTTCTGAACCCCCATGGCATTTTGTTTTTACTTTTCTCAAAGTCATAATCTCTCTTCTGCCTCATCTTCTAGATTTTTACTTGCGTGTCTCCAGCTTTTCTCTTCCTTTGCCCATCCCCAGTTTGCTGAGCTGCTTCCATGTTCCAGGCACTGTAATAGGTGCAAGGCAGGTATACAGGTAAATAAGGAGACTTTGCAGCTCTTGTGGTGCTGAACTTGCCATGTAAGAGCTGTAAGCTGAGAGGGAAATCTGGGAGGATGAGTGGAGGCTCCACCAGGAGGTTCTGGGACCTCAAGCAGCTCCTTTCTCGCCTCAGGACTGCAGTTGTCTAGTTTGCAAAAAATGATGGTGTTTGGAGAGGAGGATATATCCGTTTCTATCCAGCTCTAACATATGATTGCTTTGAGTATGTATTCAAGGGTTTGCTTGAGCAGGCAAGCATGTAAGTCCCATGGGCTTTCAGGAAAGGGATATCTGTGCTTGCAGTTGTCAGAGAAGAAGCTGTATAGCAAGGGGTAGATGTAATTCAGGATCAGGAAAATATTTAGAATGCTTTTAATATTCTGTAAAAGTTTTATGAAATCCCATGTGGATGAGTATAGAAGGATGTTGTCAGAGGGAGGGGACCCCTTCCCCCTCCTCACTTCCTGCAAAGGAAGCTGAGAAGACAACCAGAGCAGCAGTGACCCTTAGAGAAGATCCATCATACAACTTCTTTGCTCTCTGATGCTTTAGCATGAAATACGGCATCTACATCCTACTAAGCAAGCCGTGGTTAGATGCATTCGGTTGGAGTATAATTGTGAATAGAACCAACCTTTTGTTTGAGGTTAAAGGTAAGAAATCAGCACTAAGTCGTTTTTTTAAAAGGCTGACTCTTGCCTAGACAGTGAAAAATTATTGTCAGAATACATATCAAACCTATGCTTAATTATACAAAGTTCAAAGTTATTAAGTTTTTAGTTAACTATTACTTTGTGAAATATTTTCATACACAGTATATATAATCTGTTACTTGATTCTTTAAAGTAGATGGGAAAATATTCAACTGAATATGTCCAAAATACTACAGTTCGGGAGTACTTTATTATTTTTACAGGCTGATACCACCGTCTCAAGTAAAAACTAATAGAATTTTTTTTTAAAAAAATGGATAAGAACCTCACTCATCATAAGAAATTGATTAAAAAACCCAAAGTTGATCTTGAGGTTCACCAGAATATGAGCAATGATTGTATTGTTACCTGGGTGTTTTAAAGTTCATAGAAGAATGGGATCTGCCTTGTGGATGGGGAGTGGAGGCAGGGAGTATGGTGGCAGGGAGACAGACAGAAGGCAGTCATTCCCCATGGCTTCCTGATTCTACACAGGCCCCATGTCTCCATGCAGATCTGTCCCTGGAATAGAGGAGGGTATGCAACAGAAAGCCATCGCTGAGTGGAAATGCCCTTCGAAAGAATCTGCTTCTTAGCACAGGATTCAACTTTCTGATCTATAATTTGTGTGTGTGTGTGTGTGTGTGTGGTACGCGGGCCTCTCACTGTTGTGGCCTCTCCCGTTGCGGAGCACAGGCTCCGGACGCGCAGGCTCAGCGGCCATGGCTCACGGGACCAGCCGCTCCGCGGCATGTGGGATCTTCACGGACCGGGGCACGAACCCGTGTCCCCTGCATTGGCAGGCGGACTCTCAACCACTGCGCCACCAGGGAAGCCCCTCTGATCTATAATTTGATCTCTTGTGTGGCCATGCCCATAAGAAAGAAATGCTGTGTGTGGACGACCAGCACAAAGCCAAATTAGGAAATGTGCGCGTTCAATGAACGTGATTGCCCTTGCCAGACACATCACTTCTGGCCCCGCAGGGGTCAGAAGTGGGGTATAAAGTCAGGCCAAACTGCCTTCTTGGGCATGGCACTTGATTTCTCTGAGTAACTCTGCAAAATAGGGGGAAATTTCTTAGAGAGCTGAAGTGAGAATTTAGCAGTCTAGTAACGCATGGAACACCCTGTGTCTGGCACACAGTGGATGCTCAGCCATGTCCCCCTATAGTGACTTTGATAGGGTATATCACACCTCTCTGGCCCTAACTAAATAAGCCAAGAGCAACCAGACTCTTTCTCAACTCTTTCAAATGCAGTAAACAACTGCATTATGTTAGTTAAAACATAACTAACAATAAGTTTCCAGTTTAATAATTTAATTATCGTTGTTAGTCTTTAGCCAGGGTTAAAGGTCTTTCTTACCAAGTCCCTGAGAAAGCACATTCCCTGCTAGTTTGTTTTCTGTGAAGTTTTGGAAAATTCTTCTTTTTTTCCAGTAGTTAAGCATTTTCTTGGCATGTAGCTAAAAGTTTGAAATAAAGCTTATCTCAGAGAAAATCATTTTTCTTAGGCATCATCTTCAGGAAGCCAAGTGCCATTGCATTCCCCACCCTCCCCCCACCACCAACCCCACCAATACTACCAGCCACTGTGTTTCTGTGCAGGACTTGAGCCAATGAGGGCAGGAGATTCCTTGCTTGGAGAATGACATGTTAGTAATGACCCTACCTTTGTTTAGCCCTTAACACTTAATAAAGGTCAATAAAGCCCTCTTGCACACCTCAGTTTCCTAGTTCTTCCAACTGTGTCAGCCAACTCTCATCTCCATCTTACAGATGAGAAAATTGAGGTTCAGAGAGGTGAGATGACTCACCCAGTGACATGCTTAGAAAGGAAGAGACAGAGTCAGGACTCTAATCCAGATTGCAGTGGTTCAAGTCCAGTTCTCAATTCCGTGGGCTGTCAGGGTAGGTCCTCAGCGGACCAGGCTACAGGGCAGGGAGTCTTCCTCGACAGGACCCAGCCAGCAACCAGCCTGAGTGGCCATGGAGTCATCTAAAGATTTATACTGCCCCTGAAAGAGGGTAAGAATCTTCCCTTAACTGGTGGGGCATTTGGTTATTTATCTATAAGTTTTATATTCTTTCCCACATAGTGTTTCCCAAACTTAGCTGATCATAGGATACCCCTGGTGTATTTCTTAAGGATCGCCTTCCTAGGCTCCACCCCCGCTTTACTGAATCAGGATTTCCAGGAAGCTGCTTTCCAGGTCAGAACCACCTCCCCAGGGAGCAGGGATTCTGGAGCCAGGTAATAAAACGTCACACTCTGGCAGCACCGCTTCCTTGTAACCAAACCCTTATGAGGGTTAGATGGGGTAATATAAGGAGGGCTCTTATGATACGTGGTTATTAAACATTAGTGTTATTATTACGCAGCATCCTAATTTTGCTGATAAAGATGCAGAAACTTAGGGCAGTGGGATAATGTGTACAAGGTCACAGAGTCGTCGGTGGAGCTGGCATTGGAACTCAGGTCTGTTGCCTCCACAAGCATAAGCCCCTAACCACTACACACCCCTTCCCTCATCACCTCCATCGGAGGATTCCAGGATACAGGGTAGTTAGGGAGGTGCGGCTTGGAGCCAGAAATTCAAGTTCCACTAACCAACTGGTTCAGTAAACTTATTTGGCAATGAAACTGATCACCGTTTTCTAATTGGAGCAGACTGTTTTCCAGCCATGAAGGCTTGTATGTGGTGGGAAGTGGTCCTGGGCCTCTGAGTCAGGGGGTGGTCCTCGCCCTTGCATAGCTGTGCACTGACTATGTAACATCTAACCTAAAAGGGAGACAGTATTGCCCTCCCAGAATTGGTGATGAAGGTTGTGATATAACTTAAATAATGACTTGAAAAAAGATGGAGTTAAGTACCATTTACAGTAGGCCTATAATGTGTAATACAGTATTATGACTAGAGAATCTTTGTCATGGCACTCATTTTGGCTTTAAAAGCTTATAAATTCTGTGACTGAGTTATTGTGGTTGCAGGTTTACTTCATTGAAATAATGGATATTTTTGAAAAGTGTGTACATATTTGGATATGAGAATCATTCATATCACAGTCTTCAATAAGGTTTACCCAGGTTAGTAATCTGATAACTCAGTTGAAGACTGCATGGACAGAGGTGGGTGATGTCCACTCATAATAAGCTCTATATGAGAAGGGTGTCGATAAGTACGTTTGGGGAAATTTAGGCTGTATTCATTAGAATGTGTTTGCTTTTCAGTTTATTTGCCGCATGTTGGGTCTTTCCAAATCCAGGGCCAAGCCAGTGCTGGGTATAGGAGAGGCCTTAAGTGCATATTGAATTCATATATTAATTTTGTTTATGAATTAATGAATAAAGAAAACTTGGAGAAATTCATTTTGATGAGTTTTGATGAGGCTTCATGATACTATATTTACCCAAAACCCCTTAGCCAAGAGATTGAATTTTAACAGGATTTTTTTCCCCTCTAAGAGATTATTTCTATCCCCTTTGAGGGGTTAATTAATGTATTAACGTATATAATCTGTAAAATAATATCTTTAGGAATGACTCATTTAAATGCAATCTAATGCTATAATTATTAATGGCCCCAGATAGCTGTCATTCTTAGTTTATTGATTTTGTCTTTAGGTAACAAAGCCTTGACTTTATTTCTTAGCGTAAGTGTCACTTACGCAGTCACTACAGAAATTTTTTTTGAATCCCACTTTTTTTCTCATACAAAGAAATATTTTCATACCTTTACAATCCAAATTTTTCTTTGAAATCATTCATTTAAAAAAAAGATTCTTAAGTCAGAATTAACACCTCAGTTGGTCAAGTGTCAGAAAGCAACATTATAGGGCATCCCTGGTGGCGCAGTGGTCGAGAGTCCGCCTGCCGATGCAGGGGACACGGGTTCGTGCCCCGGTCTGGGAAGCGGATGAGCCCGTGAGCCATGGCCCGCTGAGCCTGCGTGTCCGGAGCCTGTGCTCTGCAGCGGCAGAGGCCACAACAGGGAGAGGCCCCCGCACCCCCAAAAAAAAAAAAAAAAAAAGCAACATTATAACTATTTAAATATGCAGAGACCTCCTTTCACAGGTCGATTCCTGTTAACGCCTCTGTTCCAGAATCTTCCAGCCTCCTTTGCTTCTCTACACCCCCTATTCCATCATTTCTTCAGGTCATGGAAACTGAGTTTGTTGAACATCAGAAATCTACTGAGATGATTATGTGTAAACCATAACATTCCACAGTTGACCATCTGCAGCTATTCAGTCAGCTGGTCACTGGTTAGTAAATTTCTCCTTGGGAAGCTCTTCACTTAATCAATCTGCAGCTGTGATATTTCCACCTTTCCTGTCTCTCCTGTCTCTCCTTCTATAGCCTCTCTATAATTTCTGAAGATATTTCCGCCCTTCTGCATAACTGTCAAAGCCTCAGATAGACGTGGCAGAGAGAAGATCCTCCCACTCATGTCTTCTAAGTCCGTCCATGGCATCTTTCACTTGCATGGCTTGTTGTAGAGCTGATAAACTTGCACATCCTTGAACACGTTGTTTGGTGTCCCGTGCAGTCTGTCCCTTTGAGGTGTGGCATTTTCCCTTATCCCTGCCACCCCTGAAACTGGACGATATATACATATATGTATGTATATATACATATATATACCTTGTTCTCTGAAACTTTCTTTTGAGCCATTGTGGCTTCGCAATCATCCGCATGGTCCCCAGTATCATTGCTAGGGCTGTACAGCAGAATGACTTACCCAGTCTACTTTGCAGAAATTCTGGGCTTCCCTGGTGGCGCAGTGGTTGAGAGTCCGCCTGCCGATGCAGGGGACGCGGGTTCGTGCCCCGGTCCGGGAAGATCCCACATGCCGCGGAGCGGCTGGGCCCGTGAGCCATGGCCGCTGAGCCTGCGTGTCCGGAGCCTGTGCTCCGCAACGGGAGAGGCCACAACAGTGAGAGGCCCGCGTAAAGCAAAAAAAAAAAAATAAATAAAAAAACTTTGCAGAAATTCTTAGCTGAGAAGCACTTGTTCTAAACTGTCACCATACATTGTCATGAAATACTGTCAGGACTGCGTGGTCATTGGTGCTTAAGAACTCTCTGGAAAGGTATCTGATCTTTGACCAATGTCAACCTTGGTGAGGAGACAGAGAGGAAAGTCCAGGAACCACAAGTTCAGGGATGGCTGTGCTCTTCATGCATAAACCAGACAGTGGGGAAAGCAAATCCATTTCTTCCCCTACCACCCCTGGGACTTCGCTTCCTTCCCACAAAGGTGCCGGCGGTGGCCCCAGCCCCACGGCCTGGCCCACTGCTCGGTACCGAGTTTGTGGGGTGGATGACCCCAAAGCGCAGACCCCGGCAGCCGGTGGGCGCCCTGGATGCTGCAGGTCGCTGACCAAGTGACCAGCCCACCAAGCCCTGGCGATGAGGCAGCTAGGAAGGCGATGTACTCCAGGGACCCCCGCATAGCAGCCAAGGCCATGGGGGTGCCTTGGCCCCGGAGGCCGCTACTGGGTCAGGAGCCCCAGCCGTGGCCCCCTGCCTCTTGGCCGGATGTGCAGAGCTGCTCCCCGGTCCACAACTGGAGGGAGACCAGTGATCCAGGGCAGCAGCGCCTGGATGCACTGGTTTTTTAGTGCAAAATAAGAAATAATTTTTTTGAAAACTGGACCCCTAATTATAGAAACTGGTTATTTTTTTAGAGTGGGAAAAAAGTGAAAACTGTTCCTGGGCTTGAAGGTTGGTGTGTGAAAAATGCTTGTCTAATTGGAACATGGGAGTCCTAGTCAATAATTAAAATTTTATCTGGCTTGAGATCAGCTGTCTTTGTAAGAATGTTCCTATGGTATTGCTGATTAGCCTTATGGTTTTGAAACTGGTGGGGGCAGGACAGACTCTCAAGTCTAGTTGGTATTACTTACTCCAGTATAGAGTTCTACTAAAATCCTTTTTAAAATTTTTTATTTATTTATTTTTATTGAATTATAGTTGATTTACAACGTTGTGTTAGTTTCAGGTGTACAGTAAAGTGATTCAGATACATATATATACATATATATACATATATATATGTATATATATATGTTCTTTTTCAGATTCTTTTCCCATATAGGTTATTACAAAATACCAAGTATAGTTCCCTGTGCTATAAACACAGGGAACTATAGGTGTAGGTCCTTGTTTATTTTATATATAGTAGTGTATATATGTTACTCCCAAATTCCTAATTTATCCCTCCCTCGCCCCCCCTCCTCTCCCCTTTGGTAACCGTAAGTTTGTTTTCTAAATGAACTTATTTACAAAATAAAATCCTTTAAAGTAGGGGAAAAGAGTGCTGAATTAGTAGCCTATTGCTATTTAGTGTATTACCACAAATGTACCTTAAAACAAAACAACTATGTATTAGCTTACTGTTCTGAAGCCAGAAGCCTGAAATGGTTCTGTATTGCTTCTGGAGGCTCCAAGGGAGAATCTGTTTCCCTGCTGTTTGCAGCTTCCAGAAGCTGTGCACCTGCCTTGGCTCGTGGCCCCGCGTCACTCCAAGCTCTGCTTGTCCCTTGTCACATCTACTTCTCTGATTCTGCCTCTCCTGCCTGCCTCTTTCTCTTATAAGGACCCGTGTGATTATCAGGCCCCCCTAAATAATCCAAGGTGGTTTCCTAGTCTCAAGAGCCTTAACTTAATCATACCAGCAACCACCTTTGCAGCGTAAGGTAATCTATTCAGATTCTGTGGCGGTTGGGAGGTGGACATCTTTGGGCGGGCACGATTCTGCCCACCCCAAGTCTGTACGAAGTGGATCAGTATAAGCGTTCAGTGTTGGGGTTTTGGTGGGCTTCGCCTGTAGTCTGATGATAAGCCTCCTTCCTCCCTTGCCAGGAGATAAGGGGGTAGCTGTGAGTGACATCTCAGAATCTTACTTTCCTCTTCTGTGAAATGTGCACAATATGCGTAAAGCACAGCGTTGTGAAAACTGACATAGACTCTTCTACCACTGGCACTTAGTAGGGTCTTGCACTCTTAGGCAAGCATCCAGCCCAGTTCCTTGTATATGATAGAAACTCCGAAAATGTGGGGTTTCCTTTCCCCATCTATCTCCTTTTTCTTTGCCTTTTTAAGAAGTGACTTTGTACACACTACTCTGTATAAAATAGATAAATAACAAGGTCCTACTGTACAGTACAGGGAACTGTATTCAATATCTTATAATAACCTATAATGGAAAAGAATCTGAAAAAGAATACAGACACACATACACACACACACATACACACATACTTACGTACATAGGTATGTATGTGTGTATATATATATATCTATCTGAATCACTTTGCTTTACACCAGAAACTAACGCAACATTGTAAATCAACTGCACTTCAATTAAAAACAAAAAAGAGACTTTGTGAGGCCTCCACAGCATTCTTCTCACATATACTATGGAGGCACCAGAGGGTTAGTGAAGCTTCGTGGTGTGAGTAAAGCTGTTTTTATTTGAAGGAAAAAAGGAGGGCTTCAAAGATACCAATTCTGTGCAGACATTAATTGCTGTACTTTGGCAGGGGTGGGGGGAATAGCTAAAAGAGAGTAACAGAGTAGAGAGAGTGAACTGGCTGACCAGTGCTCAGGAGTCCAGTCTGGCTTTGCATCCTCACCCGCTTCCTTCTGCCACCATCACCAGGAGCACCCCCTGGACAAGTTATTTCCCCCTCTGTGCCTCTGTTTCCTACATGATGAGAACATTGGGTGGATTAGTTTTAAGATCCTCTCCAGCCCTTATGCAATAGAACATTTCTATTTTATGAAGCACCATGTTGTAAAACCAGATCATGTTTGCAACAGCTTGACCTGAAGTTTGCCCTATATTTAACAAATTGGAGATGGTTTGTTATTAAGAACTAGAATTCTATGAAAGCTACATTTTAATTTTTTGTTCGTGCTATTGTTATATATATTAAGTGTGAAGGGGAAATAGTGAGAATTATACTTTAAAAGGAAGATATATTGCTTGGTACTCAATTTTATGAGAAAAAATCAGTATCAGCTATCCACTGGGAAGCATTGCAGATTGCTCAGGCCCTGGGGGAAGGCATAGGCAGCACAGAGAAAGATGCAGAGAAGGAAACAGCTCCTAGCTTCATGTAGGGTCACAGCCTGGTGCCCAGAGAGCTGGAGGTCCAGACCCAGAGCGCCTGCAGAATCACATGCCCAGCCTTATGTAAGACCTCCTGGGTCTGAATCTCTAGAAGGGCGACAGTATTTGTCTTTTTCAGAAGCTCTCCAGGTGATTTCAATGCGTTCTGTCGGTTAGGAACCACCATTCTGTGCCGGTGGCCTTGCAGGAATAAACAGTGCCCCGAAGAGGGGGCCTTTAATGTGCTGTGTATTCACTCCCTACTTGCCATCACCATTGCTAAGAATTTTTAGAATTTGCCAAGATAACCATCTTTGCAGCGTTCCCATTCCCTAGATGGCCCTTCAGGAGTTGTATCCCCCTCTTCACTAGCCCAAGATGGGAGTAACGAACTACCAAGGTGTTCTTCCTTTTGGCCAGTGGGACTGCAGGTAGACTCACTTCACCTGTCCTCCAGGACACCACACTGCTGAGTTCCTACCCTCTGGTCACTCTTTCTCAGCCTCCTTTGCTATAACTCAGTCTTTCCTGACCTCTTAACATTGGAGGTCTTGGATCTCTTCTCTGTGTACGTTCACGTGCCTGTTGCTCTCCCACTGCATGAGTTTCAGTCGTCTCTGCTCACAGAGGAAGATGTGCAGACTAAATCTCTCCTCTGAACTCTGGACTCTCGTCTGCAACTGCCTCCTGGACATCTCCACCTGGAAGTCCCCTAGGCGTCGCAGACTCCATCCATCCAAACCTGAACTTGCTGTTTGATCCCTGACACCTGCTTTTCCTCCAGTCAAACATCTTAGGAGTCATGCCTTTTCTTTCTCTCACACCCCACATCCAAGATTTCAGGAAATCCTGTTGGCTCCATCAACAAAATACCCAGAACGTCAGCACTTCTTGCCCCTCCTTGCTACCACCTGCGCCACCATCAGCCCTCTCCTGGATGCCTGCAGGAGCTTTACAAGTGCTCTTCCTGCATCCACTCTTATAGCCCCACTGCATTCTCCACACAGCAGCCAGAGACATCCTTTTCAGTTGGAAGTCCTCTGATTGGAACCCACCAATGACTCCCATTTCCCTCAGGGTAAAATGCAAAGGCCTCACGGTGGCCACGAGGCGCCAAACAGTGTGATTCCAACTAAACCCCTCCCCATACCGCTCTGGCCCCTCATCTCCTGTCTCCCTCCCTCTTCCTCTCTCCACCCCAGTTGCATGCCTTCTTGCTGTTCTTTGAAGACACCTGCTTCAGGGTCTTTGCAATGTCTGTTCCTTCTCCCTGGAATGCTGCTCCCCTGGATACGCACATGATTCAGTTCCTCACTTCTTTTTGAGCTTTGCTCCACTGTTAACTTTCTCCATGAGGCCTACCCCGACTGCCCTGTTTAAAAATGCAGTCTGTCCTCCTGATGCTTCCCATTGTGATTTTTCCCCAAACCATTTATTACCTACTGATATAGTGGATACTTGGCTTACCTTGTTTATTGTCTGTCTACCCTTCCATTGCCAACACCCAACATCAGCTCCACCAAGGCAGGAGTTTTTGTCTTTTGTTCACTGATTTAGCCCAAGAATCTGTCACATGGTGGGTGGGTGCCCAGTCAGTGAACACTAAAGGTAGGAGCACTTTCTAGACCTTAAAGAAAAAACAAAGCTAAAAGTTTTGTCCTGGTCAGAATTTCATCTGTTCTGTATTTAATCTGTGATCTACTAGAGGGTAGGAATTATACCTTCTAGTGGTCCATTCAAACACAGAAGTGAGTTAGACCAGATTATCTGTCTTTTCTAGTTACATGATTATATGTAGCATTTATTTGGTGACGTTTAAGTATAGAAACAAATTGTGATCTATACGCCTAAGTGTAAATTCAAATTATGGCCCTTGGACGAGGCCAGTGTCCTCATATTGGGGAAAATGCAGAAATTGGGGGTAAGCATTTAGGAACTTTCATAACAACACGATAGAGTTCTAGTATATCCGCTGAACCTAATAATAAAAAAATGGGGGCTTTTATATGTGTCCCACTTTTTTATTTCATTTATTCAAAATTTATTTTTAGTATAGTTTACAAAAGTATTGGTTCATGATGGGACTGGACATTAGAACAACCAAAAGCAGGTCCTTCACCACACATAGTTGAAGAGGCACTAATCAAATGGATGCCGGGGCTGACTTAGGAAGCTGGAGTAAAAAAAAAAGCTTGAAACCTTCTGGACCTTTATGAATCATCTCATAGATCTTCAGTTGTCCTCTCCTATAGTGGTTTTCAACTTTTTTCTTTTTTGCTTTTTCTTCCCCCCCGCCCCCCAAGCATTAGAACCCTCCCTTTAAATGATCATTGCCATAAAACCCAGATGTAGAGAGCAGATGAAAGCAGACCTGCTCTCGTTGACTATAGACTCAGGGGCTCAGACCCCACCTGCTTGAATCCCCTCCACTCCCTGCAGGTCACTAATATGCCTCAGCAGAGCCCTAGGTCCCTTTGCACAAGTCTGAAAACTGTTCTCCTGGATGTGAATTAGAGTTTTTGTTTTACTTTTTGTATGTTTTATAAATAATACATTTGATACATTCTTATTCAAACTTGAGACATTTCTTCATACAGTGACACAGCTCTTTGAAGTGAATTATATCCTTACTTCCCTGGACTTGACGTTCATGACTTAGAGGTGTCCTAATTTGAAATTTAGACGCTTCTCTTATCATAGCCCAGCTGACTGAAAACCAGCAGGGACAAACCTTAGTTAAACAAAGTCATGTGTATTTCAATGAGGGAGACCACACGCTGGAGGAACTGGGAGTGTCTCACCAACAAAGGAAAAGATAGGTCTTTCAGAGCATCTTGGAGAATGGTGGAACTTAGGGAAGTTTAATGAAGCAATATCTTGATTGGCTCAAAGCAGGGCTGGGTGTAAAGATCTGAACTGTGAAGTAGCCCATGACCTGGAAACTACAAAGTTTCCTTGGAAACTACAGACTTAAGAAAGACATGGAAGGGACTTCCCTGGTGGCGCACTGGTTAAGAATCCTCCTGCCAATGCAGGGGACACAAGTTCAAGCCCTGGTCCGGGAAGATCCCACATGCTGTGGAGCAACTAAGCCTGTGCGCCACAACTACTGAGCCTGTGCTCTAGAGCCCACAAGGCACAACTGCTGAGCCTGCCTTCCACAACTGCTGAAGCCCATGCACATAGAACCCATGCTCCGCAACAAAGAGAAGCCACCGCTCACCGCAACTAGAGAAAGCCCGCATGCAGCAACGAAAACCCAACGCAGCCAAAAAAATAATAAGTTAGTTTTTTTAATAAAAGAAAAAAGACATGGAATGTTGTGTCCAGAAACTCCCTAATCTGAAACTGTGCATCTGGGCTGGAAATCCAGGCTCCTTTTCTGTGTCAAAGTGGGATGATTCATTCTTCCTAGTATGATTTCAAACAGCAAAGTTTCTGACAGTCTGTGATTGTGGAGAACAAGGTTTCTCAATGAGATAAGAAAGCAGTGGTCACCCAAAGAAGGGGGTTGTTAGGACACCTTTTAGCTTCAGTGTGACTTTGGGAGAAATATGGTTTCCTGTCAGCTTTGCAGCTGACTTTATCTGTGTTTGTCATCCCAGCCTGCTTTATGAATAATGGGGCTGATTTTTACTTTCTTACTCTCAACTGACCAGCTGTTTTACATATACTAAGATTCCTCACTCTCTGGGCCTAACATGCTTGATTTTGATCCAGTGGGCCGTGAAGTGTGTTAATTTGAGATTCTGATAAAGTTCAAATGACAGGCGTCTGCACCTGACATCTTAACAGACCTATGATCTAGTGGAGCACTGAAAAATAACTTAATGAAAAATACCTGGAAAAGAAAGCCACTATAAGAACCAATATTAGAAATATAGAAAGAGGAAAGAGGTATGAGAAAGCAATGGTTTGAAGCCTTAATAGTGATAAGATCCTTTGACCTGCTAATATCACATAGAGAGATCTAGTTTAAGGAAGTCACCAGTTATGAGGAAAAACAATAATAGACAAGGATACAGCATTATTTTTCATGGTGAAAAACTGAAAATAACATAAAGGTTGAAGGTGTTGCTAAATACCTGGAATGAATATTTAGTGCCATAGGGAGTGCTCGTGAAATAAGTACAGCAGGAAACAATCAGGCTATTAAAATACAGAGTGTGATATCAACTTTATTTTTTTAGTTAGAGGATAATATGTATGGAAAATGTCTGCAAGGAAATGTAGCAAAACATCAACAATGGTTATTTCAGCATGGCTAAATTATAGCAGATTTTGTTTCTTTATTCTTTATTTTCTACAATAAGCTTATATTATTCAAAATACTACAATAAGCATGTATTACAGCAATACAAAGCAGCTCTAAAAATAGGCATATATTACTCAGCGAAAGAAACTAGTTACTTTAGAAAGAAGTAATGGTTCTTAGCCAGAAAATAAGTATTTTATGAGGAAAATAATATACTCTGTGTTATTACTATTTATGGGGTTGTCAGAATGTGTTTTTCCCACTATGACTCTGTTAGATTGAGGAGAATAATTTTTCATTTTTGATTGGTGGTTTATACGCTGAATAAGGCTGAATGAATCTGAATCTTTTTTAAATTCTAGAATTTTTAGCATGTAAGCCTTTTTGCATAATTAGTCACTTCTACTTGTAGGAGAAACAAATTTAGTAAACCAGAATGCCACAGTAGTTTGACGTTGGTTCTTTCATCCAGAAAAAGTGTTTCAGACTTCAGACACTATTATTGTTGATGTTATTTTTAACTTTTTATATTTTTATTTTTTTCTGAAGAATAGATTTCCAAAGTAAGGGATGATGAAATACTGTCCTTATAAAAAGAACTATGTGGGAAATTATTGAAATTTGGTTAAGATAAATTGAGATTTACAGACAAATTTAGCTTTGGATTTAAATAGCCTTTCTGCCATTTATAGCAAAATTATTTTCATAAATAGGAATGTACGTAACTCTTTATTTGAAGATTAGTGTGACTACAAAGTTTCTAAATGTGTAGTGACTTTGTAAGTCTTAACTAGGCCTGTCCTTTTGACCCTCTACAGTCCAGGACAATGTCTGGAGAACTTCCACCAAACATTAACATCAAGGAACCTCGATGGGATCAAAGCACTTTCATTGGACGAGCCAATCATTTCTTCACTGTAACTGATCCCAGGAATATTCTGTTAACCAACGAACAACTAGAGGATGCAAGGAAAGTAGTGCATGATTACAGGTAACATTAACAAGTACGCTTTGGGGCTTAATATATTAATAGATCATCATGTTAGCCTATTGTCTTTAAACCTTCCCTTAGTGATTTTTCAACATTTTTTTTTGCAATTGATTCCTTTTTATAAAAATATATATATATATATATATATATATATATAAGAAATAGGAAGACGTGTTTCATTCCCCATTGTTGACGCTTAACACAGATACTCAGGGTTCGTAGTAACCTGAAAATAAGCCAGCCATCCCTCCAACTCACAGGTGCCAATCCATGAAGTCCCCTTTCTAGAGCCCTGCCTTCTGCTCGCCAATACAACCACACCTGCATCCACAACTTTCTGTCTCCAGATGGAGACTGCATCTTACAAAAAGCAAGTCGTCAAGAATTAGGGTAGGTTGTTCGCTTCTTCTCAGATTAAGCCCCAGTGAATAAACCCCACATATAGTAGCTCAGATTGGAAGGATGCTGGTGGCACAGTTTGTAGGTTTGGGATGGACACCGTCAGTTCAGAGAGCCAGGCATGAGGTGAGAGAAGAGACATGCTCTAAGGCAATGGTCACAACTTTCTTTTTATTTTTTAAATTTATTTAATATTTTAATACAATTTTTAAAGGTTACACTCCATTTACAGTTACTACAAAATATTGGCTATATTCCCCGTGTTGTACAATACGTCCTTGAGCCTATCTTACATCCAATAGTTTGTACTTCCCACTCCCCCACCCCTATGTTGCCCCGCCACACTATAACCGCTAGTTTGTTCTCTATATCTGTGAGCCTGCATCTTTTTTGTTTTGTTTTGTTTTTTTGCGGTACACGGGCCTCTCACTGTTGTGGCCTCTCCCGTTGCGGAGCACAGGCTCCGGACGCGCAGGCTCAGTGGCCACGGCTCACGGGCATGTGGGATCTTCCCGGACCCGGGCACGAACCCGCGTCCCCTGCATCGGCAGGCGGACTCTCAACCACTGCGCCACCAGGGAAGCCCGAGCCTGCGTCTTTTTTGTTACATTTACTAGTTTGTTGTATATGTATGTATATGTTCCACATATAAGTGATATCATACAGTATTTGTCTTTCTTTGTCTGCCTTATTTCACTTAGCATAATGCCCTCCAAGTCCATCCATGTTGCTGCAAACGGCAGAATTTCATTCTTTTTTATGGCTGAGTAGTATTCCTGTGTGTGTGTTTGTGTGTGCGTGCGTGTGTGTGTGTGTGTGTGTGTGTATGCCACATCTTCTTTAGCCGTTCATCTGTTGATGGACATGCAGCTTTCTTGATAAAAGACCATATAAGAAATATTTCAGCCTTTGTGGACTACAGAGGATTTCTGTCTTATTCTGCATGTTCTGCCTATTCTTCTTAGTGTCTTGCGGGTTTGTTTGCTTGTTTGTTTGTTTTCTAGAGCTTTTCGTTTGTTTGATTGTTTTACAATCCTTCAAAAGATGTAAAAATCACTCTTAGCTAGCCAGCCGTACAGGCCACAGACAGTAGTTTGCTGACTCCTGCTCTCAGGGAAAGTCAGGCAGAAGCTGAGAATTGGATTAGTGGGAGCTATGAGCCTAAACATGCCAAGAATAATCCATGCAAGGTACGTATTTGACTGTCACATGGGTAGTCAGTGAGGCCACCAAGGGCGGTCTATAAACTTTGTTACCAAACACTGAGTCTGGCCAGGTCTTAGCATGTGCAGCCGTGCAGAAAGAGGGCTCCCTGGGAAGCAGAATATCCTGGAGCCCCACGAGCAAGTCCTCAGGAACGAGGCAGAGGAAGACAGCAGAAGCGCATTTCAGAATTCCGGCAAGTCAATGTTCCATGATTCTGGAACAAAGGCCATAAAAAGAGGAGAGGTGGAGATGTAAAGACAGCTAGGGGAGTTGAAAAGAAGCCATAAAAGAGATTGCAAAGCCCCTAAACTTGTAAGAGCAAAATTAAAATCTTCACTGGAGGCAGTGGTGGAGAAGTAATGACATCAATGGTACCGAGAGAAAAGTGGAAACAGAGATGCTGGGGATAAACCTGAGTCACTCTCCAAGGATGAAGATCTGAGGTCGGCACACTTTTTCTGCAAAGGGCCAGATGATAAATATTTTCAGCTGTGCAGGCCCTACAGTCTCATGCTGTGTTGTTTTGCTTGTTCACCACCCATTAAAAATGGAAAAACCATTCTTAGCGCACCAGCCATTCAGAAATAGGTGTGGGCTGCAGTTTGTCAACTCTTGATATAGATGAAAAGGTGAGAGTGTGAAAAGGATTGTATTTCAGGGGACTAGAGGATGGAGAGTGAAGATATAATTTATTGACGCTTCTCAAGGAGAAACTAGAAAAATGCGAAAGATGTCATAGTAAGTAGATAAAAGAATTTTCCTGTAGTGAGGACAAACATCCACAAACTAGGCTCACCCTGTTTCAGGCAAAGAGACCCACATATGGAGATTTTTTTTTTTCTTTTTTCTACAAAGAACTTTTAAAAATTTCATAAGCATTCAAACAGGGAAAAAAAGTTATTAAAAAAGAACAAATGACAGAGAAGTCTCAATCTTCTTATCTATGCACTGAGTGCCAGAGGACAGTAAAGGAACGTGTGCCAAGTTTCCAGGAGAAAGCATGTAACCCAGGAATTTTATACCAGAGTGTCTCTGTTTACAGAGGCAACAGAAAAATACATAACAACATCAAAAATAAACTCCTCATAAATCCTTCTTGAGAGGTCAGGAGATGAAGCAAAATTGAGTTCAAAAATAAGAAATCCATAGTATATTGTGATTCCTCAAACAATTCAAAATAGAATTACCATATGATCCAGCCATTCTACTTCTGAGTATATACCCAGAAGAATTGGAAGCAGGATTTTGAACAGATATTTGCACACCTGTGTTCATAGTGGCATTACTCATAATAGACAAAGGTGGAAGCAACCCAAGTGTCCATGGATGGATGAATGGAAAAATAAAACATTGTATATTCACACAATAGAATACTATTCAGCCTTAAAAATGAAGGAAATCCTAACACGTGCTACAACATGGATTAACCTTGAAGACATTATGCTAAGTGAAATAAGCCAGTCACAGGAGGACAAATTATTGTACAATACTACTTATATAATGTGCCTGGAGTAGCCAAATTCATAGAGACGGAAAATAGAATGGTGGTTGCCAGGGCCTAGGGGGCCAGGGAATCAGGAGTTATTGTTTAATGAATACAGTCTCAGTTGGGGGCGATGAAAACATTCTGGAGATAGATGGATGGTGGCAATAGTTGGACAATAACATGAATATGCTTAGTACCACAAAACTGTACAGTTAAAAATGGTTGAGATGGTAAACTTTATGTTATATACTGTATTACAGTAAAAAAAAAAAGAAAGCTGTAATATAAATAGACTAGTGACGAATGTCGAAACTGTTAAAATAGAAATAGTTGTTGCATTTCTAGTTGTAAAGCAATGTATAGGCAAAAAGAAATTTTAAGTGTTTTGTAAAAAATAGTAATAGCTATCTGAATCTAAAGCCCTAGATTGTAGTATCAAAAAAAATTTTTTTTAATAAAAAAAAGGAAGAGGAGGAATTAAAAGTATACCAAATATTTATCTTAAATAGGAGGTGGACTCAAAAGTATGTACGGTTTGGCTCTTTACCATGTTAGAGAAATGTGTCGTAGAATGGTTTTGAGAATCTTTTTTTTTTTTTCTTGTGGAACGCGGGCCTCTCACTGTTGTGGCCTCTCCCACTGCGGAGCACAGGCTCCGGACGCGCAGGCTCAGCGGCCATGGCTCACGGGCCTAGCCGTTCCGCGGCATGTGGGATCTTCCCGGACCGGGACACGAACCCGTGTCCCCTGCATCGGCAGGCGGACTCTCAACCACTGCACCACCAGGGAAGCCCGGTTTTGAGAATCTTAATGGTAACCACTAGTCAAGTTAAATCTTAGTATATATCTTCTAAAACCCCAAAGGCATAAAAACAAAGACAGTGTAATAAGTATAACTAAAGGTAAAACCAAAAAACTGTCATAGAAGCTTTTAAAATAACGTAAAACAAGACGGAGGAGGCCAGACAGCTTAGTAAAACAGTATGTGTAAAAGGGATTAAAGCCCTCTATTAAAATCAGAGACTTTAAAATTGTGTAAAAACACTTAAAAAGCTCAACAGTGACATGGCATCCCAATCAGAATGCATGAGGGTTGCTAGCTACATGACCAATCTCTGTATGAGGTCATTGTGCGTGGAAAAATACAATGACTTCCTCCAAGAATCATTGAGCACCTCACCTTCTTTTCTCTTCACCTGTTAAGGAATATAAAACCCTTAAAGTCTGTGTCATAAATTGCTCCACTGGGGATTAGGGGTAATGCTGCTTTTATCATGTCTGCTTTTATATTCATTATATATCTGTATATCTGTATCTTTATCTATATATTCATCAGTAAAACCAATTGGTGAATTAATGGATAAGAAATAGCCCAGAGTTCTCCCCCTAACCACTAAAAGACAAATTAGCTGTGAACTCTCAGAGGAGAATAGCTCAAAGGGTTAGTTGGAGTCAAGGAAATATCACGTACAGTGTACCTTCAAGGAATATGAATACCAATAATCTATAGTCCTCGTGGGATACCAACGTGCTATTTTAGTATGAATCCAAAGGGAGGTAATAAAAATGGCTAACATTACAAAGCAGGATGAAGGTAACTGCAAATCAAAAGGAAGCTGTATGAAAATTGGACAAAATTCAGTTGAGGGCGAATAGATCAGAAAAAATTTGATATTTATAAAATGACCATGTTCGGTATTCATGAACTAGTTAATGTTACATCAAAATATACAAAGAAAAGGCTGTTAGAAATGCAGACAGAACTTGATTAATCACATCAGAATTGTTCAGTACTTTGTACAAAAAGAAAAACCAAAAGTAAAATTACAAAGTAAAAATAATGAGAAAATTAATATGAAAACTTAAGGGATTGTGCCAGAATTGTACTCTGAGTGGAAGTTTATAGTTTTACATGTCTCTCTGATGAAATGTTAAAGGCTTACAGGAAATGAACTGAGACGTCAGGTTAAGAAATTAAAGAACAGCACAAAATAAGAAAAAGAAAATAGCAATAACACATGCTGTGTAATGATACTGCCTGAATCACTTCATGTGCATTCATTTAAGCCTCAACAGCCCTTGAAGGTAGGTGCTCTCATTATGCCCATTTTTCAGATGAAAGAACTAAGGCAGAAAAGTCAAAGTCCTGCCACTGTTAAGTGGCAGAGCCAGCATAGAAACTCAGACAGTCTGACTCCAGAGTTCATGCTGTTAACCACTATATAGACTGTTTTTCAAAGAAAACAGAGAGAAGGTCATTTTTTTTAAGGTCAGAAATTAACAGAATTGAAAAATACATGAAAAACCGGTTCTCTGATAAGCCCAGAGAAAGATAAGCCTCTGGCACGTCTAATCAATATAAAATAAATAAATAAAACTCAAAGTATGTAACAAGAAGATAAGAAAGTTGCCTGTGAGAAATAGAAATATAAAAATGAAGGGGATTCCCTGGTGGCACAGTGGTTAAGAATCCTCCCGCCAGTGCAGGGGACATGGGTTCGATCCCTGGTCGGGGAAGATCCCACATGCAGCAGAGCAGCTAAGCCTGTGTGCCACAGCTACTGAGCCTGCACTCTAGAGCCCGCAAGCCACAACTACTGAAACCCGTGCCCCTAGAGCCTGTGCTCTGCAACAAGAGAAGCCACCACAATGAGAAGCCTGTGTACCGCAACGAAGAGTAGCCCCCACTCGCCGCAACTAGAGAAAGCCCGTGCGCAGCAACGAAGACCCAACGTAGCCAAAAATAGGTTAAATAAATTTTTTTTTAAAAATGAAGCCTACTATGTAGCTCTTTGCTAAAAATTTTAGAAATATTAGTGAAATGTCTAGGCTTCTATGATTATATAAATTACCAAAATTGACTCAATCCAAAATAAGGCAAGGAAAGAGAAAAAAAAGGAACAAGGAAGAGATGAGACAAACAGAAAACAAAGAGCAAGATGGCAAAATAAATAAATAAATAAAACTTTCCCACAAAAATCTCCAAGGCCAATTAGCATCACAGGTGAAAGAAATTATTTCTTCACAGAAAGAAACTATATCAATTCCATCACAAACTCTCTCAGAAAATAGAAGAGGGGGAAAGACTTCTTCATCCATTTTTTTTTTTTTTTTTTTTTTTTTTTTTCCCGGTACGCGGGCCTCTCACTGTTGCGGCCTCTCCCGTTGCGGAGCACAGGCTGCGGACGTGCAGGCTCAGCGGCCATGGCTCACGGGCCCAGCCGCTCCGCGGCATGTGGGATCTTCTCAGACCGGGGCACGAACCCGCGTCCCCTGCATCGGCAGGCGGACTCTCAGCCACTGCGCCACCAGGGAAGCCCTTCTTCATCCATTTTATGAGACTACTGATAGCAAAACCAAAGGGATTACAAGACAAAAATTACAGACCAATATCCCTCATAAACATAGACACAAAAAATCCTCAACAAAATTTACAACTTAAATCTAGCCATCTTTAAAAGGGATAATACCCAAAATAAGCAGAACCCAAATACGGTTCATCACAAGATTGCAAGTTCATTTTAACATTTGGAAATCACTGTATCAGTAGACTATGACAGGAGAACATACTCTCTTCTCAATAGGTGCAGAAAAAGCAGACAAAATCCAACATCCCTTCGTGATAAAACTCTCAGCAAACTAGGAATAGAAGGAATAAAGTGCATCTAAGAAAAGCCTATAACTAACACCAAATTTAATGATGAAAGAATGAAAACTTTCCCCCTGAGATCAGGAACAAGGCAGGGAGTTCAGCTTTCACTACATTTATGCAGCATTGGACTAGCATAGCTAGTCCAATAAGAAAAAAGAGCAACAAAAATAAAAGATGTACAGATAGGAAAGGAACTAAAACACTCTTCATTCACAGAAAACATAATCATCTATATAGAAAGAATCTACCAAAAATGCAAATAGAGTGTGTTTAACACAGTCACAAGATATATTATAAGATCAATATACAAAAATCAGTTGGGTTTCTGTATAGTAACAACAACTGGAAGTTGAAATTTTAAAAATCCTATTTTCAGTAGCAACAAAAATATTAAATGCCTGATTTCAAGACTTACTGTAAAGCTCAAGTAATCAAAACAGTATAGATATATAGATCAGTGGAATAGTATAGAGGATCCTAAAATAGACTCAAACATATATAGTCAATTGATTTTTAAATAAAGATGTCTGGATAATTCAATAGAGAAAGAATATTCTGTTCAGTGAGCGGTTCTGGAAAAAATGGATTTCCACATAAAAAAAGAGTATTAATCTTTAAACAAAATCATAAACATAACTTGAAATGGCTGATAGACCTAAATATGCAAGCTAACACTGTAAAACTTCTAGAAGAAAGCAAGATAAAATCTGTATGACTTTGGGATAGGCAAAGGTTTCTTAGATAAGACATAAGCATGAAGAATAAGGGAAAAGATATGTCTCTCCACTTCGTAAGACACTGTTTAGAAAACAAAAATGCAGTTCACAGACTGGAAGAAAATATTTGCAAAACCTATAGCTCGTAAAGGACTTATGTCCAGAAGAGAGAAAGAATTCTTTTCATTCCAACACAATTTGTTTAAATGGTCAAAAGATCTGAATAAGCTGATGACACTAAACCAAAGAAAATATAAAAGTATCAAGTAAGCATATGGAAAGATGCTGAGCATCATTAGTTGCTAGGGAAATGCAAATTAAAACCACAATGAAATATCATCTCACACCTGTCAGAATCAAAAAGGCAACAAATAACAACTGTTGGCGAGGATGTGGAGAAAAGGGAACCCTTCTGCCCTTTTAGTGGGAATGTAAATTGGTGCAGCCACCTATGGAAAATAGTATGGAGGTTTCTTTAAAAATTAAAAATAAAACTACCATACGATCCAGCAATTCCATTCCTGGGTATTTATTCAAAGAAAACAAAAACACTAATTAGAAAAAGATATATGTACCCCTGTGTTTATTACAGCTTTATTTACAATAGCCAAGATATAGAAGCAACGTAAGTGCCAATCAATTAGATGAATGGATAAGAAGATGTGGTATATCTAGATATGTAAAACATCTATTACTCAGCTGTAAAAAAGAGTGAAATCTTGTCATTTCCAACAACACGGATGGACTTGTGTGTATTATGCTAAGTGAAAATAAGTCAGACAGCGAAAGACAAATACTATATGATTTTACTTATATGTAGAATCTAAAAAATAAAACAAATGAACATAAAACAAAAACAAACTCATAGATACGGAGAACAAACAGGTGGTTGCCATCGGAAAGGGGGTTGGGGGGGAGGAGAGAAATTGGTGAGGGAGATTAAGAGGTTCAAACTCCCAATTACAAAATAAATGAGTCACAGGTATACATGAGGCACAGTACAGGGTGGAGATATGTCAATAACTATAATTTTAATATCTTTGTAAGGTGACAGATGGTAACTAGACTTATCGTGGTGATCATTTTGAAATGTACAGAAGTGCCGAATCACTATGTTGTGTACCAGGAACTAACATAGTGTTGTAGGTCAATTATACTTCAAAAACAAACAAGGAGACAGACAAACTCATAGAAAAAGAGATCGGATTTGTGGTTACCAGAGGCGGGGGTTGGGAGAGGGGGAATTGGCTGAAGGCAGTCAGAAGGTATAAACTTCATTATAAAATAAATAAGTACTTGGGATGTGATGTACAACATGGTAAATAGAATTAACACTGCTGTACGTTATATATGAAAGTGGTTACGAGAGTAAAGTCTGAGTTCTCATCAGCAGGACAAATATTTTTTTCTATGTCTTTAATTTTGTATCTGTATGAGATGATGAATGTTCACTAAACTATTGTGCTGATCATTTCATGATGTATGTAAGTCAAGTCACTATGCTGGATGCGTTCAACTTAGTGCTATATGTCAACTATATCTCAACAAAACTGGAAGAAAAGAGTATACATTGGGAAGTCTAAAAATGAAAAACAAAACAAAAACCACAATGAGATACCATTTTATACCTACTAGAATGGCTAAAAAGAGAATTGATAAATACCTGTGGTTCATTCATTCAATGGAGTACCACTCAGCAATTAACCGGTCACTGATATAACAAAGATGCATCTGAAAGCACTATGCAAAGTTGAAGAAACCAGACACATAATGCTACTCACTCATATGATTCCGTTCATGTGAAATTCTCAAAGAGGCAATACTGTAGTGGTAGAAAGCACATCTGTGGTTGCCAGGAAGTGGGGGAATGACTTCTAAGGGGCCTGAGGGAACTTTTGGGGAGATGAAAATATTCTATACCATGATTCTGAAGGTGGTTACACCACCGTGTACATTTTTCAAAACTCATCAGATTATATACTTAAATGAATGACTTTTATAATATTTAAATGATACCTTAATAAAGAGATTTAATTTTTTTTTATGTTATGGGAACGTAGAACACAAAAAGATATGCTTTCCCCTTTGGTAACTTGTAGGTTTGTTTTCTATTAGACAGTATTTTTCAATTTCATTCCTAAGAACTATATATATATATATATATATATATATATATATAAATTAAATATGGCATTCCTTTTCCACTAATATTTGAGGAATAACACTTTCTGGATTAAGTATATAGAGGTGAGAAGAGGAATAGTAGAAGAAAATGTATATATCAATGTTAGGAATAGGTACCTTTGCCTATTGCTATTCCATGATGTTCTAAAATGTGGTACCAAAACTCTTAATGCTAATTAAGGTCAAATGATATATTTATATATGGTATCTGTTTAAAATTGAAACTGTAATAATGATTCTGACCTATAGACTGGGGATATATATATATATATATATATATATAAATTAAATACCTGGGAATTAACTTACCCAGAAGTAGGAGGCAAGTACAGACCACTGGGCGACATTAAAAGATGCCTTTGAGTAACTGGAGAAATATGTGGTAGACCTGGATAGAAAGTCTTACTGCTGTAGAGATAGCAGTTCTCTTCAGCTTAATATAGTTTTGGTCAAAATACAATTGCGATCCCCTATAAAATTAACAAAATAATTCTAAGAGTTACCTGGAAGAACAAATTACTGTGTGTAACTAAGGCACTTTTGAAAAAGCAGACGAAGAGTAGTGGAGTGAAGGACCGTTGCTCTACCAGATATTAAAATGGACCCTCAGTTAAAATGGTGGGTTTGGCAGCATGAGGTGTAGATGATGGGCACACTGTAGAAGGTCCAGAAATCAAGCCTAACATTCACAAAAGTTCATGATGGTAAATATAGCATTGAAATCTTGGTATTGGAAGGGCAGACCAGCCAACTGGAATCTAAAATTAAGCAATTTCACATATTCATATCTTAAGATAAATTTCAAATCGATTAAAACTGTGACCAAAAAAAAGAAAAAACTATTAGGAAAATGCAAAGAAGTATATAGGTGAACATACCTATAATCTTGAAGTGGGTCACGCCTTTCTAGGCAGAAACTTCATTTGTTCCTACCTGACTGCATAATAATAAAAATTTTCAGGGTGGCAGATAACATAACTAAACAAAGTTATCCACATTGTATAAAGAATACAACAGGTTACCTAAATAATAATGATGCTACTGCTGCTGAGGATTAAAAAAAAAAAAAAAAAGACATACTCAAGTAGAGAAAAAGGATAAAAGATATATTTACAGTTTTAATATTTTACATAGCTTTTGTCTCAGCAAATGTACTCATTTCTTTCTAAATAATCTTGGATGGGGAAAAAGTTTTATTTATAAGGATATTTACTTCCTTATCCCTTACCAATGGAAAAGGTTAAAAGCAATTAAAATGTCCAACAGTAGGGGATTGGTATAATTTCTAAGTCTGCCATAACACATTACCACAAACTGAGTGGCTTAATTCAACAGAGAAATTTATTCTCTCACAGTTCCAGACTCTAGAAGTCTGAAATCAAGGTGTTGTCAGGGCCCTGCTCCCTCTGACGGCTCTAGGGCAGAATCCCTCCTTTCCTCTTATAGCTTCTGGTGGCCCTAGGCTTGTAACTACGTCACTCAAATCTCTGCCTCTGTCATCACATGTCCTTCTTTGTGTGGCTGCACTTGGTCGTATAAGGGCATCAGTCATTTGATTTGCTCCCTCCTGCCCCCGCCAATCCAGCATGACCTCATCTTAACTATGTAATTACATCTGCAAAGACCCTGTTTATAAATAAGGTCACATTTTGAGGTTCCAGGTGGACAAGAATTTTAGGGGGGACACTATTCAACCCAGTACAGATGATATAGAAGAATATCTAAAGGTATAGAGAAATGTTTACAAAATATTATTGAATAAAAAAGGTGATTTGATACAATGCCTTTAAATAAAAATATCATGTATAATAGATCCAATAAAAGCCTGAAAGGGCATTTACCAAAGCACTGCCAGTGGTGCTAAGTTGGGAAAGGCTTGAATGATTTTAATTGTGTTAATGAATTCCTGTATTTTCTAAATTTTTTGCAATGAATATGTGTTTCTTTGATAAAGAGCAAAAACAGTGAGCCTTTCTTATCTAGGTTTTCAAACTATAGGTTTAAAAATGAATTCACATTCTTGATTGCTACAGCTTTTGTCTAATGAGTTAAAAATATCTTAGCATTTACAGAGTTCAAAGTACATTTTTAAATGTCATTTAAAACAAAGAATATTTCAAAGTTGAATACTTTCCTATTTTACAAGATGCTTTTGTTTTTCCAAATTATAGGCAATTTGAGGTTTATGGGTTTGACATGCTCATTTTAAGTGTTTATTGTCTTTTGTGTTATTAGAATTTCCCTGACTCTGTAATAGTTAGATTTGTCACTCCATCCAGGCACAGATGTTCTAGGTAAACATAAACTCCAGAACATTCTAGCTACATGTCTCTAGAGCACTGGTGAGATATTTGGAATGAACAATTGCCATGTTATTTGTTGCTGTTTTCCTAGGCAAGGAATTGTTCCTCCGGGTCTCACAGAAAATGAGTTATGGAGAGCAAAGTACATCTATGATTCAGCTTTTCATCCCGACACTGGTGAAAAGATGATTTTGATAGGAAGGATGTCAGCTCAGGTTCCAATGAACATGACCATCACAGGTTGTATGATGACATTCTATAGGTGAGTTCTGGCAATGTAACGACAGTTTGTTTGCTTTATATTCCAGAAGCTTAAAGTACATTTTTTTATGTGAGTGGTTTTATCAAAATAAATGTCATTTCATGTGGAGTTTCATTTTGTATAAATGTTGCAACTCTAGGGGGTTGTTTTATCTTTTCCCTCTGTTGAGTAGAACTCTCCTTGTTGCCCAAAAGGAGGTTGAATTTCTCCCTAAATCTTAGACCCAAAAGAAAATGAGAAAGAAAATAAAAAGATCCTCTAAGCAGATTCTGTTTAATCCATTCATATGATATAGGTATAAGTATAGGTGTAGGTGTAGACAGATAGGCTTATACATGTAGTGAGGAGGGACCAGAAATAGCCTACAAATGGCTTTTTTCCCTAAGAGAAGGGACCTGACATTAATCACATTAATTGAGTGCCTACTCTTTGCTGGGCTCCCTTACAAATTTAAGATAAAATTTAAATAAGTTAGCTCCATCCTCACCCTAACCCTCTGAGTTTGTTGCTATCCATATCTAACGAATGAGGAAACTGAGAATCAGACAAGATAAGAATCTTCCCAGCCACACCGGTCCTCGGCCTTTGACCCAGAACACACAGTCCTGGACCCAGCGTTCTCCCTTCTCCAGTTCATCTCCTCTCTGGTTACTGATGCTCACGTTGTCCATTCTGCATGGCGGCTAGTTCACAAGTGCTGGTGGGTATGTGATGGATCGTTCTGTTTCAGGACCACACCGGCAGTGCTGTTCTGGCAGTGGATCAACCAGTCCTTCAATGCCGTGGTCAATTACACCAACAGAAGTGGAGATGCTCCCCTCACTGTAAAGTAAGACTGGAAGATTTAACTGTCCTCTGCACTTCTCTGGGGTTCATTTGATTCACTGGTGATGCTCTCCTGGTTAAAAAATTATATTCGTACAAATTGTTTATATGGTTTGGAATCCTGGGGAGCATATTTTTCAGTAGTGTTTCTTTTCCTCCCTTTCTATGTAGGTAACGGTTTATTGCAGCCTGCCTTTCCAGACATCATCCATGCTGTTAGTGGCTCTGGTAGGAGGACATGGCTCCCACACCCTAGGGCACATCCCCCCCTCGCCCCCGCAGAACACACAGCAGGCAGCTCAGGGCTGGCCTGTGTGAAATGACACACCGTACCCCCATCCACCCTGTGGGTGTAGACAGATACCAACATCAAAAGTAGCAGAATCAACAGTGTGATCTCTGCAGAAATTCAGAGGAATTTTGTATCTGATTTGTCTTTAAAATAGGACGCCTCCAGAACCCAAAAGAAAGTGAATGGATTTAAAATTTTGCCTCCTGCGAAAAGATGTTCAGTTAGGCTAAAGTGATTAGTTAACCAAAACTTTGAACCTAACTTAGTAACACTTCAAAGCATTTTCTTTTTTGTTTTAACTCAAATTGCTTTTGACCATCTGTAGTCTTCTATTACCATCCTAGGGAACAAAGAATATTGAAATCTGCAACCCAGCAGTGCTGGTCACACCTTCATTTCATCCAATCCTTGAATTAAAATTTATTTTAAAATAAGAGAGAACTGCTTGGGCTTAATTGTATTTTGAGGATGAGACTTTTAGTATTTTTATACCATAAGATGTCACTTTTAGAATGGCAGCACTGCATTTTTACTTTCAGTATGTTTAGTGATATTTTGAGAAGTATTTTTTTTGTTTAAGCAAATATGCTACAAACATTTAAGCTAATGTGCATTTTCCCACATTGGTAGCTTCCTGCACAGTCCCTGCTTCCTTTATCCCCCACCACCACACATACGTATTCTCTATGTCTGCTCGTTTGGCGTGGTAGTTAGGTTTTATGTGAAGAATGCCATTTTTGTGTGGGTCTGCTTGCTTTTTCTCTGAATATCTCTACTTGTAGAGTGATGACGAACGTTGTTTTGTGGGATCTCCTTTTTCTAATTTATTTTATGGAAATATAGTTGATTTATAATGTTGTGTTAATTTCTGCTGTACAGCAAAGTGATTCAGTTACACATATATACATTCTTTTTCATATTATTTTCCATTATGGCTTATCACAGGATGTTGAGTAGAGTTCCCTGTGCTATACAGTAGGACCTTGTTGTTTATCCATTCTATATATAATAGTTTGCATCTGCCATCCCCAAACTCCCAATCCATCCCTCCCCTACCCCGCTCCCCCTTGGCAACCACAAGTCTGTTCTCTATGTCTGTGAGCCTGTTTCTGTTTCTTAGATAAGTTCATTTGTGTCATGTTTTACGGAATCTCTAGTCTTAATCTTGATTTCTTCCAAAAATGTTGGGCTTGAGTTTTCTGACGTACGCTTGTTGTTTATGTACCATTTTCCTTCTTTTCAGTGAATTGGGAACAGCTTATGTTTCTGCAACAACAGGTGCTGTAGCAACAGCTCTAGGACTCAATGCATTAACCAAGGTACTCAGATTTTTATTTCCATAGCAGTAAAGCTTCTTAATTTGTTCTCACCTGCCTGGCTCTAAGTCTCTCTGTTAATTTCTCAAAATAGTTCAAGTCCTATGAGTCTCTTATTATAGTCATTATCTTCGACTGCTTTCTTAAAGTATATCTTTCAGTACGTTTGGGAAGGAGTGTCACTGATAACATCTGCCAAGACCCTGGTCTGTACCTGGCACTGTGTATTCAATGCTAAATGCTCACCCACCCATACAGCCCACCAGAGGCTGGGTGCCGGGCTGGGTACCTCCAGGCACTCCCCTGAAGAGGTAGAGGGGTCAGCATCTGAACCCAAGACTGTGGGACTCCAAAGCCCCTGCTCCATCAGCCACATAAAGCCATCAGAATATCTTGAAAGTCTGCCTTGTCGCAGTATGCCCAGGCTGGAAATAGAAACGTACCTCTAGGAAACCAAGTTTTGAACGTACTCTTGGCCCAAGTTTCTATACAAATAGGACTCTGCATTTGTAGAGGTTTTCAAGAAGAAATAAGTACTTGTGTTCAGTACTACAGGAAAAATAAGATCTTGCTTTTGGAATTATCTTTTCTGCAGCATGTCTCTCCGCTCATAGGACGCTTTGTTCCCTTCGCTGCGGTAGCTGCTGCTAATTGCATTAATATTCCATTAATGAGGCAAAGGTAAGGTTAATATGCCCTCTTAGAGAGGACTTGTGCTTGACAGTAGGGTCTTATAATAATCTGCTTTGTTGAAACTTAAACAAATTTGTTTTATTTGAATATTTACAGATGAAGTTTTATGAGATCTGGGATCTGCTTCCAAACAATCTGGTTTTGGGGGTGAGGATGGGTCCATTGATGAAACAAGGTCAGCTCTGAGTTGCTGATTATTAAAGCAGAGGCTGATGGCCGTATGGGGTTTAGAATAGTATTTCTACCTCTGTATAATAAAAAGTTTAAAAAATAGATTCTCAAACTTACACGTCTATGCCTAGAAAGCTTTTTCTATACAATAGGTTCTTCCCCCCCTCCCCCCCAGATTTTCTCTTGGGGTTTCAAATAATATTAATCTATATCTCTGGAAGTATTTTTTAGTGCTGGCAAAAATTAAAGGAGAAGAAAAAACGAGAAAAAAACCCTTTTGGAATGGATAACGAAAAACGGGGTAACAGTAGGAGCTATAATTGTAGCAGTAGTGACCATAGTTAAATATGCAATAGTTCCGTGTACTTGTGACTCCTATGTCAGTATAGCTAGTTTATTTTTTAGTAATTTTATCTATCTCTCATTTGGAAAGTTGCTCAAATTTGCACAGGAGCTTAGAAATCAGCCTTATCTCCAAGTTAGCGTATTCACCTGTTGAGTCCTATTGTTATTCAAAATGCTACACCTTTTTGTTTTACAGAGTTTACTAGCATTATTTTACTTGTGTGTCTATCACACGAGGATTAAGCATGTTTGTGGTTTTAAAAATAGACTTGTTAGTGCCAAAAATGTCACTGGAGTGGATTTTTGGATTAAGTAGGGACTTGGGCTTTCACAGCTTCAGTACTGTTTCCAGCCGTTCCGCGAAGGCACCTGTGAACTTCTTTGCCCGTGTCTTGCTCTCTAGGGAGCTCAAAGTTGGCATTCCT
>NW_006792411.1:4232984-4236525 GCF_000442215.2 Lipotes vexillifer
TTCCTGTCACAGATGAAAACGGGAACCGCCTGGGCGAGTCGGCAAACGCTGCCAAACAAGCCATCACGCAAGTAGTCGTCTCCAGGATCCTCATGGCAGCCCCCGGCATGGGTGAGTAGAGCTTTGCCATCCATTCATTTATTCGGTACGTTTCCATCAAACAAGCATTGGTGCACCAGTGAGCAATAACCGCAAAGGATCCCTTCCCTTAGTGGAACTTACTTTCTGGCGGGGGAGGCAGAAAACTATCAAAAATAAGTAAAATATGAATATGTGAGGTGGTTATAGAGCTAAGGGGGGCGGGGAAGAGGGTTGGGGATCTTGGGGTGGAAGTGTTATCGAACGTAAGTCTGTGTGCCCGACATATAGTGAGGCCAAACGATACCAAAATGTTGGAGTTCGGAGCAGAGAAAGGTTTATGGCAGGGCCATGCAAGGACAGCGGGTGGCTCATGCCCCCAGAAACCCCTGAAGGGTTTCAGCAAAGCATGTTGAAAGGCCAGGTGAGGGAGCGGGGGACACAGGGTGTGTGATCAACTCATGCACAGTTCTCTGATTGGTTGATGGCGAGGTAACAGGACAGTTAACGTTATCAGTCCTTAGGCACCAGAAGGTCTGGGGGCTCCGTGCTCGTGATCATCAAGCAGTTAATTTCTTCCATTGGGTGGTGGTTTTTAGCATCTGAAAAACTCGGGAAATATCCATGAGGCACTGTTAGCTGGGTACTTCAGAGAGGAGATGCAGCAGAGCATATGGGGAAGGGGTCTGTCCCAGGAAGACTCCGTGCGGTCCTGCTTGGTTACAGAAGTAGACTGGACAGATGGGAGCGAGGGAGCCAAGTGGTTCCAGGGTCGAATATTCTGGGCAGACGGAACAGCAGGAGAGCAGGGAGCTGTGCCCAGTGTGATGGAAGCGTCACAGGAGGCACGTGCAGCGGGAGGAGAGAGAAGGGGGTGGGAACAGTAGAAAGGAGTAGACGAGGCCCCAGTGGGCAGAACGCAGATGGCCCTGAAAGCGTTTGGAGCCCTGGCTTTTAGTCTGAGGGGTAGGGGGCCGTGGAGGGTTTCGAGCACAGGAGTAGTAATAATAATCCGGCTTCGGTTTTAACTGAGTGACTCAGGGTCCTGTGTTGAGCGTAGGCTGGAGAGGGACCAAGAATGGTGGTTGGAGACTGTTCAGGAAGCTGTTGACTACTGCAGGCAAGAGATTATGGTAGTTGGACCAGGGCAGTGACAGTGAAGGTGATGACAGTTTGAAGGGAAAGAATTTGATCTTTGTAAATCTTGAAAAGAAACTTCCAAAAGTTCTTGAGTAGGAATAACTTCTACTGAAGATTTATTTGTATCAGCTGGAAACCCTTAGAGCATGAACCAAGTTGGGTTAGTTACCGCAGCTATTAATATGTGACTCAGTTTTGTCCCTAGGGCTTGGACTCAACATAACCAAAAGCAGAAAATCTCCATTGTGATTTAGTTCCTCTGAGAATCTCTGGTCCACTCGTAAGGCTTCTTCAGCTACCCTCAGACCGGGGCTCTCGAGAAGGTTCTCAGACTTACTCAGAAACCAGAGGGCCCGGGAGTACATAACTCTTTTGCAGAAAAATATAAATATATATTTTACAGAGAGAAATGAGTATGTTTACTTTCCTTGTCTCAATCAAATGCAAACAGCACTTGGCTATTACCTGAACTCTCAAAAGACGCATACTTAATCAAGTGCCGTCAGGTTCTCTCACTAATGTTTTCTGTTGTCTTTAAATTCCTTTTGCCACTGGGAAAGCTCATCAGCAGACAAGTAGGAGTGGGCAAAGGAAAGTTGAAGAAAAGGGCATGAAAGAAAACTCTGAGGCTCATATTCCAGCCAATTGCACTCCAGCTAATTGGTTATCTGATTTAACCACCATTAAGTGATTTAACAAAGAAGCACCTCAGTGCCCTCATGAGACAGCGGTGTGCACCGTAGGGGTGAGTGAATGGTGGAAACCACAGTCGTGAACTGTAGGCCAAGAGTCCCCTGAGTCCGGGACCAGCACGTTGTCACCAACCTACGAGGAGGCTGGGGAGGCCGCCCCAGAACACCTGCTGAGCCCAGATTTCCAGTTTGCCGAAATCAAGGTGGCCATTCCGGCTTCTACCCTGGGTGGGCTTTTGGTTTTGTTCTTTCCCATTTTGAAATAAGGACGCTCCTCTTTGAAGCTCAGCCAGCCCAACAAATTTGTTTCCAGTGGCTTGGTTGCTTTAAACATTATTTAGTCCCCGGAGAAGGAACACAATCTTTCTATCCCAGCGATATCTCTAAAGGTAATTGATATATTGAAATTGATGTGACAGTTTAGTCTGATAAAAATCATGAATAAATGAACTAACACTATCCAGTGTTTTACGTGCATCATTGCATCTAATCATCCTGGCTAGTTTAATACAATTGTGCCTGTTATATAGATGAGGAAAACAGAAAACTGAGGCTCAGAGAAGTGTTTTCCAGGATCACCCAGCTAGCAAGTGGTCTGCGTGACTTAAAGCAGGAATCTTTATACTGGACTCTACGTGGGAATGGACACCCCGGGAAGGCTGCAGTAGTTGTTTCATTGGTATAGGAGGGAGAAGTTCCTGACGTTTGTACTGTTGCATATTTAATGTTAGATATAAAGTTCTCTTCAAGATCATAAAATTTTCTGGCTGGCAAAGAGCATTGTGTTATTTTTCAAATATCTAGAGAATGGAAACAATGGATTTTTTAAAAAATACTAAGGTATTTTAAAGAATTATTGTAATTACTTTTACTCTGCCAGTGTGAAAATAGCCTAAAAGTAATATAAGCCTTTTGTGAAATTGTTGGGGGAAACAAAAAAAAAGTGAGCTGAAAATAGACATGAAGATTTAAGTGGATCTGTCTTTACTTCCAGCCATCCCTCCATTTATCATGAACACTTTGGAAAAGAAAGCCTTTCTCAAGGTAAGCCCCAATTCTGTTTATCCTGTCTCAATCCTTTCAGTTTGTTTTCAGACTTCAAACTGAAATATTTCCCACATGAATAGTGAGTAAAGAATTTGAAGGCCAGTGGCAATTGGGCACTTCAGGGAATATTTTATTTCTAATATCAGATATTTGAAAAAGCTCTCATAAATCTTCATTTACTGAATGCTGCCCACTCCTCTTGAGAGGTTATAACCCAGGTACACATTCATCGTCGTCATCAGTCGGATCCCTAGCTAGGTAATAATGAAGAGATGGTGTGAATTTGGAATGATTTGTTTGTAAGTCCCGATACATACTATCAGAAAGGAAAAAATGATCTGGAGTAGTAGCTTCACAGAACGCTGAATTTAGTGCCCTGATGCATTTTTCTTTGGTGATCATATATAATAATCTATTAATCTATCAGCCTCCTCCCCTCAGGGTCTGAAAATATTTTACGATGAAACTGTCACTGAGAAATCTCTGTGCGTTGTCTGCATTCTTTTTGTAACTTCCATGATTTAATGCAATCATATTTATGCTTCATCTTAGCTTTCCAGTTCTTGTAACAAGTAGGAAAGAGT
>NW_006792411.1:4236554-4238483 GCF_000442215.2 Lipotes vexillifer
AAAGAGTGGGATAGGGTGACTTGTTTGGCTCCTGCTGTGTTTAGAAACTGACACCGTTACACCTGCGGGGAGGAATGGGTCCAGTTCCTTGCTGGAGGAGCAGGTGTGTTGTAAACACTGCAGCTCTCTTGGGGTGAATTGTTTTGGGTCTTAGCGACAGAACCATCACACTGAGAGGACAGTATCGGACTTTGAAAAAAGGGCATGGTTCACAGACCAAACACTTCCTGAATGATTTCTGTGATTAGGAGAATTCTAAGTGTCCAACAGGTAAATGTTCATTGACCTTTATTCACCCTATGGGCTCCATCCAGGAGGAAGATTAAAGCCAACACTACATACTTTCAATACAATCACATTCTTAGAAAAATAAGCCAAGAAAGTATGCTTTGAAAAAATAGTAGTGTTGCGGGCCTCATTTGACCGGCATGTCGATGCACCAACCCCACTGAGGGAAAGGGGACCCTGTCTTCAGCAGCCCCCTCACAGTCTTCCTCGGGAGCTCTGGGTACGTGAGCAGATTATATTCCCTGATCTTTTTCCTCTGGCAATCTTACCTGTCGATGTGAATTGCAAGATAGGGTGTCACAGTGGCTCTGTAGTGACTGAACTATCCCATTGCTCCTGGGAACATTCCCAGCGGGGATCCACAGCCCCCCCCCCACCGGGCCACCCCAGGAGGCTGCATCCTCAAATGCACTCTGAGTCCCCCGTCCATCTCCTGTGAGGGTTTCTACAGCCTAAAGTGTAAGACTGAACAAAAATATAAAACAGTTACACTCATTTAATCAGTAAAGCTATTAGTGATGACCAAAATGTCAACGTGACCTCATTTGACATAATTCACCTACTTCGATAAGCCCTTATTTTGAGGATTCATGAAAAGGCTTTGCTGAAGTCTGTTTCTGCTGCAAAATTTAGAAAAGATTAATTCTTTAAGGCTGCTCAGGGACTAGTTTATGTACTAGAACAGGGACTAGATCTTAAAACTACTAAATTATGTAAGCATCTAAAACTCACCAACTTTGACATTTCAGTGATTTTCAAATAATCTAAAAAAAAAAAAAAAAAAGAATTAATGCTCCTTCCTCTATCCATCCCTGCTTTCCTTATGGGAAGTAATTTAGGCTTTGAGGGAGAAAACCTATCAAATGAACTTAGAAAGGGGGCCATCAACATTATTCTCCAGGATGCTAATAGGAAGTGACCCGTCCAGTGGATCCATAACTTTGCAGACATGGAATTGATGCCCTGGGTTCTTCTCCACCGGCTCTTGATCTGATAAGTCATGAGGATTATAGTCTTTTCTGCGAGGGCATGTGTTGACCCAGGCAGCCTTTGGATTTGCCTGGTTGTTAATTTCTTCAGGTATTGGCATGCCAACTTTGGGAACAGTGGAGAATCAAAAACCACGTTTAATCAACCCAACTTCCCCTCCCATGGAATTTAAGCAAAATCAGGTTTTTAAAGCAAGACCAGATTTCTGGGTAGATACAAGGCTTGGAAATTGTCGTCTCATCATGTTAGTTTGTCTGGCATAAAAATGAACTTTTGCAAGAGAGGAATACTTTTGCAAGTGTGGGTCATTCCATCAGTAATATATGATTGTCGTGAATTTGCAGGTGACTGTGAGAGCAGTTGAGAGGCCACCTTCGGTGACAGTGTCCCCACCACTGACGCTTTCCCATCCCCTTCTCTCTGCCTCTCAAACGTCACCCAGCACCCAGTTAGCAGAGGTATGTCAGCAGCCCGGCTCTGGAGTGGAGACTCCTAATCTTGCCAGCTGCCACTGCTGGTGGGACATTATTCCCCGGAGTCTCACTCCAGGCTGTGGATACTGAGCACACATGGCTGCTTACATGTGAGCTGATCATGGCGTGGCATTCCAGAAATTCTGTAGGAAAGTCTGCATTGGAACCTACATTCCTG
>NW_006792411.1:4238555-4240324 GCF_000442215.2 Lipotes vexillifer
CCTGCTAAAGAGTTAGGTCACCGGGGAAGACATGTGAAATGAACTTGGTCCTTTACTCTCCCAGCTGTCATGCCTTTGAACTCCTGGGGTCTCAGTGTTGTTGGAAAAGTTGCCACGGTTACTCTAATATCTTGGTGACAAACGCTGGGCAGGAGACATAGCTGGGCGTATTGCATCATTTTCTTGCTGGGACAGACAGAAATTGCTGTAGGTACAGCCTGGCATTTTCTTCCATGAAGCAACCAGCAAATGATACAAGCAGTTAGCCACTGTTACCACACTGCCCTAGGCTTTTCACAACAATACATGAATAAATATTGTGTTTTCCTCCCTTGTTTTTGTTTGTGGTTTTCAGCTTTGCTTGGTACCATACCCTTCAATAATCATATAGAGGTGTGCCACCTCAATTCCCCTCTGCCCGCCCCACTCCACCACTGAAGGGCCTCACGTGGAACCGGAAGGGGCCGCTGGCATCAGAAGCCATGGGGCAGGGTTGGGGGAGGTGGTCAGAGTAGCTCATGGGTCAGTCCGAGCGCCTCGCTAGCTACAAAGGGTCTGGCTGCAGCTGAACTCGTTCGGACTTCTGTGGAGGATGATGCTTTGAAAAAGCAATGGCTAAACGTTGAGCTCCTCAGACATAACATCCCACTCCCACGTTCAGGGTCGCTGTTACACCGAAATATTGCATTTTGCCCATGTAGCGAGGACTGTAGGACTTCACTGATACCTATGGCCATTACAAAAGCATAGGCAGAGCAGCTTATCTTCCTAGCCATATGTTTCCATCTGCAAAGCACTTTCACATGCTATTTGGAAGGGCAGGCTTTTCTGAGCCCTTTTACAAAAGCTTAGAGGTCATTTCCTCAGCCTTTCATGTCCATGTGCGTGGCATCTTGCCTGGGTTGGTTAGCCCTCTGATTGTTCCCGCAGCTCCAGCGGCCAGATGTGCCTCTCTGCAAGGATGTACTTATCTGGCTTTTACCTTGAATATGACCAGACTCCTCTGCAAACATGAAATGAATTGAATGTTCTTGGCTTTTTTAAACGGTGAGCTTGGGGAGCCTTCAGCATGACTCATCCTTCCCCCCACGCTTTATCTTTTCCCAAACGGAGCGCTGGCAAAAAGCATCAGCTGTGGGCAGGTGACTCACAGAAATCTTTGCAGTAAACCAAAAAGTTCACTGCTTAAAATCTGTTACTTTTCCCAACAGTGTTCTGGAAGAATAGCTCCTGTGGTCTCTTTACTTTGCTGGCACTTTCATTGGGAATAAAGTTGATATGGTTTGGGTCAGATAAGAGCTGCTCGTTCCTTAAGTCCTAGTTCATTTATATTTTCTTTAATAAAAGTGGACAGCTCTGTCTACTCAGTAGATTTTCAGGATTGTCTGCTAATGGAGTGTGAATGTAGCGTTTATTTGTTCATTCATTTATTTTACTCAGCAGCCCTTTGTTGAATGCCTGTTGCATGCCAAGCAATGTGCTAGGTCCTAGCATCAGAGAAATAGGGCTTGGGCCCTGCTCTCAGGGACCATATAGCATGGTGGTGGGGAGAGGCACAGGGCAAATGGTTCCAATACATGGTGAGTACAGCGTGAGGCACAGAGGGAGCATAGAAGAGGTTTCGCTCCCAACTGCCATAGGTGGGCAGAGGCTTAAAGACAACTGGCCAGGGACATCTGCTTGGCAGAAGCTCAGAGAAGACACAGAGCATGGCTTGTTGGGAGACTTGTAGATGGTCAGGTTGCCTGGGATGTGGGCCATGTGTAGGG
>NW_006792411.1:4240343-4295325 GCF_000442215.2 Lipotes vexillifer
ATATAAAAATACTCCCAATAGTTCATGGAATCTAAATGTAAAAATCTACAATTGTCAAACTTCTAGAAGGAAATATAGCAGAACATCTTTGAGATCTAGACTTGGGCAAAGATTTCTTAGACATAACACCAAAAGCACAGTCCATAAAAGAAAAAATTGACAAATTGGGCTTCAACAAAATGTTAAAGTTCTGTTTTTTGAAAACTGTAAAGAGATTGAAAAGACAAGAAGCAGACTGGGAGAAAATTTATGCAAAGTATGTGTCTGATAAAGGACTTGTATCCAGAATATATAGAGAGTCCTCAATACTTTTTAAAGAAAACAACCCAGTTTTTTTTTTTGGGGGGGGGGTTGCATTTTTTTTATTGGATTATAATTGCTTTACAATGGTGTGTTAGTTTCTGCTTTATAACAAAGTGAATCAGTTATACATATACATATGTTCCCATATCTCTTCCCTCTTGCATCTCCCTCCCTCCCACCCTCCCTATCCCACCAGTTTTTGTTTTTTTTTTTTAAAAGGGCAAAGGTTTGAACAGACATTTCACCAAGTATATATAGATATAAAATAATATCACATGTAAAGATCCTCAGTATCTTTAGTCATTGGGGAAATTCAAGTTTAAAACCACATTAGCTACTACCATTAAACGCCTATTGGAATGGCTAAAATCAAAAAGACTGACCATAACAAGTGTTGACAAGGATGTGGAGGACCTGAAACTCTCATTCCCTGCTAGTGGGAATGTAAAATGATACAACCACTTTGGAGACTAGTTTGGCAGTTTCTTAAAAAAAACATATGCTTACCATGTGACCCAGCCATTTCACTCCTAGGTATTTGCCTAGAAGAAATGAAAACATATGTCCATAAAAGACAAATGTTCAAAGCAGCTTTATTTGTAATAGCCCAAAACTGGAAACAATCCAAATGTTCATCAACAGGAGAATGAATGGATTATCAAAGCAATACATTCCATGCAGTGGAATACCTAACCCAGCAATAAGAAGTCCTGAACTATGGATACATACAACAGCATGAATGAATCTCAAAACAATTACACAAAAAAGTAGATACTGTATATAAAATCCTAGAAATTATAACCTAGTATATAGTGACAGAAAGTAGATCAGAGGTTGCCAGGGAATGGGTGCAGGGTTTAGGGAAGATGGTGGAATTGCCAAGGGCACAAGGAGCAAGGAAAACGTTAAGGATGATGGCTACGTTAATTATTTTGATTGTGGTGATGGCTTCACAGCTGAATACTTATATCAGAACTTTTATCATACACAGTAAGTATGTGCAATTTATTGTATTTCATAAAGCTATTGGAGGAAAAATCATTGGGAGGAGAAAGAATTTACTCATATTAACTTTTTGAGCTTTTACTTCATTGAATATATATCTTTTAAACTTGTGATTACTGTCTTTACTTCACTTAAACTTTTCATTTAAAGTATCCTCTGTTTGCACAATTCTGTGCTAAATAAGGTACGTCCCTCCCTCACGGAGTTCTGTGATTATCTAGGGGAAAACCAAACATCCTCAGCTCACTTATTTAATCTCAGACTAAGTTCTGTTTAAGAAGTAGGGATTAAGGAGGCAGGATGGGATGCCGGGAAGGAGTCGGGAGGAGGGATGACATCCAGGTTGGGTTTCGCGGGAGAGATCAGAATTCTCCAGGATCCTTGTCGTTAGCAAGAGCCTTTCCAACAAAACCCTCTGCACGAGCCACCATCAGCCTTCGGTTTGTACACATCCATTGTTGAGATTACACGCAGCTGTTCAAGAGTCCACTTGACGTGAGGATGGGCTCTCATGGGTTCGTCTTCCCTCAAGATCTCATTCAGGGCTTAGCTTGCCTTCCCATCACCAAGTCTGTGTACCCGCACAGATGACACACATCTGGGAAGTGCTAGGAAGAGAATTTACCATCTCCTTATGAAATTCCTTCTTCATCAGACAGAGCCAGTTGCCCCAGATACAATATTTCCTTTTCCTGCTTTCCTTTGAGAGGTGGGGCCCCTCTGTTGCGAGCTCCATGGTCTGTCTCTGCTTGATGACGTCTCTCCCTTCCTCTCCAGTCCACGTCTCTCTCCCTTCACGTCCACCCATGTGATGTACCTCTTCGCCAGAGGAGTCTGCTCGGGGACCAGGATATGCCTGTCACTCAAGCCTCCTCGGGGTCATGATCTTTTTTTTTTTTTTTTTTTTTTGCGTTACGTGGGCCTCTCGCTGCTGTGGCCTCTCCCGTTGCGGAGCACAGGCTCCGGACGCGCAGGCTCACGGGCCCAGCTGCTCCGCGGCATGTGGGATCCTCCCGGACCGGGGCACGAACCCGTGTCCCCTGCATCGGCAGGCGGACTCTCAACCACTGCGCCACCAGGGAAGCCCGGGGTCATGATCTTTTAACAGCTTGTGTTGACACTTAACTAAGCTGGCTGATTTCATTACAGCCGGTTCACAACTCGGCTGCAGCTCTTTCAGTGGCCTTATTTATATAATCTATATATTTTGTTGCTCTTTATTATTGCATATTATGCTTTTTTAAAACTCCCTTTTGAAAACCAAAAATCTAATAGCACTTATTCTCTAAAAGACCAACCAACTCATTCATTTCCATTAACAAAAAAGTGACAGGCAAAAACTTGTTATGCCAGCAATTGTTTTAGCCGTACCGACAGCAACCAAAACCAAGAAAGGAAAGGTGCAGAGGAGGAGGGGGGATACTTGTTGGGTTTCTGCTACGTTCCGGGCACGGTACTAGGTGCTTTATGAATGTTATCTGGCATGTCTTCACTCACACGCTTTTAGGAAGCTGTCGTGATCCTCATTTGACAGAGAAGGAACCAAAGGTTGGAGACTGTGCCCTTTTCCCACAGTGGGGATGAACTGGTAGGGCAGAGATTTGATTGCAGCTTTGTTTATCTTCCAGCCTTGGAGCCACGCTATACAGACCCCCAGCCAGGAGAGAAATTATAGCTAAGTGATAACCATTTCTCCAGCTCCCATATAGCCAGGCATCTCTCAGATTATATGTGCAAGGGAGAAAAATGAGAAGCCGCTTAATCTTTGCATGTACATTCATGGAGAGATCGAAGAGGGAAGTCAGGACTAACTGTAACGCTGTTACAGTGTTACCCCTGCATTTCACTAATCGCATTCCAGCTGGATCTTGTAATGTGGCGAGGTTCCTGTCCCAGTTAACCAGCAGAAGAAATTGTTTCTAAGAGCCTGTATAAAAAGTACTCAAAATAATTTATTCCTCAACACAGAGGTTCCCATGGATGAGTGCGCCTATTCAAGTTGGATTAGTTGGCTTCTGGTGAGTAGAATTACTTTGATGTCATTAATTTCTTTTTTTAAGATAAATATACAGCATATGAAATGTGAGGGATAATATGGGACACACGTTTTGAAAATGAGACCATCCCAGAACATCTGGAGCTCATGGTCCCAGTCATTAGCTAGACATAAGCTGTCTTTAGAGAAACCTACAACATTTGGGGCTATTTGTGTGATTCTTTTTTAAACTCCTTTTATCTCTTTGATTTAAAAAAATATATATTATTTTGGCAGTCCTTGGTAGTAAAATTATACGAACAGGACATATTTTTGTGAGGCAGCATAATACTCGAAAGGAAGAAAGGGGATTGTTATCAAAGTAAAATAATAGAAAAAGAATCTGAAAAGTCGACCATTTCAAAAATGCTCTGATTTTTTCCTTTTTTTTTTTTAAGTTTGGTATTTGCTACACCTCTGTGCTGTGCTCTGTTTCCTCAGAAAAGGTATGTATTTGTTATTCTTCAGAGCGATCATGCGTTTTAATCCTAAAAACCAGTTGAAGACAGGTCCATTTCACTAGTAGGAAAGTTGAGTCTCAAAAAGATAATGAAGCCAAGCCTCTAAAAGGAAGAGATAAGAGGCAGAAATGAAATGCATGTCTGTTTAATATCAAAATTCTCTTTGCCCAGCTCTTTTCTACCTGCTACTGTTACATTTGAAAATTCTTTATTCTTGTGTAAGACTCAGGTTAACTCGTGCCAATTTGCTCTTACAAAAATTTAAATATGGCTCTATGTCCAATCCATTGGCAAATGCATCTATAATGCAGATATATTCGAATTTAAGTTCCACCCCCAGGGACAGCAGTTATATGCACTTAGCTTTGGTGGTTGGTATATTTGCTTCCCTTCTTCCTACTTAGGGTTTTTTTTTTCTTTTTTTTCTTTTTTTCTTTTTTTGCCTTAAAAGCTTGATTGTGCACGTCTTTCATCACAAGCTGCCCTTGAATCCTGCCTTTGATGTAAGAACTGTATTGACAGGCATTAAATCAGCATCACATAAATCTAAGGCTTCAGCTTTTTTCTATTCTAACATCAAGGCACAGAGGAGCAGCATTTTGTTGTTTTGCTGTGGTTTGTGTTACCAGACTCCTGCCCTTGTAATATCCTTCGTGGGCCAGCAGGCCCCAAACATATGGCCTTTAATGCCCTAGGCTTTTACAGTGGGTTTGGGATGAGGTATTCTGTTCTAGAACTAACTTCATCAGGTCCCTCTACCTGATAGAAAAATCCATCTTTTATCTGGTCTTTCACTTCTGCCTTTGACCCCCACTGTTCTTAGTTGGGGATTTAAATTTCAAGGAGAGGGAACTTTTATCACCTTGATGCCTATAGCTAAGCCCCCCTTGAAGAGGGCGGGACCTTCAGAACCTCTGTTGAAGCCCAATACAGATGAATTTCCTAAAGAGGAGCACTCATACCTATTTAATTGTACAAACCCCAGAATCTCAGGGCTTAAGGTAAGAAATGTTTATTTCATTAGTATATCGCATTGGAATATGTGTTCAGCCCTTGACCTTGCGCTCGGTGACTTAGGAACATGGCATTTGGGTCGAGAAAGATCTGACTTCAAATCTCAGTTACACCTCCAGTTTCCTTACCTGTAAAATTAGGATAATACCTGACTTGTCAGGTTTTTATAAGGGTTAAAACGCATAACGTCTGACCCCGAAACTGAGTACTAAGTCATACCCATTATCATTGTCATCAGCAACATCATTTTAAAATTACCCAAGTTCCCACTATATGGAAAAAAAATAGCCATTGTGGTTTTTTTCTAGTTTTTTTCTATATTCATAATTTTTCTCTTTTTTGCATGTGTTTATAAATCGATATCCTACCTTTTTTTTTTTAATTTATTTTATTTTTTTATTTTTGGCTGTGCTGGGTCTTCGTTTCTCTGCGAGGGCTTTCTCTAGTTGCGGCAAGCGGGGGCCACTCTTCATCGCGGTGCGCGGGCCTCTCACTATCGCGGCCTCTCCCGTTGCGGAGCACAGGCTCCAGACGTGCAGGCTCAGTAGTTGTGGCTCACGGGCCTAGTTGCTCCGCGGCATGTGGGATCCTCCCAGACCAGGGCTCGAACCCGTGTCCCCTGCATTGGCAGGCAGATTCTCAACCACTGCGCCACCAGATAAGCCCCCTGGCCGGAGTTCTTTAGACCCAACCGAGTTGTCAGTTACTTGCCGCGCAGTCATAATTTGGATGTTTGGTGGTCGTCTGGGTGGATCTTTTCAAGTCCAAAGAGAGAGAGCAATAGGAGAATGAGAAAGACAGGGGGAAAAGCCTTGGCCTCAGTCCGCTTCTTCAAGGCCAGAGAACTGGTCTCTGCCAGATCCTGCAGGCGACGTCAGCTGCCACTTAGCGGGCTACTTGAATCTACATGGCTCAGGATAAGTCCCAGCCACCCTTCAGAGGGGAGCCACAGCCCAATAGGCGGATCGAGATTATGGCCTTTGAGGCCCCGCATTGGGTGCCAGAAAAGGTGTTGCAGGAAAGAGAGTGGGGTGCGAGAGGATGGTCACATCCCAAGTCATGTCCGAGTCCCTGGGATGGCCGCCCAGTGTGGGTTCTTGGCTTTGTGCAGGCAAGAATTCAAGAGCAAGACACAGTAAAGTGAAAGAAGGTTTATTCAGGGAGATACACACTCCATAGACAGAGTGTGGGCCATCTTGGAACGCAAGAGGCCTCCTGCCTTTTTTACCTCATAGTTTACCACATCTCAACTATATTAAAGAACAAATCTTTTTAAAAGACTAATTATATAGTGTTACCAAGCCCAGGTTCGGCTGCTTGCCGCTCAGAAGCCAATAATTCAAGAGGCAAGTGTCAGTAGAAAGGAAAGGTGCTTTAATCATAAAAGCTGGCAATCTGGGGAGATGGTGGACTTGTGTCCAGAGACCAGCTCTGATGATTCTGCTCAGCCATGACAGTTTTTAAAGGGAAAGAAATGGAGGGGGAGGAATCTCAGCGAATCATCGAGGCAGGAGGTTGGATTCTGCATCATTCTCCATTGCGTTGCGTGCAGACTGGCCGACTCTCTTCAGATGTTATCTTGCCCACGTGATCTGCCTGCGGGATTGCTTAGGGGGATTCGTTGGGGGTAGAGAGCTAGTCATTTTCTTTAACTGCTTACTTCATTCTTCTTTTTATCTAGGAAAAGAATCAACAGGTTAGACAAGGCATGGTGTGCCTTCAGGACAGCACAAGTCAGGAGTTAGGTTAATCGCCTAGTGATCTCATCCCTGTAATTAGGTTCTTTTAAGATTAGAGGGGAACAGAAATGGGCAAACAGCCAAGGGGCAAATGAGTTGCTTTCAATAACAAAAACCCGTCTCGACAGTTTTTCTTCATCCTTAATACATATGCACATATAAAACATTCAGGTACATTTTTAAATGCATAAAGCAAGCACTAACAGTGGTCATCTCAGTAGTGTGACAACAAGAGATGTTTTTTCTCATACATTTTAGTATTTTCTGAAAGTTTTAGAATAAGTATGTTTTACTATACGATGGACAAAAGCAGATTAACGCAGGTGAATTTTTAGTGCTAAAAAATTCCACTGAGTGCATATATCTTTTTTTCATTAACGGTGAACATTTATGTGGTTTTCCTTGGGAAGTGGAGTGACCACAGGTTGTTTTCCAATACCATCAGGGTCTAAGAGTGTCATCACCATACCTCCTTGCTGGCAAAAGTGGTTTGTAAGGCTTTTAATAAGATGAGAAGTAAAAAGCGTGTCTCAGTGTTGGGTTTTGATGGTGCCTTTCTTTGATATTTACTGACAGTTTTCTGAGAGGAACAGGGTATTCGTTTTCTGGGCACGTGAAGCATTTTTCAAACAGGACTCTGTTGTCCCAGTCAGGGGGGTGGGTGGGGCTACTCTCTCTCCTCTCTCCAGGTTCTAATTCCCACCTCCGCCCGTGGAATGACCCTGTCTGTTGTTTCTCCCTTCTCCCAGTTCCATGTCTGTGACAAGCTTGGAGGCCGAGCTGCAAGCCAGGATCCGAGAGACCCGTCCTGAATTACGGCGTGTGTACTTTAACAAGGGATTATAAAGTAGGGAAAGAAACATCTTCAGAGGATCCTACCAACCACAGGTGTGGTGTAGCCAAGTTCGTAAGGAGTATCCTGGTCCTGGTCGACCGGTGACAGAAACCTTTTAACGATCCACGTTAGCCTTTTAGAGTCAAGCTGCTACTTATAGCACAGCACCTGGGGTGGCCTCCCCTTACATTTGAATCATGGTATAATTTACAGAAACACCCTTCCTGTAGCTTTTATAGTCACTGTTTTTTCAAAGACAACATCCCAACCCTCACCCAGAGTTTTCAAAAGCACCGCTAGGCATAGAGTAGGTGTTCAGTATATTGGCTGCCAGTCAATGAAAAGGAAATCTGTTTAAAATACTGAATTTTTATCCTACTCTTGTTTCAAATCAAGGAGAGCTCAGTAGTGAGTTGAGAAAACACAAAAGCTCTGAAGCTAAACTGTAAAAGAAAATGACTCATAAATATTAAGGACAGTTTACTTTCCTACCCAGTTCGGGCTGGAGGCGACCCGAAGTAGATGATGAGTTCTTTGCATTTGTAGGGTAAAAGCTCCTTCATACACCTCCCGGAAGTCAGAGTGATAGACAATTGTGAAAGGTCCCTGCTGTCAACAGCTGTATGCTTTTGTATTGCTGGTGGATTTCTTCGGTTGAGTTTGAAATTTATTCTATTTTACATTCTTATGAAGATGTCAATCTTACCTTGCACTTGTTGACTTTATATTCAGTCATTTAAATCAACTAATCAAATAACGGAAATGCACAAATGTCAAATTTTGGAAGTATATTCGAAACCAACGCTGTATGACTGGGTTGAATCTGGTGTGTTTGATTTTTTTTTTTTTTTTTTTAGAAGCGAGAGAACAGTTCCATCTGCCTACATGTCTTTTCTTGTCATCCTCGTAGATCTCTTTGGCTTTCAGAAAGCTACGGAAATAATGTGTATGTGAATCAATGACTCAATGAGTTTTACTTGAATGTTGTATATTACATTCCACCCTGTTTGAAAATAATGAACCCATGGACCACTGTTTACATCATCTGTAGTATCTTCACATATAATATATTTAATGTTAATAGATTATGTTTCAATTCTGTAGAGGTTCAAAGGCATATGTGAGGTGGTCATTTCACTGAGTGTTGACCGCTCGATTCAATTTGTAATTCAGAGACTTATAAGTGGAAAAAAAAATGTAGAAACTAGTTTGGGCAAATTTTTCCTGACACTGTGACCAGACTGAATTTCCTCATAAAGAAAAAAATGGTGTGCCTCGTGTCTCTGTTTCTCTTTTCTCTAAAATGATGAATGGACCTGAAGGTTTCGGGCCACTCTGAGCCTTCCTTTATACTGCCAGAATATTCTCATTTAGATTTTCTGTCTTAAGCCATTTGAAGCAAAAGAGCTTCCCCGTGACATTCTGGCCTTGGATGTCTTTTGTAGCCATAGACGCTTCTCTTTAAAAATGGGTAAAAGCAGGAAATTCAAGGCAGAGCTCCAAGAGGTGCTTAAAGGGCACTTTAACAAGAAACTAAAGCACTTGAGGCCTACCCCACTCGCCCCAGCTAATCTCAGAATTTTCTTACCCCCAGTCAAGTGGCAGCTCCATGTCAAAATCTTAACCTTCGTTGAAAAATTAATGAATGCCTGGTTGGAAGATTGACAAACTAACCAAAATTTTAATACACACACCAGGAGGAGATGGCCAAAGGATCATTATAAAAGGGATAATGAGCCTGGAGACGTGTCTTTTTCAACATTATCTGTTGAAGCTTCTGACTCTTGATGCTTTTATAGAGAACTATGAATTGTATAGCTGAATCATGGTTTATAAAAAGGAACGAAATGAACCAAGATTGGCGATCTTTGCTGATCTCTTAGGAATATACCTCTTCCGGAGAAAAGCTCACATGAAGTGCAATATGCTTGTAAAGGTAAATAGTTATTAATATTTCTAGTAACATGATATAAAGAATTATGACTGTAAGTATTAACTGACTGGCAGCTTTTTCTCAGTATTAGCACAGTGTCTGGCCAGTGTTGGAGTCGATGTATTATTTCAGTTCAACTGGATGAAATGTTAAATAAACTCAGAATGAAAAAAAAAATTCCCTCTTTTATTTGTATGTAAAGGATGATGCAGTTTTTATGTTATAGTCAATGGTACCTTTCATTCTAACTTAATATCTGGGTACCATCAGTAACTCCTGATGAAGAGAGATTTTTGTATTATGCCTTTAGCAGGAAATATATTTCTAGTTTTGGCTACCAGTTTTCCACCTTCTTGAACGCCATAGAGTCTCCCACCCCCCCCACCCCCCACCAGCAGTCCCACACAGCGTAATTCCAGGTACGTTCATTATGACACAGGGGGAATGAGATTCTGCCTTAGACCCTGATGACTGACACCCTTACACGTGTGGTGAGGTCAATTTGCTTTTATATTGTTTGTCAGATTCTAATGTGAAACTAGCGTTTACCATAGTTCACAGAGAAAATCTAAATTTAACCCAGGATTGGGGAGTGCCTTATTAACAGACGTAAAAAAGAACTGAGCGTTTTACCCACCTTGGTCACGTCTCTGCTCTGTGTTGCTACAGGACCTCTGTTCATCACTTAAATTATTGAAATATATTCAAGAGCTTGGGTCTAGGAGTCAGAGCTGGTACAGTCTTGGTTGTACCCACTTTTAAAATAAACATATCTGGGCTGGTGACATTCTCTGTGACCTTCAGTTTTATTAGTTTGGATTGTCTGGAGAGAATAATTGAATCTACCTCATAGAGTTGTTGTAAACAAGATAATCCCAGCACAGCGGTTTACGTAGTGCCTGGCACAGAGTAGACATTCAGTGGATGATTGCCAATTGTCTACAGATGCTGGACGTGCATTCAAAATGCCAGTATATCAATATACTGGTAAGATTTCAGAATCCTGGCGGCTTCCCCAGAGATAACCCACAACTTCACTAAAAGTAGCAGATTAAAGTGGCCACGGGGAGACACTTGAATCCATCCTTTTAAAACGTCCAACAATTAAGGTTTTGCCTAAATGAGACAGAGGTAGGAAAGTCTCTGCTCACAGATGAGAAAGCTGGGGCTTCAAGCAGTACAAGTTCAAGGCTGCTCCTGGTCGCTTGAAAACTATAGTGGCAGCCAAGATCTGACACCTGAATCTACAGCCCTGTCCAAAAGTGTAAACAACTGGAACACTCCAATAAAATTAGTTTTTCAAATTGGTGTATTCTTGTGTATTCAGAATTTCACTAAAAGCCAAAGAAAAATCAGGTTACATTTGTTAGTGATGTTATAAAGTATCAAACTCTAGATATTCAAAGTATGGTCCATAGCCCAGCAACATCCAAGTTTGTTAGAAATGCAAGTTCTTGGGCCCCAGCCCAGACCTGCTGAGCCAACATCTGCCAGATAACAGGAGCCCTGAGATCCCCGTATGCATCACAGCTGGAGAAGTTCTGGCTATGCCACATCTCTGATGCTCCCAGGGACCCGAGCTTCACTGGGTCAATTTCAGATCAACTTCTAATACTAATCAACTTCTAATCAACTTCTAATACTCTGTGAATTTGCGTATTTACCCCTCACCAGCTTCCAAGGAGGCTTCCAGCTTCAATGTTGACGTTCTTAGGGACATAGGATCAACAAGCTTACGAGGGCAGGGATTTCTGTTTTGTCCACGGCCGTAGCTCCATCACCTAGAACGACTGGCAGCAGCGAAGGGTCCCCATATGGTCATCGGGTTCATCCTGGGCTCTTTCTGGGAATCTGAAGATGGGTCTTCACATCTCCGATTTCCAGTTGTGGAAAGGAAGCCACTTGGCGCCACGGAGAGGTCATCACCAAGATGTGGAAAGAACAGGGAATCTGAGGGTTTCTGGGACCAGAGCTGGCCTTGAATGTTATCCTTGGGAACCGAGAGGCAAAATGAGCATCCAAGTTGTAACCATTGTGGAGCCAACAGCCCAACTGTCACGGAGGACCCCACTGCCCCTGTAGCTTTTGGAGACGAAGGAGCACTTGGGGCAATACACATAGGGGCTTGTTGAACCCTCAAGGAGACCACGATATGCCCAGTTTTAAAGAGAAGGAATTTGAGGCTCAGAGGTGTGGGCTGACTTGTCTAATGTCCTGCGGTGGCCCAACTGCTATCCCAGTCCAGGCCTGTCAGACTCCAGTGTCTTCCACTGCGCTTCACAGCTTCTCCATCAATAGGAATAATTAGAACTAGCTTCGGTACAGCATTTTACAATCTTCAACGTGTTTTTATTTCTGCATACGTGACTCCTTGTAATACCGCCATCAGTTCCTCTGAGCATCATCTCCATTAAAAAAGTGGGGAAACAGTCTTGAAGAAGAGAAATCACTTACCACCAGCCTAACTTGGTGGATTCAAAGGATTATAAAAGATGTATTCACGTTCCACACACACACACCCCCACAAACAAAAGGTTTATGGAACATACGGAATTCCAATAAGGACCCAACCAAGGTCAAAGGCAGATCAGCAAGGTCATTTCCAGATAGGATCCCCTATTAGAGTAATAGGAACAATGGTCTTCAAAGTGTGGTCCCTGGTCCAGCAACAGCAGCATCATTGGGAGCTAGAAATGCATGTTCTCAGGCCCTCTCGTACTGAAAAACTCGAAGGTGGGACCCGGCCAACTTCTAACAAGCCCTTTGAGTGACTCTGACACAGTCCATTCAAACTCGAGAACCACTGGGTGAATGTTGGGATGAATGCTAGAGTCGCGTTCAGCTCCGTTCTATGAACGGAGGCAGGCTAATCTCTCTAAACCTGTTTCCTCATCTGTAAAATGATGTTAATGCCACTTCCGTCATTGGGTTATTGGGAGGATTCAGTGACAATTAATAAATGGACAGCACTTAGCCTGGCACAGGGCACACTCAACGCATTGTAGCTAAATTTATGTGATCCCCGGGACCAGAAGTTTGACAACACTGTTGGTGATCCTACAGGGAAACAGTCACTCTCGTGACTGCTGGTAGACATCCAGATTGCTGCAGTTTACCTGCAAGACAGTTTGGGTGTATCTATCAAAACTTATAAAAGCACGTACCCTCCTTAAAGCAATTTCACGTCTAAGAATTAATCAATCCCACAGATGGATACACTCAGCTTCACAGGAGACCTGGCTGCTCCTGGGAGGGAACCATATGAATGGAATTGTCGGGGGAAGTGAAGGAAGGGGGAGGTTGGAGAATATTTCCAGAAGATGGTGAGAAACTGCCAGCTAGGAAAAAAAAAGTGTACACTATTGTGGGTAATCCCAAGTATAAGAATAAATTTTCCCTTGGGAAAAAGAATTTTTTAATTTCTGAATTGGATTTTTGCAAGATAGAAGGATAAATAACAGTTGATTGTCACAAATATAAGCTAATTTGGGAAGAAAGGCTATCTCTGGATGGTGGGATTTTAAGTGATTTTAAAATTTTCTCCTTTATGCTTTTCTAGTTTTACAGATTTTCTTCTGTTTCGGAACTCAGGACATAGTAAATGCTACTTAAAACAAAAACAAAAACAAAAAAAAACCCTGTAGGTTATAGTCCCAATCTTATAATAATATATGCACTGATATGTATAAAAAGACATATTAGAGGAATATATACCACAATGGTTAACAGTTGGTATCTCTGGATTTACAGGTAATCTTTATTTTCTTTACAGCTTTCTGTTTCTCAGATTTTCTGGAATGTACCTGTATTGGTTCTAAAATCAGAAACACGTCGAGTTCAGGCCATTGAGTGACCCCAGCTCAGGCTTGGAAGCGGGTGCCTCTCAGCTCCCAAGCCCTGGGACTACCGAGCCAATCATTGACCCTCCCGTTGATTCCATCTCTCTCCTGGAAATGACGGAAACAGTACCCACCTTATAGACAGGCCTGAACCTGTGGTTTTGGAGCTCCAGGCCGGAGAGATCCGCAGCGCCGAGAGACGCCGCCAGGGAGCAGCATTGCCTGCAACATCGCGCGGCTGGAGCCCACCGATCCCCAGAGCTGCCGGCAGGTGGCGCAAGGCAACAGACTGCGGCCCTCGAACGCGCATCTCTGGATTTCCAAGGCCTGGTCGGGAAGATGGTGCAGGAAGCCAGGAGAAGGACATGATCCCTCCAGCTTCAGGAAGCTGGAAAGATGCCAACAAGTAGGAATGGGGCTTATTGTACAGGGCACCTGACTCCCGGTAGGAGGTGGGCAGTGCGGAACACAGAACAACTATAGACCAGACCCAGTCCCTGCCCTCAGGGCCATCAGTGCTGCGACACAGGCCAATCACACCTGAAGCTGGCTCAGGGAAAGGGAGCTGGGAATCAGTGAGGGCTTTAAGGAGTGGCATCTCAACTGATACCGGGAAGAGGAGTAGAAATTTCTCACTGGGAGGAGAAAAGGTGCAGGAAGAAAACTAAGGCTTCTCCGTACCGGAAAGGGCTTCCCTTTCCATGGAAAGATCTGGAAACCAGGGAGAGCGTGGCTGAATGGTGTGTGCAAAGGAGGCAACTTTGGGAAAGATGCCACCAGGATCTCAGGGTCGTGAGGGCCCTTCAGTGCCCAGGGAAGGAGTGTGGGCTTCATCCTGAAAGCAGGGACTCCTTCTGGAGGCTTTTGTCCCGGGGAGGAACAGCAGTCAGATCCTAACTCTGTCACTTACTGTTTTTGTCATATGGGACCGGCCAGTTCCCCTCTCGGATCCTCAGTGTACTCATCTGTAAAATGGAGACAATGAAACCTACATTACAGTCTTGCTGTGAAGCTTAAAATGGGTAAATGGAGAACCTGAAGTCGTGACTTTCCTTTCCTTGTCCTTTTATTTCTCTGCAATAAACCAAATGGAAAAGACAGACAAGCAGGCCATTTCCAGGATGTCACAGTGTCAGTTTGGCAAGTGTGAAGTTTCCAGGGGCCAGGAAATCGATTCATCATGTGTGATTGCAATCAAAAACAAGTTCTTTCCTCGTATTCTCATTTATGATGAAAACGGATTTTAAGCATGTGCAATCTCCAAGAAAGATGGTAGCAGGAGAGAACAACGTTTTTAATAACGAAAAGCTAAAAATAGAGACGAAGATGACGATGCTATTGAAATTCCAAAGGATGCCACCTCCTGATACAAGCCCTGAATAATAATTTCGGTCCAGAGCTAGGAGTGGGGTTGCTGGGAACCCTGTTCCCCAGGGGAGCAGCCTCAGGTGCAGCCGGGTGGCTTACCCGCTGGACGGCTGACATAGGAAAGAAGCAGAAAGTTTTCTTCCAACGGCCTTCTCACTGGGCGGGGTGGGTCACATCGGCAAATCTAGTGAGGATGACCCTATGAGGAGGAAAAGGATGCTGTCACCGAAAGAGAAGCTGGGACTGGATTCCACTTCTGCAGTGCACCTCCAACTTCCCAGGGCTCCTTTGCAAGGCAAAATCTGGACAGTGGGGAAACAAAAGAAAACAAAGCGAAGGACTCCCAGGTAGAGGCTGACAATAAAAAAATGGAGAGAAGGAGAGAAGGCTGGACGGAAAAGCTGCCTGGACCAGGTGTAGACAGCAGCTCTCAAGTCTGGGAGTTGAGAGCCGGGAAGACAGGGTTTGGGGGGAGGGGACACAAAGAGGCAGCAATGGGGATCCCCCATCCTTGATGCTGGGCATTAAGAGGGCACCCCCGTTTGGGTGTAGGGTAGGGTTTCTCTCCCCTTGGCTTCACTCCAGAATCACCTGAAGAGCCTTTCACAAGTCTCATTGCTCAGGTCCCATCCAAACCAATCACATCGCAATATTCGGAGGTGGCCTGGGAATCGGCATTTTAGGCTCCCCAGGGCTCAAGTTCTAAGTGCAGCCAGGGTTGAGAACTGTTGTTCTCGAGATCGAAGAGTACGTTAAAGTGATTCCACGGCTTTGAAGGTGCTGGGGAGCGGGGGCAGTGGTTAGTGCTCTGCAGTGGTGGGGACGGGACGTCCCGCAGTGAACTAGGAGTGTGGACACTAGGAGTGCGGACCTGTGTTATCATTTATTTGCACTCGACCACCGTCGAGCCTCCATTACAGACAGTGATGGCTAACAGGCACTGAGCAATTATCTTACCCTATCGCAGCCTCATTAACTGTCACAACACCCTGTCAAGTAACTGCGACTCGAGTTGCTCCCACTTCACACATGAAACTGCAGCATTTCAGGAACTTGCCAGAGATAGCCAGCTCACGCGTGGCAGAGGTAGGCAGAACGCCCTCGGCCTACGTGTCCTTCCCAGACCCTCCCCTCAGCCTGCCATCCATCGCCGGGGGTGGGGGGTGGTGGGGAGTGGGTCTCGAGCCAGCCTCTGACCCCAGGGTAAGCACAACCAAGGCTCCATTCCCACAGGCCTGGGAGAGGAAATCTGGAACATCGCCAGAGGCAAACAACAGATGTGCCCAGGACCGCAGTGGCTTGTCAGTTCTGGACAATGTGGCTCTGGAAGGATTCCAGTGTGAGTGCAGTTTGCGATGTGAAAGATGAAGCTTCTGGAGCCCTGCAGCCTGCTCTCTTCTGGGCGCCTCCTTTCCCATCCAGGCTCCGTCAGGCTCCGCCTCACACTCCTCCTCCTTCAGCCTTCTTTTCTGCCTCAACCTCTCTGACCTAAGAAGCGACACCAAAATAATACACGCTCATAAGAATAAACTAAGATGACGCAGAAGTGTATAAAGAGATCGCTTCCTTCTCCTTTCCTAATCTCAACCCCAAGGCTACCTTCTCGGGGGTAACAGCTGTGGGCTTTGATCTCCATTCATCTGGCCACTGCATATGTATGCGCTCACCTGTAAGTGTATTGGCTTTGACTTTATACAAATGAAATATACATATCCTACTACAACCTCATTCTTCCCCATAAAATTTTTTTATTTTTTAGGTAATATTTATAGATCTTCCTCATTCTTGTTAAGAGCTTCGTAGAATTCTGAAACGTTAATTCCTATAATTTGTTAATCATTCCTCTTAATCATTGATGGGCATTTCTGTTATTTCCACAATTTGGCTACTACAAAAAAAATTCTGTTGTGACTATCCTTGTGCAAAGCTTTATATTCTTATGCTGTTGTTCCTTTAATAGAGGTTCCTAGAAGGGAGATTAGTTAGGTCCTAGGATGTGAGCATTTAAAATTTTGTTGATGATGATGAAAGCTAACTGTATTTAGCCTTTATTTTGATGTGCCAGGTCTGATAAGCGCAATTTATTCACTATCCCATTTGAGCCTCTCATCAACTCTATAAGATAAATTCTCTTATTAGCCTCACTTTTCACACAATAAATTGAGGCCTAGAGAGGTTGAAACCCTTGCCCCGAACCACCCAAGGAGTAAATGGACTGTCCTCCAAAAAGGTATTTCACTCTAGCAACAGGGCCCACACCCTCCCCAGGATAGGATATAGTTGTCTTTGTAAGAACTAAATATCTAAAGGTCACTTTTTAAAAATTTACTCCTCATCCCTTGGGGTAAATCTTTTGAACCTCCACTGTTACCATTCTCTTTTGGACCATTGTCTCCCCTACTTGGACCAGGGCCTCCACTGGCTCCTGCTGCCAGGCTTCCTTCTTTTAGCCCATCCTCCACATTTGCCTGAGCAGGCACACCCTCCCCTGAAGCCATTTGACAAAGTCCTGGCTCCTCGGTCTGACATGTGAGACCCTCCATGACTTCCTCCCTGCCAGACTATCCAAATGAATATCCTCTCTCTGGCCCTCCTGTCCTTTTCCCGTTGGCTTTTGCAAACCATGTCCATGTACTTTCACATCTCCAGGCCTGTGCACATGCCATTTCCTCTTCCTGGAAAGCTTTCCTATCTTTGATATGCCTGGTGAACTCCTACTCATCCTTCAAAGCCCAGTTAAAATGGCCCCTCTTGAGACCAGGGTAAAACCAAGAAGAACATCAAAATATTAATATTGAAGTGAGACTGATATTTATTTCTGTTTTATACTTTTTTGTGCTTTCTAAATGTTTCGACATGAGTATTTTGTAATTAGAAAAAAGTAAAATAACTTTAATCTTTGAGCATTTTTCAGTTGAAATGTCTTAGTCTGTGCTCTCTAAAGTAGTGCTTTAGGGCCCTGACCTAGATAATTCTAAATTACTCTCTGAGAGGTACCTTGGCCTTGCCTCTTTGTTCATATTTGGGTCCAAGTAGGTGTCTTTTTCCTCTGAGAGAATTTCCAGGTGCCTGGCACATAGGTGACACTCAATAAGTGGCTGCTAAATACATTAATTAATTAATTAACTAATAAAAAAGTCAAGCCCACACACACACACACACACACACACACACACACACACACACACACACACACACCTTGGCTGACTTCTAAAGCGTAAGCTTCTCATGCATTCAAAAGAAAATTCTTTCCTGGGTTCCTCTCCCCCAGACACAAGGACAGACATGCCCTCAAGGAAGTCCCTACATGTGATTGCTTCTGGGTTCCTCTGGGTCTTCGGCAGCTAAGAGAGCAGACGTTACATATTTGGCTCAGTGTTGGACCGCTGTCTCATTCCCCAAAGCTGGGAGGCACAGTTTAAGAGCAGAGGGATTGGGACTTCCCTGGTGACGCAGTGGTTAAGAATCTACTTGCCAAGGCAGGGGACACGGGTTCGAGCCCTGGTCTGGGAAGATCCCACATGCCACTGAGCAACTAAGCCCGTGCACCGCTACTGAGCCTTCACTCTAGTGCCCATGAGCCACAACTACTGAAGCCCACGCACCTAGAGCCTGTGATCCACAACAAGAGACGCCACCGCAGTGAGAAGCCCACACACTGCAAAGAAGGGTAGCCCCCGCTCCCGCAACTAGGGAAAGCCTGCGTGTAGCAATGAAGACCCAACTGAGCCAAAAAAAAAGTAAAAAGTAATAAAATAAATAAATTTATTAAAAAAAAAAAAAAGAACAGAGGGATGGAGGAGAGGGTCAAGGGTACTCAGGTCTGTCTATTTCTGTCCAATGCAGATTCTTCTAAAAACAACCTTTGCTCTAGAACTTGATGCTGCCTTGGCTGAACGTCAGGGCTGCACCACTGTCTGAAACTTTCCCTGCCTCTTCCCCCTTTTATCTTTCATGGGCATTATGCCCATTAACCTCGCTGCTCTGCTAATTTTTACCAAGTCTTTAGCACACATCAGGCACTGATGTTCTCCGTGCACTGCTATTTAGTCCCCACAGGAATCCTCGGCTGTAGGAAGTGATATCATCCCCCTTTTATAGATGAGGAAACCCAGGAGTGGAAAGATTATGTGGCTCCCCCGGGGGCCAAAGCCAATGGGAGGAGGAGCCAGGCTTGGACTCGGAGACGGTGTCTGCATCCCTCCCAAAGGGAGGATGCCGAGCAGCTTTCCAGCATTCTCATTGCTCCGCCCTCTCACCTGGATGCTTTCCAGACTCTCATTAACTCCAGATTTTTTATTTTTTATTTATTTTTTTGGCGGTACGCGGGCCTCTCACTGTTGTGGCCTCTCCCGTTGCGGAGCACAGGCTCCGGACGCGCAGGCTCAGCGGCCATGGCTCATGGGCCCAGCCGCTCCGCGGCATGTGGGATCTTCCCGGACCGGGGCACGAACCCGTGTCCCCTGCAGCGGCAGGCAGACTCTCAACCACTGCGCCACCAGGGAAGCCCTTAACTCCAGATTTTTAAAAATACACTTTCCTTCTTGGAATTTGACCAATTAGGAAATGACGTTTACTGGTAATCTGGTCATAAATTCCTTAGCAAGAGCTGAAATGAAAGGCTTCTCCTTGGTAAAGTTGCATCAGAAGTCCCACCTTGGAGACGTGAGTCAGAATGTGGGAAGGAGAGGGCTCGGTGCACACAGCGTGGAGGAGGATCTGCCTCGGTCTCCCCATGGTTGGCAACCCTCAAAGGCCAGAGACCCAAGTTCGGGAGATGCTGTAGGCTAGAGGAAGGGCAGGGTTGGCTGACCCCTTGCATCAGAAATGCACCTCCAACCTACGCTGTTGGTGGGAATGTAAATTTGTGCAGCCACTGTGGAAAACAGCATGGAGGGTTCTCAAACAACTAAAAATAGAACTACCGTATGACCCAGCAGTTCCACTCTTGGGCATATATCCAGAATAAACAAAAACTCTAATTCAAAAAGATACATGCACCGCAGTGTTCATAGCAGCATTATTTACGATTGCCAAGATATGGAAGCAACCTAAGTGCCCATCAACAGGTGAATGGATAAGGAAGATGTGGTGTATACTACAATAGAATACTACTCAGCCATAAAAAAGAATGAAATTTTGCCATTTGCAGCAACATGGATGGACTTGGAGGGTATTGTGCAAGTGAATAAATCAGGCAGAGAAAGACAAATACTGTAAGGTCTCACTTATATGTGGAATCTAAAAAATACAACAAACTAGTGGATACAACAGAAAAGAAGCAGACTCACAAAAAATGAAGGAAGGAGGGAAGGAAGGAGGGGAGGGAGGAAGGGAGGGAAGGAAGGGAGAGAGAGAGAGGGAGAGAGGGAGGGAGGGAGGGAGGGAAGGAGGGAAGGAGGGAAGGAAGGAAAGAAGGAAGGGAGGCAGGGAGGGAGGGAAGGAAGGAAAGAAATATGCCTCAAAGAATGACACGGGTGGTTCCCAGTGTGGTAGCTGCCCCACCACAGACGTGATGCATTAGCTGCCCCTCTTGTTCCAGGAGGCCCACCTCCTTCCCAAGTCAAGCAGACAGAGAATGGCTGAGAGAACTTAACTCCTTTGTGCCTTTAGTAATATCATCAAAACACACTGATGGCCTCTTCCCAGGGCTCGACTGAGCTCTTGTATGGCTCAGAACCCCACTTTCATCAATATCTCATATCTAGAGCCTAGATATTCTTCCCCCATCCCCTTGGAGGTGGTCTCTAAAGTCCCCACTGAAGGAGGCTCTTCACATCAAATCAATGAAATAGACATAGAACAGAATCAACCAGTGCAACCTTGGCTTCTGGCCCAGGATCTCTGTCCTGGGAAATTGCTAAGTCACTGTGTGAACTTGCATAAATCACTTCCCTCTTGAGCTTTGGTTTTTCTCATTTGTCAAATAGGGCTAATAATAGAACCTGCCTCATGGGGTTTTTAGGAGGATCACATTCAATGATGCTTGTGGAGGGCTAAGCACAGCACCCGCACACAGCCAGCACTTAAGTGTTAGGTACTATCTTGATCCGCTAGGGCTGCTGTAACAAAAATACTATAGACTGGGCGGCTTATAAACAATGGAAATTTAGTTCTCACAGTTCTGGGGGCTGGGGAGTGGAAATCAGGGTGTTGGCATATTCAGCATCTAGCGGGGACTGGCTTTCTCACTGAGGGCCACCTCCTCACTATAACCTCTCAGGGTGGAAGGGATGAGCGGGCTGTCCAGCGCCTCTTTTATGAGGGAACTTATCCAATCAGGAGGGCTCTGCCCTCAAGGCCTAATCTCCTCCCAAAGGTCCCACCTCCCGATACCATCACCTTGGGGGTTAATTTCAAATATGAATTTGGGGGATTGGGGGCACAAACATTCAGACTACAGCAGTTACCATCTCATCTGGGGTTCATCAAAGAGTAGAATTTGGGCTCGTGTTTTTTTTATGAGGTGACGCCAGGAAGCACAGGGGGGACCAGCGAGGAGTGTGACAGAAGCCAAGCCAGCACTGGGTGTTGTTTTGAGCGGGTTCCTGCTGGGGGCACCTGGGACTCAGGCCCTCGTGCGAGCCTCTGAGAAACAGTGTGGAATCATGTCAGTATCATCCCCCCCCCCACCCCGGAGGATGGGAAGGAGGCTGGGACGTTTACCCCGACCCTCACCCCCATGACGTAGGGGTCTGCCCTGGGAGGCAGTGACCAGCCCCACTGCGCATCTGGGCACAGCTGCGTGAGGAGAGAAGCCCTTGGCAGAGAAGAGAGATGCAGAAGCTCGAGGAGGGAGGTGCTCAGCTTTCAGGTCAACCCCGGAGGGCCAGGGGCATGTACAGCGGGGCTTTAATCACTTCTGTTACAGTTACCATTATTATTACTAGTAACAACAAGTATGCATAGTAGGGTATTTTTTCTTTCACTACCCACTTAAATATAACAGACTGCTGTGACCAACTCAGTCTGATTTTCCTTGTCCTCTGTGATGCTTCGATACTCGAACAGCCTCCAGGGTCCATGCAAAGGAAAGAAGGGAAACGACCAGTTATGGAGGGCTTCCGTGTGCCAGGGACCATGCTAAGCACCCAATCCTCACACAACTTGTGGACTTGGGGATTCATAGCCCCATTTTGCAGGAAACAGAAATGAGACCTAGAGAGGTTATGTATCTTGTCCCAGATCACACAGCTTGTAAGAGATTCAAATATTCAAAATAAGACTGGCATTGCAGACGTAGAGAATGGACTTGAGGACACGGGAGGGGGAATGGTAAGCTGTGACAAAGTGAGAGAGAGGCATGGACATATATACGCTACCAAACGTAAAATCGATAGCTAGTGGGAAGCAGCCGCATAACACAGGGAGATCAGCTCCGTGCTTTGTGACCACCTAGAGGGGTGGGATAGGGAGGGTGGGAGGGAGACGCAAGAGGGAAGAGATCTGGGAACATATGTATATATATAACTGATTCACTTTGTTATAAAGCAGGAACAAACACGCCATTGTAAAGCAATTATACTCCAGTAAATATGTTTTAAAAAAAAAAAACTCCGGCATCGATCATCCCGACCACTGCTGAGTTAAACCAAAAACGGCTCCATTCTATGAAGTGATCCAGAGATCCAGTGAGTGAGTAGGACAGAGCAAGGTACTCAAAGTCAGGTGCCTAGAGGGCTGAGTTACTGACCTTAAAAACACTTCCCAAGGGTCTCCTCCTGCAGGATTTCTCTTCTATTCTCAGGAAAGCCAGGAGATAATTTGCACATTGAGAAGGAGAATGGTCCTGCATTCAGGTTGACTGGGTGTCCTTGGTAATAGCGCCCCTTTCCAAATCATCCTGGTTTGGACAGTATATTGTCCCCCTCTACAAAATGCTAGTTAACAAAGAGCTTCCTGGGGATAATTTTATTTTATCTTGCCCACAACCTTGAGAGAGCAAAGAGAGACCCAGAGAGGAAAGATAATGGGCACAAGGCCACACAGCAAGCCCCTGGCATATCTGAGACTGGCACCCAGATGCCCAACCCCAAAGCCCATGTTCTTTCTGCTCTATCATCCTGCATTTTTCTTAGATTGGTATCCATTCATTTGTTCGTTTATTCTTTCATTCTTTCTTTCTTTTTCTTTTGAGCACGTGATGCCAGTCCTCATGTTTGGCTCTGCTTCCAGAAGCTCAGCGTCCTGGACATAAAACCCAGGCTTGCATCCCTGCCCTAAAGCCCATGAGATTCTGTGCATTGCACACGGTGCCAACTCTGCGATCCTGCCTGTGGGTTTCAATCCTGGTTTTGGCGCTTACCAGCTGAGTGACTCCACCTGGGTAAGTCTTGGGCCCTCCATCTGCAAAATCAGATAATCCAAACCAGTGCCCACCTCATGCAGCTGTTGGGAGGAGGAAAGGAGGTACTGGATGGAGAGAGGGCTTGGCACTGTGCCTGGCACACAGGAAGTGCTCGGGGGAAAAAAATGTGAGCCATTATTTCCTCTATCAGGCAGGAAACAACACCCAGATCCCCACCTGGATGATGGAGTCTCTAGGAAACCAGAGAATTGGGGTTTTGTTTTTGTCTTTAGCCCATGGCCAGGAACACTCATTCAAAATTTATCTTCCCCCAGGGAACATGGACAACTTTCCAAAGAAACAAGTGGGACTATGGAGAGGGGAGTTATGTGGCTTCTGAGGAAAGGGGACCTGAGAAATGTGGGTCCTTTATTTAAGCATCTGTGCTCTGTTTATCCTAAGAGAGTCTCCATTTAATCACACAGAAAGGCGGAATCCAAGGGGGAGTATTTACATAATAAAAGAGGTGATTGAATTCAAACGTGTACAGTCTTTACCTTTCAGAGGCTGCAATCCTTTTGTTCTCCATTCTAATCATTTCTGGCAGTTTTTTCAAAGGCTAAAGCTTGTGTCACAGGGAGATACCAATTCAGGAGGGGAAAAAAAATGGTCATAAAAGGGGTTGATTTGAATCGTGGGCAGAAAGCCTTTTTTCTTTCTCTCTCTCTCTTTTTTTGTTTTTTTTTTTTTTTTTTTTTGCTGTGAGGGGCCCTGACCCAGACGGGGACAGCAGTGACTGACAGCAGCAGAAAGAAAAGGAACTGATTTCCTGGTTCCTTTTTCCTTTCTTCTTTTTCTTCCCCAGCAGGGGGTGAGGGAAGGGTATTTCTTCAAAGTGGAATTTTAAAACGTTCTGATTTCACATTCTTTTTAAAAAAAACAAAAAAAACAAAACAAGATGTAAAACTGCTTGATAAATGCAAACAAAACACTGGGAAATGTACTTGAGTTTCAACATTATGACCAGTTGGAGAGGCAGAAAGGCACTACTTGAGGACCTATCATATTCTTAATCTTCTCAAAGTCTTTGATGTGTTTATATTATTTTCATTTTACAGATGTAGGTGGTTCAAGAAAGTCCCAGGAAAGTGCTTGAGGAAGGGATTGAATCTCATTGTTTTTCCTACAAAGAAAGCAATATAGAAAAAAAAAACAAAAACAGATACCTGCCTCCCCCCAAAAAGAACACATGCACAAAGAAAGAAGGGGGGTGGGGGTTGACTCCTTAGCTATTATAAAGAGAAAAAAATATAAAGAAAATATAAGCAGATAGATTCTGAAACACACACTGAGCATCAGAAATAAACCGAGAAAAATAGAGGCTATGTGGAAACAGACCTCTGGAGGCCGGTGGGGTAATATGTCCTGAGTAAGGAAGTGAAGCCACCTGGTGGGGACCTTGGCACTGTGGACTGCATGTGTCCTGTCTAAAAGGGCACAGTCAAGAATGGAAGAGATAGTGGCAGTGTAGTTTCCTCCTCTTACACACATGCACAGAATAAGTAGGAGAGCAAAAGAAAAGTAGCCACAGACAACATATTTAATAAAACCAGGTGACCAAGGATCCCAGAATACGGGAGGCTGCAGTGACACCGCTGATGGCAACAAGGTCACCTGGGTCGCAGCTGTGTGGGAGCAGATAGAGGGAAACAAAGACTTCCAGACGTCCTAAGAGCCAGGCACTGCAGAGCCTGACAACAGTGAGTCCTTGAGAGGTGGTCTTGTTACAGCGGGCATGTATGAGCACAGAAATGGGGGGGGGGGGGCCAGCCAGGTGGCAGGAAACCACACATCTTGTGAACAGCGGGGGTCTATGGGCAGACAAAGAAAAGTAGGAACCTCCAGACTGACCACACATTTGGGGTGATAAGTGCCCTAGACACAGACTAAGAAAGGTGGGAAAAGGCGGGAATCTCCAGTGTCCAAATGTAACATTTTGCTCATTATGCTGTCATTACAATAAAATTAGCCTTGCAGCTAAAAGTACCCATCATGCACCCCTGCCATGATACTATCAATCAAAGCTAAATAAGGAGTATTTGCATAATAAAAGAGGTGATTGAATCGTGGGCAGAAAGCCTTCCCTTCCCTCTAGGGAAGGTGGAGCTGGGATGAAAATCAGGGAATTTGACCCCCAGACCTCTTCCTCCGCAATGACTATTCTGCCCCTTCATTTGTACGCCCCTTATAACCGGCTTGCCAAAGAAACTCAGGGCAGCAGCTGCTCGCTTGTCTGCCTGCTGTCCCTCTGAGAATATATTCTTGCTTAAATAAATCCTCCCTTTACTTTCTTGATCTCCCCGTCTCATTTCTGAATTCTTTCTGTGATAAGACAAGAACCTCACTTTCACCGGAAACAGTCTGGAGTACACAGAACTGAGAGAGGCCTACAAGGCTCTGCTTTGCAGGTGGCTGCACAGGGAAAGAAGGGGTCTGGGTGCTGGGATAACCTGGGACCTCGAAGCTCTCCAAAATGCTCAGGAAAGAGACAGAGTCACTCATGGGGGAAACTGAGCTGAGAATAGTACACAATACAACCAGGGTAGAAAGTTTGTGAGTAAAAGTGAAAAAAGGTTTAATTATTTGTCAGGGAAGTGACCAGAAGATACAGATCTCTGAAAATAAAAAGGGAGCTGGCTGTACTGAAAGATAATAATTTTTACTACTTTGTGGAAACAACAGAAAAGAGAGAAAAGTGTGGAGTGTCAAAGAAAAACAGTACCAGACACATGTTAAAGGCAGCAAGACAGATTTTATTCAGACCAGGGCAGTAGGGCAGAAACCCAGGTACAAACTGAGCTCAACTCTGACTGGGACAAAGGTGACTGAAGTTTTTAAAGGGAGAACAGAAAGGGGCTTTGAGGAAATGGAAAATCACAGAAGGGAGTTCAATGAAGAATTACTGAAAATCGTTTGAGCATGTGGGTTGGGACAAGGTACATGTTGTGGTTTGGCTGTATTATGTTTTTTTGAGTGCCAACCACAAATTAGCACTTGCCGTCTACCTCTATAAGGATTAAATCATGAGCCGCTACAAGTCCTGTCCTTCAACACCCCCTGAAAGGAGATCAGGGTGGAGATCAGGAATGAGGCGCTCTGTGCTCTGGGAAAAAACTGGCAGAACAGGTCTTCAGTTAGTTAAATATTTTCAGGAGAAGGTTTTATGAGCCAGTTCTTGCATCTCCTTTTATCTAGAAAAGCACTAAAATCCTTCTTGGTGACGTCTGCTCCTCGTGACTAGCAGCAAGCTTCTGCAAAATATATATGCTTGATTGCATGTACTCCCCCCTCACCCAAATCACATATATACTGGCCTTCCCCCCTACCTCTTTGGAGCAGTTTCTCAGAGCTATCTGAAATGCTGTCTCCCGGGCTTCAGTCCTCATTTTGCCCCCAATAGAACTTAACTCACAACTCTCACATTGTGCAATTTTTTTCAGTCGACATGAACAAAGATTCAGCACAGTGGCCTAGGGTTACCTGTTGAGACATGGCCTAGTGCAGGTGGAAGCCAGGCTAATACTTAGCCAAGTCTCTTACCATGGTGTGGGCAAATCCTTTCTGCTATAGGGGAGTCCATGGTTCACAGTAGCTGGGAGAGCTGGCCCACCCCATCTCCTGCACAGAGTAGAAAAAAATCTCATACCTTAGTGGAAAATTATGCATATTCTATAGCACATCCTTTGCGTTATTAGACTGATTCTGTGGGAGTCCTTTTACAACTTTGTAATTAGTTTGTAACTGATGGACACGTGGATTCTGTTGTGGACAGTCTCGACACAAGTGCAAAATATTTGTCTTCATTTGCAATTCATTTCAACACTCCTTTACTCCACATACATTAGTGTTTTTCTGAGTTTTACTTTGAATGGGTTATAACATCCACCTGGTTCCCTTGTTGATTAACAAATAGATTAAAATTTTTAACGTGTGTTCATATTTACATCTGCATGAGAGTCATGATTTTACATGTTTCTGAAAATCATCTTTTAACATCAGAACTTCCTCCAAAATGTATGAAAACCCATCCTGCTTAAATACGAGTAAACAGAGGAAGATTGTGGTCAAAGAATAAGAAAAACCGGATAATTATCAGAGTAATATATCTATGAAAAGCAATGACATGTTAGAAATATGTAGCTCCAGTGAGAGGAAAACTAGTACCTAATATTTCAAAATGAGCTAGAAAACTGGAAAAAAAAAAAAAAAAGCAGTTAAGAAAGAACCGTATAAAACAGAATTAGAAAATCCCAAGAATGAATTAGAGATAAAATGAATAGGCACAATAGAAAATTACTGTTAGAGAAGTATAGAGTGAAAAGAGGAGAAAAAAAAAAAAACAATGAAAGAGAAATGAGGAAGTTAAAAAGAAAAGATTTGTGACTTCCCTGGTGGCACAGTGGTTAAGAATCTGCCTGCCACTAGTCCCCTCCACCAGGAAGCCTACAAAACCAACTGAACCAACCTTAGCCACTGGGACAGACACCAAAAACAATGGGAACTACGAACCTGCAGCCTGTGAAAAGGAGACCCCAGACACAGTAAGTTAAGCAAAATGAGAAGACAGAAAAACACACAACAGATGAAGGAGCAAGATAAAAACCCACCAGACCAAACAAATAAAGAGGAAATAGGCAGTCTACTGGAAAAAGAATTCAGAATAATGATAGTAAAGATGATCCAGAATCTTGGAAATAGAATGGAGAAAATACAATAAACGTTTAACAAGGACCTAGAAGAACTAAAGAGCAAACAAACAATGGTGAAGAACACAATAAATGAAATTAAAAATTCTCTGGAAGGAATCAATAGCAGAATAACTGAGGCAGAAGAACAGATAAGTGACCTGGAAGATAAAATATTGGAAATAACTAAGGCAGAACAGAATAAAGAAAAAAGAATGAAAAGAATTGAAGACAGTCTCAGAGACTGCTGGGACAACATTAAACACAACAACATTCAGATTACACGGGTCCCAGAAGAACAAGAGAAAAAGAAAGGGACTGAGAAAATATTTGAAGAGATTATAGTTGAAAACTTCCCTAATATGGGAAAGGAAATAGTTAATCAAGTCCAGGAAGCACAGAGAGTCCCATACAGGGTAAATCCAAGGAGAAACATGCCAAGACACATATTAATCGAACTGTCAAAAATTAAATACAAAGAAAACATATTAAAAGCAGCAAGGAAAAAACAAACAAACAAATAACACACAAGGGAATCCCCATAAAGTTAACAGCTGATCTTTCAGCAGAAACTGTGCAAGCCAGAAGGGAGTGGCTGGACATATTTAAAGTAATGAAAGAGAAAAACCTACAAGCAGGATTACTCTACCCAGCAAGGATCTCATTCAGATTTGATGGAAAAATTAAAACGTTTATAGACAAGCAAAAGCTAAGAAAATTCAGCACCACCAAACCAGCTTTACAACAAATGCTAAAGGAACGTCTCTAGGCAGGAAACACAAGAGAAGGAAAAGACCTACAATAACAAACACAAACAATCAAGAAAATGGTAATAGGAACATACATATTGATAATTACCTTAAATGTAAATGGATTAAATGCTCCAACCAAAAGACATACACTGGCTGAATGGATACGAAAACAAGACCCATATATATGCCATCTACAAGCAACACACTTCAGACCTAGGGACACATATACAGACTGAAAGTGAGGGGATGGAAAAAGATATTCCATGCAAATGGAAAGCAAAAGAAAGCTGGAGTAGCAATTCTCATATCAGACAAAATAGACTTTAAAACAGAGACTATTACAAGGGACAAAGAAGGACACTACATAATGATCAAGGGATCAATCCAAGAAGAAGATATAACAATTGTCAATATTTATACACCCAACATAGGAGCAACGCAATACATAAGGCAAATGCTAACAGCCATAAAAGGGGAATTCGACAGTAACACATTCATAGTAGGGGACTTTAACACCCCACTTTCACCAATGGAGGGATCATCCAAAATGGAAATAAATAAGGAAACACAAGCTTTAAATGACACATTAAACAAGATGGACTTAATTGATATTTAGGACATTCCAGCCAAAAACAACAGAATACATTTTATTCTCAAGTGCTCATGGAACATTCTCCAGGATAGATTGTATCTTGGGTCACTAATCAAGCCTTGGTAAATCTGAGAAAATTGAAATCATATCAAGTATCTTTTCTGAACACAACGCTATGAGACTAGATACCAATTGCAGGAAAAAAATCCATAAAAAATACAAGCACATGGAGGCTAAATAACACACTACGTAATAACCAGGAGATCACTGAGGAAATCAAAGAGGAAACCAAACAATACTTAGAAACAAATGCGAATGAAAACACAACCACCCAAAACCTATGGGATGCAGCAAAAACAGTTCTAAGAGGGAAGTTTATAGCAATACAATCCTACCTTAAGAAACAAGAAACATCTCAAATAAATAACCTAACCTTACACCTAAAGCAATTAGAGAAAGAAGAACAAAAAAAAAACCCTGAAGTTAGCAGAAGGAAAGAAATCATAAAGATCAGATCAGAAATAAATGAAAAAGAAATGAAGGAAATGATAGCAAAGATCAATAAAACTAAAAGCTGGTTCTTTGAGAAGATAAACAAAATTGATAAACCATTAGCCAGATTCATCAAGAAAAAAAATGAGAAGACTCAAATCAACGAAATTAGAAATGAAAAAAGAGAAGTAATAACTGACACTGCAGAAATACAAAGGATCATAAGAGATTACTACAAGCAGCTATATGCCAATAAAATGGACAAACTGGAAGAAATGGACAAATTTTTAGAAATTCACAACCCTCTGAGACTGAACCAGGAAGAAATAGAAAATATGAACAAACCAATCACAAGTAATGAAATTGAAACTGTGATTAAAAATCTTCCAACAGGGCTTCCCTGGTGGCGCAGTGGTTGAGAGTCTGCCTGCTGACGCAGGGGACATGGGTTCATGCCCCGGTCCGGGAAGATCCCACATGCCACGGAGCGGCTGGGCCCATGAGCCATGGCCGATAAGCCTGCGTGTCCGGAGCCTGTGCTCCGCAATGGGAGAAGCCACAACAGTGAGAGGCCCGTGTACCACCGAAAAAAAAAAAAAGCCCAGGACCAGATGGCTTCACAGGTGAATTCTATCAAACATTTAGAGAAGAGTTAACACATATCCTTCTCAAACTCTTCCAAAATATAGCAGAGGGAGGAAGACTCCCAAACTCATTCTATGAGGCCACCATCACCCTGATGCCAAAACCAGACAAAGATGTCACAAAGAAAGAAAACTACAGGCCAATATCACTGATGAACATAGATGCAAAAATTCTCAACAAAATACTAGCAAACAGAATGCAACAGCACATTAAAAGGATCATACACCATGATCAAGTGGGGTTTAGCCCAGGAATGCAAGGATTCCTCAATATATGCAAATCAGTCAATGTGATACACCATATTAACAAATTGAAGGAGAAAAACCATATGATCATCTCAATAGATGCAGAGAAAGCTTTCAACAAAATTCAATGCCTATTTATGATAAAAACCCTCTAGAAAGTAGGCATAGAAGGAACTTTCCTCAACATAATAAAGGCCATATATGACAAACCCATAGCCAACATCGTCCTAATGGTGAAAAACTGAAACCATTTCCACTAAGATCAGGAACAAGACAAGGTTGCCCACTCTCACCACTATTATTCAACATAGTTGTGGAAGTTTTAGCCACAGCAATCAGAGAAGAAAAATAAATAAAAGGAATCCAAATCAGAAAAGAAGATGTAAAGCTCTCTCTGTTTGCAGATGACATGATACTATACATAGAGAATCCTAAAGATGCTACCAGAAAACTACTAGAGCTAATTAATGAATTTGGTAAAGTAGCAGGATACAAAATTAATGCACAGAAATCTCTTTCATTCCTATACACTAATGATTAAAAACCTGAAAGGGAAATTAAGAAAAAACTCCCATTTACCATTGCAACAAAAAGAATAAAATATCCAGGTATAAACCTACCTAAGGAGACAAAAGACCTGTATGCAGAAAATTATAAAACACTGATGAAAGAAATTAAAGATGATACAAATAGATGGAGAGATATACCATGTTCTTGGATTGGAAGAATCAACATTGTGAAAATGACTATACTACCCAAAGAAATCTACAGATTCAATGCAATCCCTATCAAAGTGCCAATGGCGTTTTTCACAGAACTAGAACAAAAAATTTCACAATTTGTATGGAAACACAAAAGACCCCCGAATAGCCAAAGCAATCTCGAGAAAGAAAAACGGAGCTGGAGGAATCAGGCTCCTGGACTTCAGACTATACTACAAAGCTACAGTAATCAAGACAGTATGGTACTGGCACAAAAAGAGAAATATAGATCAGTGGAACAGGATTGAAAGCCCAGAAATAAACCCACGCACCTATGGTCACCTTATCTTTGATAAAGGAGACAAGAATATACAGTGGAGAAAAGACAGCCTCTTCAATAAGTGGTGCTGGGAAAACTGGACAGCTACATGTAAAAGACTGAAATTAGAACACTCCCTAACACCATATACAAAAATAAACTCAAAGTGGATTAAAGACCTAAATGTAAGGCCAGACACTATCAAACTCTTAGAGGAAAACATAGGCAGAACAATCTATGACATAAATCACAGCAAGATCCTTTTTGACCCACCTCCTAGAGAAATGGAAATAAAAACAAAAATAAACAAATGGGACCTAATGAAACTGCACAGCTTTTGCACAGCAAAGGAAACCATAAACAAGACCAAAAGACAACCCTCAGAATGGGAGAAGATATTTGCAAATGAAGCAACTGACAAAGATTCATCTCCAAATTTTACAAGCAACTTATGCAGCTCAATATCAAAAAAACAAACAACCCAACCCAAAAATGGGCAGAAGACCTAAATAGACATTTCTCCAAAGAAAATATACAGATTGCCAACAAACACATGAAAGAATGCTCAACATCATTAATCATTAGATATGCAAATCAAAACTACAATGAGATATCATCTCGCACCAGTCAGAATGGCCATCATCAAAAAATCTACAAACAATAAATGCTGGACAGGGTGTGGAGAAAAGGGAACCCTTTTGCATTGTTGGTGGGAATGTAAATTGATACAGCTACTATGGAGAACAGTACGGAGGTTCCTTAAAAAACTACAAATAAAACTACCATATGACCCAGCAATCCCACTACTGGGCATATACCCTGAGAAAACCATAATTCAAAAGGAGTCATGTACCAAAATGTTCATTGCAGCACTGTTTACAATAGCCAGGACATGCAAGCAACCTAAGTGTCCATCGACAGATGAACGGATAAAAAAGATGTGGCACACACAATGGAATATTACTCAGCCATAAAAAGAAACTAAACTGAGTTATTTGTAGAGAGGTGGATGGACCTAGAGTGTGTCATACAGAGTGAAGGAAGTCAGAAAGAGAAAAACAAATACCGTATCCTAACACATATATATGGAATCTAAAAAAAAAGAAAATGGTCATGAAGAACCTAGGGGCAAGATGGGAATAAAGACACAGACCTACTAGAGAATGGACTTGAGGACACGGGGAGGGGGAAGGGGAAGCTGTGACAAAGTGAGAGAGTGGCATGGACATATATACACCACCAAACGTAAAATAGATAGCTAGTGTGAAGCAGCCGCATAGCACAGGGAGATCAGCTGGGTGCTTTGCGACCACCTAGAGGGGTGGGATAGGGAGGGTGGGAGGGAGGGAGATGCAAGAGGGAAGAGGTATGGGGACATATGTATATGTATAGCTGATTCACTTTGTTATAAAGCAGAAACTAACACACCATTGTAAAGCAATTATACTCCAATAAAGATGTTTAAGAAAAAAAAAAAAAAGTAACAACAAAAAAAAACGAATCTGCCTCCCAATGCAGGGGACACGTGTTCCATCCCTGGTCCGGGAAGATCCCACATGCTGCGGAGCAACTAAGCCCGTGCACCACAACTACAGAGCCTGCTCTCTAGAGCCCACCAGCCACAACTACTGAAGCCCTGACAACCAAGTAGCAATGAGCATCCTTAGCACTCACTGCGGTCTCTAAATATCATTTCTCTCTAAAATGAACCAGTGCTCCTCAGAGAAATAGGTATTTGAAGATCTGGCAAAAGAAATGTCAAAGACAAATCTGGGGCATCTTGTCACAACTGTGAAACCAAGAATCTATCAGACTATTGGGAGCATGTCAATGGACATAAGAGCCTATCTGGAGGGGCTCTCATTGGCCAAAGCAAGATTAATTTGAGCATTAAGAATATTCACTGAAATAGATTGAAAGAAATCACAGAAAATATACGACATCTGTAAGTTCAAAATGATACTTTTAAAGTCTCATTGGTTTCTTTCAACTCATTATGCTGAAAACTGATAAAGAATAAGATTTAAGCATTTACTTGCCTTACCTGCATGGATTAGATTTCAGGGATATAAAATAGCATGGAAACTTTCTTCTATATAGAAGAATCATAGCGAAAGAATGATAGCATTAGAAGTTCACCAATTTGCAGTCCCTAATGGAATAGTATATCCATGTCAGTGTTTCTCAACTTACTTTTCATTATCACCTCCCTAAGGAGTCTTTTTAGACTTTTTTTCTCCCTAATCACATCCTACTCCCATGAAATTTTAATACCACAAATATACTGTATACCTACCTATGTAGTATATGTTCTCCTATGCTTTATGCATAGGAAAAAACAAGATTTTTTCTACCCCCATCCAAGAACAATTTTTTGCCTCCTTGGAGGCATCCTCACCCCACTAAGAATGTGTGATCTAGACAATAATCATCGACGGTATGATGGTGAACTTTACTGCGGTGAGATCCACTGACACCATCTGAACTTGCTAATCATTCTTAAAAGCGTTGAACAGTAGACATGATACAAAGCAATAGGAAATAAACAGCACTACCAATGAGTAACACTTGCAAACAAAAAGAAAAGAATAAATTTGATTCTAACCAAGCCTTTAACTCTAACTGGTTTAGAGGAAATACAAAGATAGACAAGCATGTTAAATACAGCAGGAGGAAACAATTAGTTAAACCTAGAATATGCAAAGTTTTACAGGAGAAATGACCCAGTTTCTTCAAAAAATGGAAAATATGAAAAAGAAAAGAGGGAGAAGGAACTCTTGTAGATAAAGAAATTTAGGAGGCATGTCAACCAAATGCAGTATGTGGGTCTTATTGAACATAGTTTAGACATTAGATGATATTAAGGAATTGTTACTAATTTTGTTGAGTGTCATAATGCATTGTGGTTATGATTTTTAAATGTCTTCATCTCTTAGAAAGTAATACTATTGTATTTATGGGTGGAATCATATGATGTCTTGAATTTGACTTAAACTATTTCAGCCCTCCCCTCCCCCTGCCAAAAAAAAAAAAGAAAGTTTGGGATATAAATTGAGGAAACATGGAACTTCCCTGGTGGTCCAGTGGTTAAGAGTTTACCTGCCAATGCAGGGGACACGGGTTCAAGCCCTGGTCCGGGAAGATCCCACATGCCTCGGAGCAACTAAGCCCGTGTGCCACAACTACTGAGCCTGTGCTGTAGAGCCCACACACCACAACTACTGAAGCCCGCATGCCACAACTACTGAAGTCCATGCACCTAGAGCCCGTGCTCCACAACAAGAGAAGCCACCGCAGTGAGAAGTCCGCACACCTCAACAAGTAGTGGCCCCTGCTCATGGCAACTAGAGAAAGCCCACGTGCAGCAACGAAGACCCAATGCACCCAAAACTAACTAACTAAATAATAATAATAAATTATAAAAAAATATTTAAAAAAAAAAAAGAAATTGAGGAAACAAGAAAAGCAGATGTTAAAAATTGTCAATTTGTGTGATGATACAGGGAGGTGCCCTTATATTATTCTCATCTCTACTTCTTAGTATGTTAGAAAGCTTTCATAATAAAAAGGTCTTTTTTTAAATTGTTATTTGCTTAACTGAAACATTCAAAACTAAATATAAAATAAAGAGGACAGCTAACTGATACTTATGGGAATTAGAGGCCAGTGCTTTCAAACATTCTCATTTTTCAAAAAGCTTGAAATTGGGTTTTTATGGAAACTCTCCCAATTTTTAAGTGTTAGCAGCTAATTCTGCATTCTTAAAGATCCCTGAACAGCCTCATTGTGGATCCAATGTAACTTATGAGCCCTTCATCTGGGACTTAGGGAAAAAAGCCAAACCTCATTGCTCTGATTAAAAGTAGTCCTTTCCACACTGGGAATAACTTGTCTGCTTTTAGTTTTAAACCTCATGGTTATTTTTGAAATGTCACTTTATTTTCCAAAGGCCAACTGAAACAATTGATCTTAAAAATGCATTTCCAGGTCTCATTTTCCCACTGTGCCTGAAAGCACTACCGCTGCTCAGTCCTCCCTGTCTCAATTTCCCTGTAACACTGCCGCTGTCCCCTGGGCCTCCTTGGCTTTCCTCTACCCCCATCCCCACCCCGCCGCTTTTTTTTTAATTGAAGTGTAGTTAATTTACAATGTTGTGTTAGTTTCATGTGTACAGCAAAGTAATTCAGTTACACATATATGTTTTTCATATTCTTTTCCATTATAGGTTATTACAAGGTATTGAATATAGTTCCCTGTGCTATACAGTAGGACCTTGTTGTTTATTTATTTTATATATAGTAGTGTGTATCTGTTAATCCCAAACTCCTACTTTGTCCCTCCCTCCCCGCCGCCACTTTCCTCTTTAAAACTGTAAGTTTGTTTTCTATGTCTCTGAGTCTATTTCTGTTTTGTAAATAAGTTCATTTGTATCATTTTGTTTAGATTCTACGTATAAGTGATGTCATATATTTGTCTTTCTCTGTCTGACTTACTTCACTCAGTATGGTAATCTCTAGATCCATCCATGTTGCTGCAAGTGGCAATATTTCATTCTTTTTTATAGCTGAGAAATAGTCCATTGACTATATACCACATCTTCTTTCTCCATTCATCTGTTGATGGGCACTTAGCTTGCTTGGCTATGAACATTGGGGTGCATATATCTTTTCAAATTAGAGTTTTCTCTAAATATATGCCCAGGAGTGGGATTGCTGGATTATATGGTAGCTCTATTTTTAGTTTTTTAAGGAAACTCCATAGTGTTCTCCATAATGCTGCTCCAATTTACAGTCCCACCAATGGTGTAAGAGGGTTCCCTTTTCTCCACACCGTCTCCAGGAGTTATTATTTGCAGACTTTTTGATGATGGTCATTCTGACCAGTGTGAGATAGTACCTCATTGTAGTTTTGATTGGCATTTCTCTAATAATTAGTGATGTTGAACATCTTTTCATGTGCCTGTTGGCCATCTGTATGTCTTCTTCGGAGAAATGTCTATTTAGGTCTTTTACTCATCTTTTGATTGGGTTGTTTTGTTTTTTGATATTGAGCTATATGAGCTATTTGTATATTCTGGAAGTTACAAATGCAAAATGATGGATCCTTGTTGGTTGCATCATTTGCAAATATTTTCTCCCAGTCCATATGTTGTCTTTCCATTTTGTTTATGGTTTCCTTTGCCTTTCCTCATCCCCCTTTTAATGCTCTTTCCTCCCTCCTCTTTGTCCCCCCAGTCCACACAAGACGGGGCTCCCATTTCGTCTTGCACACCCCCATGGTCAGGCCCTGTGATTTGCGTTACCCTCATCATTCCCATGACTCCTAAGTCCCCCTCTCCAGCCCACCCTCCTGATAATCTTCCAAGACGCCTCAGTGACATCTCAACCGCACAGTGTTCCGACCAGGCGCACCGTCTTTCTTTCCCTGCCACTCCCCTCTCCTGCAGTCGCTGTGAACAGCACTGCCATGCTCAGAAACCATAACTTGGGATATCAAATACCTGTGTGATTTCAAATGTGGGTCTATGTTTTTTTCATTTATTCATTTAACAAACACTTATTGAATGCCTACCGTGTGCCAGGCACTGTCTGGGCACTGGAGACATGGGAACAAGACTTTGCTCTGATGCAGCTGACAATATAAAGACAACTCCATGATATATTAGCAGGGCAAGGTGATAGCGAGTGACTTTGAGCAGGTGACTTTGGAGCAGATCCCTGGACGAAGTGGGGATTCAGCCGTGTGGATATTTGGGGAAGAGGATTCCAGGCAGAGGAAACAGCATGTACAAAGGCACCGAGGCAGCAGTGAACTGAAAGTAGGCCAGGAAGGCTGGAACTGAGTGAGTGAGAGGGGATGGTGAGAGAAGGGATTAGAGAAGTGGCAAGGAGCTGGATGCTGCAGGATCTTAGCAGTCATGGGAAAGGCTCTGGGTTTAGTTCTAGTGCAGTTGGAGGCCACTGGAGGGCCTTGGGCAAAGGGTTGACATTATCTCAATGGACATTTATGTCATATCTCTCTGGTTTCTGGTTGGAGAATAAACTGTAGGAGGACAAGAAACAAGGAGATCAGTGAACTAGCATTTCCACGAGACCCTATTCTCAGAGACTCCTTGCTCTCACCTGGACTGTTTATTGCACTCTAAAAATGTCTGTGGTTATTATCACTGGGAAGTGAATGCCAGTATGTTCCAAAGGCCCTGGATGACCCGTTTAGAACTGGGTACATGCACCAAACTTCAGAGCTCCTGATTGTGTGTTGTCCATGATGGCCCCCAGGGGTACCACTTTAGTTGTCACAAGCTAAGAAGGTGAGAAGCTGAGTTCTGCCTGGATCGGGGCCCTTGCCTGGATCTCTCTTCCCTGAGTCATTCTGGCATCTAGCTCCTTCTGTTACTCTGGGTCTTAGCCTAAGTATGAGCCGTCAGAGGCTTCTCCTCTGACACCCTATATATGTCGAGCCCGCCTGTTATTCTCTGTCACCATGCCTTGCCCATCTTCATGGCACTTATCACATGTCACATTCATGCATGTGCTTGCATTCTGTTGATAGATTATGACCTGCCTTGCCCTACTAGACTGGAGAACCAGGTCTGTCATCTTGCAAGCATGAGAAGGAAAGAGATTCTCAGAGAGACCACCTGGAAGTCTTGACAAACAGAGCTGGGGCATCCAGCCTGGAACTGTCAACCTCCAGACTTCCTGTCAAATGAGGACATTAAAAAACCCCAGTGTTTAGCCACTTTTGTTAGGTATTTTGTTCACACAGCCAAAAGCATCTCAATGGATACACCTCATTCTACAGAAGAGGAAACTGAGTGTCTGCTGAATGATGTCGCCGAAGAACCATCTCTGCCTTCCCCTTTGCTAGTCTTACCACTGACGTGCCTACTTTTCCCTGACACTATATCCTCCAGGCAAGGACAGACTTGTCCTTGAAGTCCCCCTCCCAAGCCCTCTCTTCTAAGAAACTTTTGCTCCCACCAACCATTGGCATCTCCCCCACCTGGAGGATTGTTTGTGATGGCCCAGCAGCACCAGCAGTGCAGAGGTTCCTTCTAGAGAGAGAGGACTTCAACATCTGCATTCTTAAAAGCCATAATTATTTTTCCAGGTTGCAATTAGTGATAATTATTTTATTTTCTGCTGAGACTATGCCAAAAAAGCAGCTCATTCCCCCAGAGTCCTCAAAGGTAGCCCTGTGCCCCGGGGAACTCTCCAGGCCTGCAGGGGAGGAAGGGCCTTTTCTGTGCTCACTTAGAGATCACATCCTGAGGGTGCTGAGGTTGCTCTGGGCCCAGCTACAGCTAACTGACTGTGACCCTGGGCAAGTCACCTCTCTCTGAGCCTTGGAGGTTTCCTCAGCAGAGTGAGGCTGTTGGACTCAGCAGATCTTCCTGTCCCAGCCTCTGGGGACATCATGCTGAGTCTGTGAGGCATCAAGGAATTGCCCATTGGATTCTGAGCTCATTTCTCTAGTCAACTGTGCTGTCTCCCCAGGAACTGAGGGAGACATGGAGAGCCCAGGACTAGATGGAATTTCATGGATAGGTTATTGTGGGGAAAACTTCATCTGTGCAGCACTTTCCCCTCTTGTTTTTCATCAAATCCTCTCCAGGACCCTGGGACATGGGGAAAGAATAGTCTTTTCAACAGATTTTGCTGGGACAACTAGATATCCATCCACATGGAAAGGAATGAAGTTGGACCCCTACCTCACACCATATAGAAAAATTAACTCAAAATGGACCAAAGACCTACAGATAAGTGATAGAACTCTAGAACTCTTATATTTACATAGGGGTAAATATTTGTGATCTTGTACTAGCCAAAGGTGTCTTAGGCATGACACCAAAGGCACAGACAATGACAATAACAAAAATAGATAAATTGGACTTTATCAAAATTATAAACTTTTGTGCTTCAAAGAACACTATCAAGAAAGTGAAAAGACAACCCACAGAATAGGATAAAATATTTGCAGATCTTATATCTGATAAAGGACTTATATCTAGAATATATAAAGAACACTTACAACTCAGTAATAAAAATATGAATAACCCAGTTAAAAAATGGGCAAATAACTTAAGTAGACATTTGTTCAAAGAAGATATACAAGTGGCCAATAAGCACATGAAAGGATGCTCAACATCATTAGTTATCAGAGAAATGTAAGTCAAAATCACAATGAGATACCACCTCACAACCACTAGGTTGGCTAGAATAAAAAAGATGGACAGTAAGTGTTGGCTCATGAGGAGGTGGAAGCTTGGAACTCTCATAGCACTGTTGATAAAAACGTAAAATGGTGCAGCTGCTTTGGCAAACAATCTGGCAGTTCCTCAAAAAGTTAAATATAGAGTCACCACATGACCCAGAAATTCCACTCCTAGGAATATACTCAGGAGAACTGAAAACATATGTCCACACAAAAACTTGAACATACATGTTCATAGGAATAACTTATGCATAGTAGCTGAGAAGTGGAAACAATCCAAAAGTCCATCAACTGATTGAAGTATAAACAAAATGTGGTATATCCATACAATGGGACATTATTTGGCAACAAGAAGAAATGAAGTTCTGATTTATGGTACAATATGGGTGAATTAAAAACTTTATGGTAAGTGAAAGAAGCCAGACACAAAAGAACATTTATTATATGATTTCATTTATATGAAATGTCCAGACTAGACTGATAGCTAGAGATTACTGACTTCCAGGTGGTGGGGGAAGGAGGAAATGGGCAGTGACCGCTAATGGGAATGGGATGTCTTTTGGGGATGATGAAAGGTTCTGGAATTAGATAGTGGTGATGGTTGTACAACCTTGTGAATCTACTAAAAATCCCTGAACTGTACACTCAGAAAGGGTAAATTTTATGGGATGTAAATTATATCTTAATTTTAAAAAAAGAACCCTGGGAGATACAGGGTTCTCTCTCTGCCCTAGCCTGTCTATACTTCCTCTGCCCACACTCTAATGCCAGCTCCACCCTGCATTGAAGTTGTGGCCCTGGGACTAGCCCCCTCTTGCCCCACTGAGCACCCAGAGTGCTACTTTTAAAGTGCAAATAACGTCTTGTCCCTGCCCTAGGTAAAGCGCTCTCATTGCATTGGAATCAAATCTAGTCTTCCTGTGGCCTACAGGGCCCTGCATGATTTTTCCCCTGCCTGCCTTGACCTCACCCTCACTCCACTTCCCCCTCATCACCATGCTCTGGACACACTGGCCTTCTCTGTGCTCCTCAAGCCCCAGGCTTGTTCCTATTTTACGGCCTTTAGCTGGCTATTCTCTCTGTCAAGATTCCTGTTCCCACAGATCTCTGCATGAATCTAGCACAGTACCTGGTATGTAGTAAGATCTCAATTGTATGTGTTGAATTAATAAATAAATTGTCGTGCATCTGCCACTTACCAGGGGTGTGCCCTTGTTGTCAAGGTGCCTGACTGTCCCAAGCCTCTGTTTCTTAATCTGTAGAATGGGACCTCATAGGACCAGTTATGGGAACTCAGTGAGATGATGCACATAAAGCCCAAACAGTAACTTCTTTTCTTATGGGGTACAATGCCCAAGTAGGAGGGACATCTTTTGTGGTTTGAGGGGAATATTTGAATACTGGACCCCAGAGTAAATTTTGCATTTAGGTCCCCATCATCAAAGGCAACCCCATGAAGGGGCCAGGCCGCTTATGGACTTGGGGTTACATCACAACTCACAACCCATGGAGAGAGGGGTCCAAGGTGGGAAACACATCTGATTCACCTCTGTGTCCCGGTGGAACCACTGAGAGGCAGACCCAGATTCCTCATCCTCAGGACCATGACCCCAGTGGCCACCCAAAAATGGATCCTCCTGCAGAAGTGGTTATGACCTGTGAAGTGGGCCTTTAAAACATACCAAACACCTTGCTGTGAGCTTTCTTGCCTGGAACAGGCAGATTGGGAAGCAGGGCTCCCACTTTTGGGAAAAGTAGAGGACCTTTTGGAAGCCATCCACCTTTGAAGGCCCATCGTGGGAAAGCGATGGGCCTGTTGTCTGCAGCTGAGCCCCAGGGAGCCCCAAGACCAGGCCACATCTGACTGGGGTCTAAAAACAGCCCTGCCACCCGGGAAGCTGGCCTGGGCTGGCATCCAGGCCAGCTGTTCTGAGACCCACTGGAAGCAGGCCACTGGGGTGCTTCTGTGGTCTGCATCCTGGTGCCGCCTGCCCCATAAAAATACAATGCTTTTCACTGCCCTGGACAAAGCACTGAATATGCACTTTCCCTTTCGGAGCTTCAACTTCTTCTTCCAGGGCAATGGAATTGAACAGAGTGTTCTGTCTCCAGTCGGTTGTGGAGGAAAGATTTGATGTTCTGGGAGGACTCTGGAGGCTGTGTCCTGGAGAGTGGCAGGCAGGCCTGGATCAGACGCCATTTTGGCTTTTATCAGGTGTGCCACTGCAGACAGGTCATTGACCTCTCTGAACCTCTTTCCTCATTTAAACTGGGGACATAAAGCTCCACTCCACAGAACTGTCTAAAGGACTAAGACGCTGTATATAATGACTCCCACAGACAAAATTTTAGAAGCTATTATAGGAAAATTGCCATCAATAGTGGAACAGGAAAAACCTTTTTTGGATAATATACAAAAAAGCACAAAGCACAAGGGAAAGGAGTTGGTTTGACTAAAATGTAAAACTTCTGAGTGAAAATGGCCAACAAGAAAGTGAAATTGATTAGTCAAAGGCAGGGAAAAAGTATTTGCAATACATAACCAACAAAAGATTGATATACAGAATACTATAAAGAATTCCTATAAATCAAGAAGAAAAAAGAAGACAACTGAATGAAAAATGGGCAAAATGACCAAGAAATTCACAGAAGAGGAAAATAAAAGGGCCAAAACACAAATGAAAAAATGCCTGACTTCATTAGTTATCAGGGAGACGTAAATACTAAGATACAAAATACTAATTCACACCCGTCAGATTGGCAAAATTTAAAAAGTCTGACCACCTTAGCATGATAAGGTTGGAGTAAAACAGTGAGGTTATCAACCATGAGTAAGATTGTAAAGGCATATCTGACCCGTCAATTTATTTTGAAACACCTCTAGTCACAGGTAGTGACTAAAAACTGAGTCTTTCTCTACTGTCTCCAAGCAAAAGAGAGACCAAACCCAGAGGTGTTCTTGCTGAATAAATGGGAGGCAACATAGGAAGGAATCTGGAACCAGAATGAGCAACTAGCTAATGGCACCTTTGTCTACAAGAAGGATGTGATCTTTCCTTATGTTCTCAAGAGGAACTTACGCATAGTTGCCTGAGAGCACTTTCCCTCCATAATCTAAACTCCAGAGACACTAGATCTGATCAACATAAGCTGTATTTGTAATTTCCCAAATGAATACCAAAGTTAGACAAGAGTCAGGGTGGCAGGAAAGATAACACTTAAGGAAAAATAACACGTATTTTCTGCAAACCTAGCAATAATTGTTCAATGGACTTTCCCCATTAGACTGCAAGGTCCTTAAGAGCAGCAGTAATAATAATTAATAACTTCCCATGTTGCGTTAAAAAAAAAAAAGTCTGACCATACAAGTGTTCAGAAGGTGTGAAACAACCAGAGCTCTTATACACGAGTGAGGGGTATAAATTAATACAACTAATTTGAGAGAGTTTGGCATTATCTAGAAAATTTGAACATACATATATCATGTGAACCAACAATTCTGCTCTTAAGAATATACCCCAGGGCTTCCCTGGTGGCGCAGTGCTTGAGAGTCCGCCAGCCGATGCAGGAGACGCGGGTTCGTGCCCCGTTTCGGGAAGATCCCACATGCCGCGGAGCGGCTGGGCCCGTGAGCCATGGCCACTGAGCCTGCGCGTCCGGAGCCTGTGCTCCGCAAATGGGAGAGGCCACAACAGTGAGAGGCCCGCATAACGCAAGGAAAAAAAAAAAAAAAAAGAATATACCCCAGAAAATCTTGGGCACCTACATACAAGGAAAAATGTGCATAAAATAATTGTGATAACCCCAAACTGGCAAACAACTGTACATCAACTGCAGAAGGGAGGGGTTAGCAAACTTTTTCTGCAAAAGGCTAAATAGTAAATATTTAGGCTCTGTGGGCCATACATTCTCTGCCACAACTAATGAACTCTCCTTCGGAGAGTGAACACAGCCATAGACAATATGTAAATGAATGGGCTGGGCTGTGTTCTAATAAAACTTTATTTATAAACAACAGGCATTCGGTTGGATTTGGCCCCATGGGCAGTAGCTGGCAGACCCCTGGTAGAATGATCATATAAACTGTGGTATATTCATACAATGGAATAATACTTTCCAACAAAAAAGTTACAGAACAACATGGATGAATCTTAAAAAGGTATTTTTGAGCAAAAGGAGTCAGATATAAGAGGACACATATTTTTCATTCTATTTATAGAAAACTCAAAAGCAGGCAAAATTAAGCTGGAGTGTTTAAGAATGCATAACTAAATAACAGAAGTATGAAGAACATTAATGTAGCTATTACCATAAAAGGCAGGACAATGGTTACCTTTGGCAGGGATGGAAGGGTGTGTAATTGAAAAGGGTAGGGTCTACGGCCATATCACCCTGAAAGCACCCGAACTTGTCTGATCTCAGAAGCTAAGCAAGGTTGGGCCTGGTTAGTACTTGGATGGGAAAGGGGTAGGCTTCTGGGGTACTGACCAGTTTTCGTTTCTTGGCCTGGGTGGTGGTTACATGGATGTTCATTTTAGAACAATTCATTAAACTGTACATTTGTATTGCATGTACCTTTCTGAACATGTATTATTTTTCACCACAAAAAAGTTTTTAAAAATATGAGAACTTCTGACGTTGATTCTCACATCCCAGTGTATTTTCCTGCACTCTGTGAGAGCAAATTTCCCTGGTGAGGGTAGCTGCCTAGAGCCCAGCAGAGAATTTCCGGGACAAGAAAGCATAGGAGGGACGTAATCACTTAAGCCCTTAAGGAATTACCCTGGGGACTTTGCCCTGTGCAGGGAGGGGGGAAAGAAGGTTTCAGCCTTATTTAAGGGGGAAGCCCCAGAGTTATGGCAGAAACCTAGTGTCTGAGCCAGAATTGAAAGAGAAATGGCCCCTGCCAACCTGCTCCTATGTCAGCCTCTTTGGGTTCTTTTAACACTGAGTCGGGGGGTGGCAGGGTTTTGAAGGGCTGTTTCTCTGGCTGCATAGACACACTGTTCCTAGTTCTCGGGTGACTCATGGCAAATGCTAAACATGTGTGCACACGTGTGTGTTTCTGCATGCACTCACATTTGTGTACACACCAAGCATTTGAAACAGACCTTTCAGATAGCTACCAGATCATATAGTGTTGAAATTATCTTGAAAAACACGTTGGCACCCAAGAACTGAAAACATGTCCCAACTTTTACCCAATATTTCTACACCCAGGATTGCTTCCTCATGATATTATCGGAAATATGAAATAAATATTTGCAGAAAATTGTTCATCCCTATGTCATCAACACCAGTGAAAACTTGGAAACTACTTAGCATTCAAATATAGAAATGATTAAGTCAACCAATTCCAGACACATGATGAAAAATATTATGGTCATTAAAATTCTATTTAGGGTGAGATGGTAATAACCGGGAGGGGAATAGGATACAAAATTGAAATTACAGGATGATTATGAGTTCGACAGCAACAAAACCTTATACTCAGAAAAATACCATAGAAGGGAATCCAATAAAATAGTAAAGAGCCATCTTCAGGGGGCAGGAATGAAATAGGATGATTTTTTCTTTATAATTTTCTAGAAGAAATTTTCCTAAATTATCAAAACAATTTGATTATTTTTTAAAAAATTGTAGAAAAGTAGGTGAATACAACTATGTATAAGGAAGATAAAAATCATGAAGTTTGGTGTCATGGGACAGGAGAGTGAAAAGGGAAACTGAGGCACCGAGTGGGCAAGGAGAGGAAGTTAACACTTGTTGAGTCCTTTTTTATGGTTTACATATCTCAACATCAGGCAGCTAGTGGGTGCCCAAACCAGGGTTTGTATGCTTCAGATCTGTGCTCTTACCCATTGATCACCTGCCCCCCAAAAATCATCATCAATGTCATCATCATCATCATTATTATCACCATCATCATCATTGCTGTCCATTTCCTCAATTCAAAGACACTTCTTTTTTCAAATTTCAACATTTCTGAAATTTCATACCATTGATATGACAGTTTTTTTCTCTCCAAAAGCCTATTAAATCAATGATTCATCTATAATCACTGCTTCCATAGAACCAAGGAAATACTGTAATTGCTGATTGTTATTTGAGCAATTATTTTGTGCCAGGGACTATACATAAGTTCATCAGCTCCCTACAGCAGCTCTCTAAAGGAAACATTTCATGTAATACTTCAGTGATGAAGAATGAGGCTCAGGGGCTTCCCTGGTGGTGCAATGGTTGGGAGTCCGCCTGCCGATGCAGGGGACGCGGGACCCTTCAAGAAGTTTAATTACTGAAATCAAAAGTGTTTCTAGGAAACTTTAGAAGAGCTTCTAGACCCAATCTTCCTATGGCCCGATTAACCAAAAAAAAAAAAAAAAAAAAAAAAAAAGAGAGAATGAGGCTCAGAGAAATGCATAATATGTCCAAGGCCACCCAGGAAGTAAATGGCTGAGCCAGGACTTGACCCTGCTAAGTGTCACGCACTCTGGTTTGTCTCCTCCAAAACTTTCCTCCTTTGCCACTCCACTCTCTCCGCCTCACACCCTCCTGTTCCCTGGAGCTGGTTCCCTGAGCCACAGAGGGGGAACACACTTCTCCACCCAACACGCTGCTAAGAGTAGAGCAGTTCTCTGTACTCATTGAATAAATCATTCTAAATTGACTCACCACATCTCCTTCTGGGGGACCACCCATCCTCCACAGGCAATCGCTTTGTTTCCAGTAGAGTTGGCTCTACCCCTTCCATAGACATGTGACTTAAGCCAGGCCAATCAGAATGTCGTATTCCCTTAATCATGGTGATTAGGTCAGAGATGGGCACCTGATCCACTTAGAGCCAATAAGATGCCCTTAGCCCATTTCTGTGAACTTAAGAAATATGCTGTGGCTCTTCCTGCCTAGAGAGGAATTAGAGAGAAGGTGGAAGAGCTGGAACTGCTGTAGCCTTCTTACGATATGAGGCCTGGTAATAAAGCATAGCCAAGAGAAGGGGAGAGAAAGAAACTGGGTACCAGATCAAGTCATGCCAACCAGTAATCATACCCCATCTGTGCTGGTTTAGGTAAGATGTTCTCTGCTAAAAACTCTTCAGCAGGTCCCAAGTGTCTGGTAACAATGTCCAAACTCCACCCTTTGGCATCCAAGGCCTTCCTGATCTGGCTTCAATCTGCAATTCCAGCTTCCAGGCTCTGCACATCTCCCTGTCATCCAGTGTTCCATCTGCTTTACACCACTCACCCTTCAGAAACAAACCAGCGATTTTCCTTTTTTTTTTTTTTTTTTTTTTGCTGTACGCGGGCCTCTCACTGCTGTGGCCTCTCCCGTTGGCGGGGCACAGGCTCCGGACGCGCAGGCTCAGCGGCCACGGCTCACGGGCCCAGCCGCTCCGCGGCACGTGGGATCTTCCCGGACCGGGGCACGAACCCGCGTCCCCTGCATCGGCAGGCGGACTCCCAACCACTGCGCCACCAGGGAAGCCCAATTTTCCTTCTTCTTAAAAGCTTTTGTATATGCTGTACCTTCTGCTTCAAATGGCATTCTTTACACACAGACATGCACACAGAATAAAACTTCCTAACAGTCTTAGAGGTCCAAAGACAGTGAGTTTCCATCACAGGGTATCACAGGCAGAAAGAAGGGCATTCAGAGGGGATGTTATAGAGAGAATTCAAGACATCAAATAGGGTTTGCTTCAGTTCAGGGTTTTTCCAGTCTTGGGGTTGATGACTTACCTATGTCAAAGTCACCAGGGGGTGATTATCAAAATATAGATTCACAGATCAAAACTTTAGCCCAGACCTACAGAACCAGAATCTCTGGGGATGGGCCACAGGAATCTTTCCCTTTCTCAAGATCTCTGTTCTAGGGATAAGGAAGATATGGTATCTAGCTATCTGTCTATCTATCTATCTACATGGCTGAGTAATATTCTATTGTATATATATAAAAAGATGAAATAATGCCATTTGCAGCAACATGGTTGGACCTAGAGATTATAATACTGAGTGAAGTTAGTCTAACAGAGAAAGACAAATATCGTATGATATCAATCATACGTGGAATCTGAAAAAAATGATACAAATGAACTTATTTACAAAACAGAAATAGACTCACAGACATAGAAAACAAACTTATGCTTGCCAAAGTGGGGGAGGGATAAATTAGGAGTTTGGGATTAACAGATGCACACTGCCATATATAAAATAGACAAGCAGCAAGGACATACTGTATGGCACAGGGAACTATATTTAATATCTTGCAATAACCTATAACGGAAAAGAATCTTATATATATGTGTGTATTTATGTATAGCTGAATCGCTTTGCTGGATCACCTGAAACTAACACAACATTGTAAATCAATTATACTTCAGTGAAAGAAAGAAAGAGAGAAAAGAAAAGAAAGGAAGAAATTTAGCTATTACCAAAAAAAAAAAAAATCTCCATTCTAATGTTTGCTAACGTTTGAGAACTTCTGGTCTAGAAGAATATCAAACGCCTTTTCACCCCACAATCTTACAAAGTCTGGGTGTTTATCAAAGTCTCAACATCCCTCCCACCACTTCCCTTCTCAGGGGAATTCCTGACTCCTATCTTTTTTCCCTGTGAACTCTGATCCTTGGAAATCATTTCTATTGGACTGCTTTAGATGGAAGGGGAGGGTTCATGTTAAAGGTTTTATCAGATGGAATTCCATTGCCTCACCTATTCCCCGAAATACTGCATGTGTGCACATGCACACTCCTGTACCATAAATAGCTGTGCTCACTGCTTCTCCAAGAACAGAGTATGTAAATCTGCTTAACATAAATTAAGCTTCTGCATTTTTCCCTATCCTGTTCCCTCTGCTACAAATGCCATTTACTTCTGCATCCTTTTAACACACATTCATTGAATACCTACTGTGTGCCAGCTATCTAGAGGGTGCTGGGGATACTGAGATGAAAAACAGACCCAGTACTTGTGCTCAAGGAGCTCAGAGTAGCAGGAGAGATGGCAAGCGCAAAACACTGAGATATGTGCTATCCAATTCTTTTGTCCATTCACTCACTCATGTGTTTGCACAACACAGATATTTAAGCACACTCTATGTGCAGAGTTGCAGCAATGCAGCAGTAGCCAAACAGACAAGTGCTTGCTCTGCTGGAGCCCTCATTCCAGTGAGGAAGACAGACACCACACTAGCGAACAAAGGAGCCCGACGATGTCTGACAGCAATATGTGTGTTGAGAACAACAAAACTGGATAGATCTGCTCGGAGTGGGGGAGAGAGGTGCCTGGCGTGATCAACATGCACTTCACTAAGGAGAAGACCTTTGAGCGGAGACCCTGATGCAAAATGATGAGAAGGCGCCGCCAGGTAAAGATGGGGGAAAAGCACACCCAGACAGAGAGCGCCAGGAACAGGTAGGCTGGTCGGCTGAGGGTTGGATACAAGGGAAGAGGCGTAGGAGGTGAGGACAAGAATGTGGGAAAGGGCTACATGGGGCAGGATGTGCCGGAAGACCACAGTGGGAAATGTGAATTGTATCTCAACCGGAATAAGGTACCTTGGAAGGGTTTTATGCAGAGGGGCATATAGGATTGAGGAATCTAAGATTGGATTTAAGAAGCTAATACAGGATCCAGGAGAGAGGGTGCCTTTGTCTAGGGGTGTGGAGTCAACATAGAAAGAAAAGGGGGCTTCCCTGGTGGCACAGTGGTTAAGAATCTGCCTGCTATTGCAGGGGACACAGGTTCGAGCCCTGGTCCGGGCAGATCCCACATGCCACGGAGCAACTAAGCCCATGAGCCACAACTACTGAGGCCCGCACACCTCGAGCCCGTGCTCTGCAACAAGAGAAGCCACCGCAATGAGAAGCCCGCGCACCGCAACGAAGAGTAGCCCCCGCTTGCCGCAACCAGAGAAAGCCCACGCGCAGCAACGAAGACCCAACACAGCCAAAAATAAATTAATTCATTAATTTAAAAGAAAAAAAGAAAGAAAACGATGCGTTCAAAATGGAACTTGTAGGGGAAGGAGAGTAGAACCAACAGGACTGGCAGGTGGATGGGATTGGGCAGGTAGAGAACCAAGTAGACAGATAACAACTAGCTTGAGCTCAGAGGTGGATAGTGATGTCATTTACTTAGATGGGGAGGAAGTGGTTGTTTGGGGGGGCAAGGGGAGTGGGGATTGAAGGATTGATGTTCTGGATGGGTATTAGGTATCCGAGTGACCGTGTTAGTAGAGCAGTTGGATATACAAATTCCCAGCTCAGTGGAGAACTCAAGGTTGGAGACATAAATGTGAGTCATGGGCACGTGGCCCTGATAGAGGCATAGCTGTGGGCTCATGGTCTCAGCAGAAGGGAAGAAGCAATTCTTCCCCAGAGTGAGTGAAGGAGGGAAAGTCCATTGACACCTAGTGTGTCACTCAGGGCCTTTTGATTATGAGCCACAGAAATCAACCCTGGCTACTGAGCATCCCAGAGACTGAGATTCAAGAAGGAAACAATCCAGACAGGGCTGAATCTCAGCAGCAGAAATTCAAGGACCATCTTGGGATGTCTTGGTTCCAGCTGCCTTCTGTCCCTTTAAGACACCTCGGCAAATGGAGAGTCCCAGGAATAAGGTCTGAAGGACCCATATCTTGGCTGTGGGATGGAGGTGAGGTACACCTGGTTTCTCTAGTACCTCATGGGATAGGAATGCAGGAGGCGATTTCTCAGAGAAAACCTGCATGCTGTTTTCAGTGAAGGGAGGAAGGAAGCTGGGAAGGCAAGAGCAGCGGCCATCTTCTCCACCTGGCCTGCCTGGAAACTCCTGCACATCTTTCAAGAGATAGGTCAAAGGTCAAATTCTCTCCGAAGATCTCCTTGACCTTCACAAATGAGTTTATACGCTCCTCCTCTGTGCTTCCACTCTCTGAATTGTAAGCACCTGTGGGCCTATCCATCTACCCCCCCCCCAACCCCCGACCCCATAGACTGTAAGCACACCAAGGACAGAAACGCACTCCTATTTATCAGTGAAACCCCAGCAGCTCACACAGGGCCTGGCATATAATCAGAACTCAGTTTAAACAATTGCTGCACTGAATGTGGTGCCATCAGCTGAAGATAATTGGGATCACAACCCCGAGATTTCTTTTAATGTATCATTCTGTATTCATTTTAAAGTCCAGAGCGAGCTGAGTGACAAATTGCAGAGATCCCTCCCAAATGTCTTTCAAGTCACACAGCCAAATCAGTTCGGCAAATTATATGTAATCAACGAGGAAATCAATAAGTACTGGAAGTGCATTAAACATTTTAGCAGATTCATTATGTATTTAGCACACTGAGTCCAATTTGCAGGCAGTTCGGAGAAAAACAGGCTTTAGCATGTAAACAGTGGCTCTGATTGAGTCTTTGGAGAGTCCTGGCTGCACAGCCTTTGGAGGTGAGAGCAGATCAGCAATCTCAGAGCCTTCCCACCCTGTCTAGCCCTGCCAGCCCAGGCCAGTCCCATGAGTCAGGGGTTTCACCTCCAAAGGTGGTGACAGTGATCTCACAGGCCCCTTCTTCTTGGAAATTTTAAGGGAGATTAAAGAAGGGAGGGGAGGGTGGGAGAAAAAATACAGAGAAAAAATACAAAAAAGACTTCTTGGAATTTTTGCCTTTCCCTCAATTTCTCAGCAGCCTCATGCCTCTGAAAAGCAGTCATTTACTAATTAATTCAACAAAGCTTGTCTGAACACTTGCTCTGTGCCAGGTCACAGGCCAAGCTCTGGGGCACAAGCTGAATCCGACCTGTACCTGCCTTCAGGCAGCTCACAGCACAAACAACAAGCCAAGTAGAGGCTCTGAGCCCATCTGTCCGAGGAGGGAGAGGGGATATTTGAGCGGGGTGCTGAGGAATTATGAGGAGTGCGTGAGGGTGGCGTCTCACAGGGAGACAAACGTCCTCAAAGGGACAGAGACAAAACAATTTGTTTGGAGAATGACATATAGGTCAACGTCACCAGAGCGCTAAGACCAGAGGCAGGACAGCACAGGCAATGCCTCTTGCACACAAGTCACAGGGCCTCCTCCAGTCCTCCTGGTTCAAATCCCTCTCACTGCAGATTCAGTCGCTGGTGCTGATGGAGGGAAAGTGATTGCTCAGCATCACCCAGCAAGTGGCAGACACTAAATGTGGCTTCTGGCCACCACCCCAAGTCCTTTGCAAATTCTCTCACTCACCTCTGGCCACAAATCTTCCCATCCTCCAATTTCTGAATTGGGCTGAGAAGTGGCCCCAACTTGGGAAATCATGGAGCACACAGCCACTAAAATTCCCTTTTATTGATTTGGAACAATTAACACCAATAAAAGAATAATTCACACTGGCAAGAATATAATATGCACACCCACGCTAGATGGCAGCTCCCATGGCAGACATTGCTAATCAAGCCCTGCATTGTTTCCCACTGATTTCTTAAGCCAGCACTCCAGGCAGCCAATTAGGAAAGAGTTGTCACTTACATGAAAGCTTTTTCCTGCATACACATTTAACTCTACCAGCTGTTACCATGGGTCAAGCAGTAAGGAGTGAAATAATAAAGGGAAAAAGAACAAATATCTAGCACAAATTATAAGAAGCCAAAGAAGATCCAAAACAGTGCCCAAGCACTGACTGCATAGCAGCCATGCAATACTCAACAGCAAACACAGGTTATCAGATTTGGTAGCTACCAGACAATTAAGGGAGGAACCCTCCATGCAGGCCAGGGTTAGCCGTGAGGGTGGAAGATGTCCTGGTGGCCTCAAAGTGCCTTTGATAGAGAGCCCTGCAAAGGCCAGCAGCCTCCTGATAAAAGAGCTTCAACTGACTCCCTGCCTTCCCTGGACAGACCCCTGGCCCCACTCCGAACTGAAGGGCCGACTGACATAATGCTGTCACTCCCAAACTGCAGTGTCAGAATTCCCTGGGGAGGCTGCTGAAATGCAGAGTCCTTGGCCCCCACATAGACAGTTTGATTCCGCAGTTCTGGAACGCAGCCTAGGAGTCAACGGTTTCAACAGGCTCTCCAGGGGATGCCGACGCCAGAGGCAGGTCTCTGTGCCACACTTTGAGAAACTCTAGTAAAACCGGGTTTGGAATCCAATGGATGTGGCATACAGTAGGTGCTCAGAAACGGGTAGCTAGCTTAAGGCTCTGACAGCTGGCCCTGTCTTGCAAGACTCCCCAGGGTGCCGATGCAGATGAATTCTCATCTGTTAACAGACAGGCTGCCCCACAGCCTGATCTGGAGAACTGCCCCATGACCGCCAACCCCTTCTCCCAGTGGCCAGCACGACTGGGCCAGGAGTGGATATTATTCCAGGTGATCTGGGACCATCAGCTCCTCCCTTGGAAAGGCTGGAGTTCAAAGTCACGAACCCTGCAAACAACCTGAAGGGGTGGGGCAAGCTGGGCTTTAAAAAAAGCCCAGGGCTGTCAGACCTTCTGAGTTTTTCTTTTTTTAAGAGAGGCCAGAAATGTTAAACCTTATAATATTTAAATGTCTAATCATGTTTCTAAGCATTCAGAATTGTCAAGGCCAGCCAAAGTACATCTACAAACCACACTGTGAGTTTCTAATTTTGCTGTAATCAGCCTCATTTCCCAGCCTCCTTTGCATTTAAGTATGGTCATTGACAAAGTTCTGGCCAATTAAAATCTTGTGTAGCCAATCTAGCTGGAGATTTTCTTAAAAGGGAGTCATTCTTCCTTTCCGCATTCCTGGTGCCTGGAGTACAGAAGTGATGGCTGGAGCTTCAGCAATCGTATGAGGCACCAAGGTGACTCTGAGGATGGAAGCATGCTGAGGATGACAGGGCAGAAAAATAAGCATCTGAGTCTTTTATGACACTGAGAAGCTGTCATACTAGCCCTGAGTTTCTGACTTCTATACTTCTATATTTCTCATATATTTTATTTCAGTTATACGCAGCCAAACTTAGTCCCCTACCCCCTTCCCGGTTTAGATGAGGCCTGACCATTCTGCCTACCCTTTGGTTCCATAGGAAGACCCTGGATCTTTCTAGTAAAACTCAACTTTAGCTGGACTAGTTTGGATGGGTTTTATCCCTTGAAAAGCAAACATTCTCTCTTTGCTCTCTATCCATCCCCACCCCCATTGCTTACTCACCACAGACTACACTAGCTATCATTTTCAAATTAAACAACTGTTAAAGGATCATTTTTTTAAAAAGGCAAAATCATGACTGTCACACAAATACAAAATGAACCTGTGTCAAAGATATGATTTAGTTCATTAATGATGAGGGAACAAAGAAGCTATCACAACAGGTTCAAAGAGAATCCAAGGAACAGACTTGAATCAGCAACCAGGAACACTGCTATGAATTTGTTAGTGGATGCAAATCCGGCCTTCCACATGACAGAAATCAACTGAGTCGTCACAGCCAAATTCACTTGCATCAACGTGGACAAGAATCATTTGCTTTACTGTCAGTTTTCTACAGCTTACAGAGATGTAAAATAGCTCGCTCAAAGACCATGAAGGGCACAGCCCCCTAGAGAATCAGAAAACCCCAAAGGGTCTGCCAGACATTGTTTTTAAACCCAACAATAGTCATTCTCTGAGCATCCCCACCTACTGAAAAATAGAGAATGTCTCCTGTCTTCCCAGGGGCACCCTCCCCTAACCACCCCCAGCTGTGCCCTTGACTTTCCTGCCTCAAAAATACCTACAGGGCTTCCCTGGCGGTGCAGTGGTTGAGAGTCCGCCTGCTGATGCAGGGGACACGGGTTCGTGCCCCGGTCCGGGAGGATCCCACGTGCCGCGGAGCGGCTGCGCCCGTGAGCCATGGCCGCTGAGCCTGCGCGTCCGGAGCCTGTGCTCCACAACGGGAGAGGCCACAGCAATGAGAGGCCCGCGTACCGCAAAAAACAAACAAACAAACAAAAGTTCTTTATTGCTGAAAAATACTAACGCTCATGCGAGCCTCCAGCAAGTCGTAATTTTTTGCAATGTAACGTCACAGATCACTGATCACAGGTCACCATAACAAATATAATAGCAATGAAAAAATCGGAAATATTTCGAGAGTTACCAAACTGTGACACAGGGACAGGAAGTGAGCAAATGCTGTCAGAAAAATGGGACTTATAGACTTGCTTGTCACAGGTTGTAAAAATTGCAATGTCTTGGAAGCACAATAAATCAGAGTGCAGTAAAACAAGGTCTGCCTGTATAAGTCTGATGGATGTCATTTTTCTGCTTAAAATTAAATTCCCACAGAGTCCCCTTGCACTCAAAGAAAAGCCTTAGTTCTAATTTGAGCCACCCACAATGTCCGGGCCTGTGCCCTTTCCCACCCCCTCTGTGCCATGCTCCCCTCGCGCCCTCTGCTCCAGTAAGCCGAGGGCCTCTGCTCTGGCTCTGTGTCTGCTCGTTAGGGACGCCCTTCCCTGATGTCTCTGCTCAAGTGTCTCTTTCCC